>NW_015091064.1:6790455-6951982 GCF_001431845.1 Calidris pugnax
CCCTCCGCGCCGTGCTGGCGGGCGGCGGGGAGCCGCCTTCTCCCGCGGCGGTGGGTGCCGGGCGCTCCGGGACCGTGGGGCTCGGGCAGCCACGCACGGCGCGGCCCGGAGAGCGCCGGGGAGACGGGGCTCCGCTCTGCCCTGCCCCGCACCCCGAGGGCAGGGGGAAGGGTCCTCACCGGGAGTTTGTCCCTTGCACGGAGGGAAGGGGAGGGAAGGAGTGGGGGAGGGATGGGGGCTTAGGGCGGAATCGCTGAAGTCTTTTGTATGTGCCTTGATTTTTTATTATTTTTTTCCCCTTTCTTTCCTCCCCTCTGTTTGCACTCTCCTTCCCTTCTCTTGTTCTCTCTGTCCCTGCCCACCCCACCCTCCCTTCAGATCCGGCGATTCCTGCCCTCGCCTCGCCCTGTCATTGATGGGAAATCAACTGGATCGCATCACCCACCTGAATTACAGCGAGCTGCCGACCGGGGACCCCTCGGGGATCGAGAAAGACGAGCTGCGCGTCGGGGTGGCTTACTTCTTTTCGGATGAGGAGGAGGACCTGGACGAGCGAGGCCAGCCAGACAAGTACAGCGTGAAGGGCTCCGGCAGCCCTGGCCAGGAGACGCCCACCCACCACCTCCACCACCAGCTGGTGCTGAACGAGACCCAGTTCTCCGCTTTCCGCGGCCAGGAATGCATCTTCTCCAAGGTCAGCAGCGGCCCCCAGGCCGGGGACCTCAGCGTCTACTCGGTGTCAGCCCTGCCTGCCCTCTGCAAGCCGGGGGACCTGCTGGAGCTGCTCTACCTGGGGCCGTCGGAGCACCCGCCGCCTCACTGGGCGGTCTACGTGGGCAGCGGGCAGATCATCCACCTCCACCAGGGGCAGATCCGGCAGGACAGCTTGTACGAGGCGGCCGCGGGCAACGTGGGCCGGGTGGTGAATAGCTGGTACCGCTTTCGCCCGCTGGTGGCCGAGCTGGTGGTGCAAAACGCCTGCGGGCACCTGGGCTTAAAAAGCGACGAGATCTGCTGGACTAACTCCGAGAGCTTCGCCGCCTGGTGCCGCTTCGGGAAAAGGGAGTTCAAAGCCGGGGGGGAGCTGCAGGCTGCTGCCGGCACCCAGCACCAGCAGCAGTACTATCTCAAGATCCACTTGGCGGAGAACAAGGTGCACACGGTGAGGTTCCACAGCCTGGAGGATCTAATACGCGAGAAGCGCAGGATCGATGCCAGCGGCAAACTGAGGGTGATCAAAGACCTGGCGATAGTGGATGAGAAAGAATAGGGAGTAGCAGAGGCACACGGCTATCTTCCTTCTGCCCTGCCCGGGGAGCCCAGCCTGCCACAGAGACAGGAGGCTGCACCCTCTTTCCGTGGGACACGGCTGGAAGCGGGATCCATGGCAACATTCCAAAAAACCAGCATTCTCGACGCCCATAGCCAGTGTTTTGTTTGGCTTTTAATAGCATTAATGCTGAAAGAGCAAGAGAGGAAGAAAAGAGGGGGGGAGGTGCAGGAAGGCTGTTCTCAGAGTACGTGGACAAAGTCTCTCCTGTCGATCGATGTTGACCATTCTAGCAACATGCCAATAAAATTTCAAATTGAAATTATTTTTTTAATTTTTATTTCATGGCTTTAATCCATGATAAGTTTGAACATCTGGGGCCATGGATGTGGATCTAGCTAAACGAGTTTCTAGCTAATATTTGCCTTGCAGCCAACCAAAAGCGTCAATCATACTTCATTTAGCTGGGAGGGGAAAGGAGGGTTGAGGGGGAGAGGATGGGGTAAATGCCTGTTTGTTTTGTTTCTCAACACTGTTGCTTCAGCCTGTAGCTGCAACCTAAATTTTCTCCCAGCCAACTTTGGCAAGATATTAACAGGGGAAAATGCTTTCACATTTCTGGTAGAAATCTATTACATTTAAAATATTTGTTGTCTTTTGCTTTTTGTTTGCAGCTCTCTGCTAAATGTCATTATAATGCATAAGCTCTTTCCACGTCTTCCCTTTCCCCAGCCTCCCTGCCTTTTTTTTTTTCCTTTGGAAAAAAAGTTCGTGAGCAGCTGTTTTCCTGAAACTAAATTCATTGGTTATAGCAGGTGGTGTATTTTGGAGAACAGTATACTCAGTGTTGCTCCTCAGAGATCCAGCCTCTAGGATCTCATGCTTGAGCTGTGGATTTGTATTGCTGTAGTGATTCTCACTGCACCACTGCTTCAGTACCTCTTCATGCACAGGTCAACAGAATCCTGCAAGAAACAAATAGGTTAGAATTCTGCATGTTGCCTCTTTGAAACAACAATTTATTGCATATTTACAATTCCACTTAAAAAAAAAATAAATGTAATATGGCCAAGTTCATCTTGCATTTCAAATTCCAAGCCACCAAAAATCCCGTTCAGTCTAAGTTTAGAAATCCACAGCTGCTTGAAAAGATGCCTTTTAATGTGATGTGAGCAATGCCGTGTTTGTATTTCAGATCCTATCCACTCATTGCTTAATTCTAAGTTTTGAAGTGAAAGATCAGAGTATTAAATATATATTTTAAAAATCTAAACAAATTAACTATACTGGGGTATTTCTACAGCTGTCTATTTATTTTTAATTATTATTCTGAGCTGCATACAACTTGTTAATAAGCAAATTGTCTCTGCATGTTTCAGTACTGGAAAGAAAATGCATTTGTTTTTGTCCCCTCTTTCCACATCAATGGCAGAACAAAAGTAATACCCCTCTTCTGTATATATAATACACTCCACCCCTATCAATGTACTGTGTCCTGGCTCCTTTTTGTATTAAACAATATCATAAGCAACCTTGTTGCAACAGTAATTTCATTTCTACAAAGTGTTTGCACCCCATATCTGAAGCTGTGAGGGTGGAGTGTACTTCATTATAACAAAAGTGTTAACATAAATATCTTTATTTAAAAAAAAAGCCCAAACAAAAAAAAAGCCCAAAACCAAAACAACCTCCCCCCAAATCTGCACCCCTTCAGTGAAAGTCATCTAACAGGCTTTGTGTTTGCTGATGTACTTGGCAAAGTTATGTTGTAATAGGCAGTGTTACTTTTATCCTTTTCCCTAAAGTACCTTGGTTAGTACAATATAGGATAAACATTTGAAAAATGTGAATTATCATTCCTGTCAAACTACTACTGAAATAGCCTCAAATCACAACATACCTTTTAATGAATGTGTAATATTCTAGCTCTATATTGGCAGTCTGATAATGTTAGCTTTTCCTGTAACATGAGCGGAGTCTTCTACATAGCATTGCTGTATCTTAATAAGTACACCATATTAGATCTCCCAAATTGTCTGTTAGAACTGTATCACTTGGTGGGAGCACTGTGGGATTGCAGAAAGTACTAACTTTACACCCAAGACAGTTACAAAAACTTAAATGGTAGGAGAAAGAATGGTAGGCAAAAACTAATTTGTTATAATTTCCCCTTGTAAAAAAATATACATTAGAGAACTGAGGTAGGAAGAGGCAGGGAGAATGAGATGTAGAGGGAGTAAATAAGTGTTTATGAAAACAGAAAGAATGGAGTCACATTGTTATTTTTGATTTCTGGAATGCCTTTTCTTCAAATTGCCTTTAGATGAATAATATAGGATCAGAGAGATGATCTTTGCAAGAACAGCATTGCATGTCCTCAACTAGTGAGAATTTAAAACCTACTGGCTATAAACTTTTCACCGTGCTTTCCAAATACTGCATTGCTCTATCTGATCAGCCATTTTAACTTGGTGGGGAGGGGTTGGTAATGATTTACTAACGTGGGTCGTGAACACAACAGTCCTTGTTTTACCTAGCTGGATGTCAACAGTATTTTGTAGTATATAAAGGAAGTTACAGGAGCTAGTCTTTCCTTATTTATGCAAGCTCTGTCAGAAATCTTTGGCATTGCTCCAAATTTGTACAGGTAAAGAGAACAACCAAATTAAGGCCTTAGTCCTTTGCATAGGGTGTGGAGAAAATGTATTGGAAATATTCACAGATGGTATTAACCTAGGATATAGTAATGCTATGACTGTGTTCAAGTAGCAGTCTCTTAACAACAAAGATACCCACACAGATCCTTTTTTCTTTTGCTAGATTTTCAGTTCAGAGTTCCTGACAGCAATCTGGCCCTGATTCATAGTCCACTGAAGTTAACAGAAAGGCTCTCACTGACTTCAGTGAGCCTTGGATCAGGTTTTATTGTTTAGGAGGCGGTTAAAATTTGTGGACCTTGAGAAGAAGTGAGATTTAAGATGGCATTTCAGAGACCAGAAGGTCCACCTTTCTGAGACTGGAGACAGTGGAAACAGGCAATACTGTGAAAATAAGGGAAGAAAACAGACTAGTTCTGAAAAAAACAGTGTTAATCTGAGATGGCAGAAGGGAAATAATGAAAAAGGCTGAGTGAAAAGTGGATATAAAAAGTTGTTTTGTGCCTTGAAAAAACAAACAGAATGCCAGAGAGCCTTCAGCTGCGAGAAAGGCAATGAGTGAATGACTGACAGGTAAAAAATGTAATTGATTATACTCATCTTTCAGGATCAGTGACCTGCCTGAGTTAACATTTCCATTTCCAGGAGTAAAGATATTGACAAATTATATTATATCTCTGGAATCTGTTTACATTCTTCAGCCTAGCTACCTAAGGTAAATATTTATATCTCATTCATTGGTCTTGAAGTATTGACATGTAATATGACTGCAATGTTAAGATACTTTGCCCATCTTTCTTTTGTGTCACGTTTCAAGCTTCCTGTTAGATATTTGGGTAGCGGTTTTATAGAATCTCTTTTGCTTGGATATAATTTTCTTTGTCTTTTCAAAATGCAATCTTTTGAATTGCTTTGAGGCAAACATTTTATTAAAAATTCGATTCATGTCCCCTTGAAATATAGAGAGAAATGTTTTACTGTCGTGACCAAAATGTTTACTGGTTATTGGCTGTGCGTGTAGGTAGAGGACTGTAAAGATGGGTAACAAAATACATTTTGTCATTATCAAATTTTGTCTCCATCTTTAGTTTCCAGATTATTTTGTTTTCATTTGTTAGGATTTTTTCCCCTCTCAAGTCATTATGGTTCTATAAAATGGAAAAAAACAAAACAAAACAAAAACAAAACACACAAAGCCAACCCCTCATAGTGTATTTTTAGGGCAATAAGCTGTTGATCCATATGTGGATTTCAGATTAAAAGCAGGGTCTAACAAGATACAGCCTTCAGGGTGTGACAAGAAATGGCCTTTAGTCTGTGCTAGAGTGTGCACAGTCTTAATTATCCTGCCTCATTTCATTTTAGTGTCTTTCATATCCAGGTAAGTGATGTGCAAAAATTTGTCAGAGTTTATAGACCTGTTTATGCGATGTGTTGAACATCTGTAACTCCAACCAACATTGGCTGGAGTTGAGAGAATGCTGGATCTCACCCGAGACACACATCTTGTGGGATCGGGTCCCTCAGCCCACCTGGTTCCCAGCCCTCTGTTTGCAGCTACAGAGGAGGCTGAGATAGCTGCTGCTCGTTTTAAGATTTAGTTATTTTCTATGAAAGATTTCTAGTAGGGTAGCTAACAGTGTTCTGTCCATAATTATACTTGGCTGTGACTAAAAAGTTGTATATGTTGCTGCTTATGCTGTGCAAACTGTGTTTTCTGCTTTACAACCCAGGAGAAAGATGACAATCCCCGTCCCAAAGAATTAATCCAGAAATATGTAAGGAGGTGTGATGGGGCTACCACGCTGAGGGCAGTTTCGCCACAGAATTAGGATCTAAAGGATGATAATATATGACTAGGGTGTGATCAAGTGCTGCTGATAGGTCATGAGTGTCAGTGTTTCCGTAGCAAGTCTGAAATTTATTTGCTTACTTTATTATTATGAAATATTTAACTTCTCTGTACTTTGAGTTCAAATTTGACATGTAAAACTGCCCTAGGCTCATGGATCCTCTGACACAATGTTAGTTTAATCTGTCACATTTTTTTACAGTTTTATTGTAAAGAAAATTAATGAATACTAGGATTAGATACTTTACTGAACTGCTTATAAATCAAAAAGAGGATAGTGTAGATGTTAGGTTGGAAAAAGGCAATGAACTAAGAATCTTCTGTTATTTGGCATACCAGTGGATTTACTCCAGATTATATAGATATAATCTATACAGATGTAAATTACCAGTGCTGTATTTTTTTAAAAGTGGTCGTGGCACTCTGCAAATATATAGTATTATCTTGTCTAACTAATACAAATCCCCTGTGAAGTTCTATTTTTTTTTGTATATTGAAATGCCAGCATGCCATTGAAATTAAAGGTTATTTTAACCATATTTATCTTTGAGAAATAAACTGGAATTTGTCTTATGGGATTTATAGTTGAGCAGCTGTTAAGATGCACTTCCATTTCTTAATTTTAAATATTTTGCATGAAACACAAATGTATTCAGGTGGATGTGTCTATAGGAAACAGAGAATTTCCATTAGCAGAAGCCATTCAGATTAAGATTATGCTTTTTTAAGGTGATAGTTTTTGTTGGGTTTTTTTCCCCATATTTTGGGGGCTTTGGGGCATTTCTGATTCTGCAGATGTATGTAAAACTGCTTGCCTCTTCAAGTGTTTGCAGGATCAGGATCTTTGACATAAAAGATGATCAATCCTGTTTGTGTGGCATTTATTTTGGGCTAAAATCAAGGAGCAGAACTCTCCAGGATCAAGAACTCAGCATAAACCTCCTATAGAATTCAATGGAAGGCTCATGTGTGCGATGCCTACCACAAGGGCCTTAATTGCTTATTCTTACTTGTACATATCGTCATCATCTATGCAAATTGGCATTTTCCTAGGTAAAGTGGGTTAATGCTTTTCAAACATCCCTTTGACTTTCTCTTGTGTGGCTGTGTGGGTACATGTGGTGGGCACAAATAGAAAATTGGAGTTTAGTTTGTGGTCTTGAGCTTCTGATGTGCTGTAAAGCCAGTATCTCCAACTATTTTGACAGGAACTCAGGTGGAATTTGTTACCAGTGTGGGTACAACAGAAAAGGATGGGAGAGTTTGCAGTTAAACTTCAGGCTGTTCAAGGAAGATGTTCAGAGATAAGAATAAAACTTGATTCTTTCTTTCTCTTCTCCAAGGTGCATGAGGGTGAGTAACCATGCACCCCTCATAGAGAAAACCATTCACACTTTGGAGAACCATGCTACTGCCTAGGCAAAATAGGGTGAGTAAAATATGCAGTGTCTCATCAGCCTCGAGTAGCAAATAATTTTTCACAGTTTAAAGACTATTTGGATACAGAGTGGCACTGCCAATCTATTTTGAAAAGTCATATTTTTTAAGCTTATAAAGTAAGCAGCATAATGCTTATAAGCGGAAGACCTCAATAATCTTTCTTGATAATTCCTGTACAGTAGAGGTAAGAGCTTGTTCCCAGTTTGTGTAAATAAAAGAGTAACCCCTATTCAAGAAAATTACCATGCAGTTGAATTTGCGAATAAATGAAACAATCAAGCCCCAGATTTAGCTCTGACATGATGCTATCACTGCTGCAGGTAAATAAATGACAAGTATCTAACAGCGTGAGTAAATACAAAGTGCTACACTGTGACATTTCTTCACAGCAGAGTACTTTGTGCCACAGAAGGAATATTCCTCATATGTTATTCAACATGAGTAAACATATCACAATCTGGTTTTAAAACAGATCTCTTTTCCATATGTTCCTATTGTTTCCATATGCCCTTTCAGTCAGCTGAAAGCAATACAAAAACTGAGTCTGAAAAACATACTAATAGTTTGTAAATATTTAAGCAGAAATTTATATGCCTATTGATATATAACTAATGGATATACTTGTATATAATATACATATGCATACCATGTGTGTATATATTATGCATACACACACACAAGAAGTCTTGGCTATTTTGTTAGCATTGGTAATAAATGCCAGTTATTTCAGTATGTATATTATCTGTGCAACAGATGGATACCCAAGACTTCACTGACAGGATTTTAACACTATTCAAATATTTGTTCTTTAGGGTATGCCATGGTCTTCTGACATCAAGAAAAGTGAGTTAAATATGTGGGGTTTGACATATTGCTACTTACTGGAGGAAAAATATCGAGGAGCACTACACTTTGCAATAATGAAGTACCCTTTTAGAATGAACTATGCTGCTACTGACTTGTGTATTTATAAATAAAAGAATGCTCCAGTGAAGTATTCATCCATCTTTCTTTTTGGCATATTTTAATGGATAGTGCCACAAAGGTTGTTTGGTGGGGTTTTTTTTCATAATTTGAATGTTTTTCCCCTCACTGTAATAATTTGGAAGCATAACTCTGAAATTAGCTGTGTTCTGTTGTTTGGACGCACTCATCTATTGCTGTATAGTTGTTCTTAAGTAAAGAGGCAGCTGGCATTGATATTTCTTGACTTTCCTCATCTTATCTTTCTTTGAACTGATGTGTTTATTTCAAAAGCTAAATGGTGGGACTTTGAAAAGTACTTACTATTTGCTTGACTTTTTCCCCACTGAACTCACTGGTGAGCTTTCACCAAAGTTATTTGGGCCACGGTTAGGCTAACACTGGCTGCTCTTAGAAATCTTGCCTAATGCATACAGGGTGAAAATCAGCTGTCAAGACCTGTGAATCTTCTTGTGGACTGGATTGCTGAGAGTTATACTTCTGAGTCCTTGACAGATGACATTTCCTTTCAAGAACCAGAATTATTCCATGTCCTCACCCATAAAGTTTTTATCTCACCTGATAAAAGATTACAGATCTTTTTGCTTATCCAAAAGCCTTACTCCTCATCAAACCACCTGTGGATTATATAAGGGGCTCTTTTCCATGAACAAGCCCATCACTAGAAATAAGTGTTACAGGGACTGTCAGAACTGAATCTTTGCCCAGAGAATATTGTCATTACCAGAGGTTGTGGAAGAAAAAGAATTCACTCCCCTATCCTGCTAAAGTCCTGTAATGAAACAAGTTCATTTAAACAGATAAATTTCAGTATTGCTACTGAAAGCAAATCCAGTATAACAAATCATGGACCACCATAGCATTGGTGGTAATTGAAACATCTGACTGAGCATCAGCAACAGACACTTTTAAGAAACTTAGATCGTGTGTTAAATGACAGCTTCATTGAACAGAGGTACCTTAGATGAATGCAAAGACCAGTTAATGTTTATCATAGAACTATACGACATGGCTGTTTATTTGTTAATATGCCACAGCCTTTCTTCAGCTTTAAATTTAAACCTCATTACATGGTATGTCTGCTACTTGACAGACTCTCTGTATTTCTAGCCTGTACTGACTTTGTGCCATTGATTCTTCTGTTAGGTGTAATCAAAGGTCATTAATATTGAAAAGTTCACTTTAATTGACCCATTGACTCATTTTAATTATGTCAGTATAGAAAAGTGTCAAGTGCTAGACCCCTACACAAAGGGTCAGTTAATATGCAGCCTCATCCTGGCAGTAATGTTGCCTGAATCCCATTAGCTCTAGCTAAGGACTGTAAGAGTTTCCTACTTCTTTATCTCTCTTTCAATTTGAAGGAATAAGGGAAAAAAGATTGGCAGAAGAAAAAGGTTCTAAAAAAAAGTCATGCTCGGCAGAAATCTTGGGCTGTTCTTTTATATTTATGCTTTGTATACAGATAGACTCAGAAACATGGAGATAAAACTTCCACTTTGTTAGGAGCACCAATTATAGAAATGATACCCTTTAAATTTTGGCATGCTAGAAGCTTGCCTACCTATGCTGAATGAAGAGGATAATCTTTTGCTTTTCCATTTCACAGCATGCTAGCAACTTTTCTTAATCCATAGGAACCCGAAGTTGAGTTCACTGTCTGCTGATAATGTATCCCAAGAGCAATAGAAATGTCAAATGTTTGCATACTGCAAGTGATATCAGTGCTGAAAACCTATCTTTAATTTCATTCTCCTGAAATCCTTAATCTCATACATATCTTTGAGTTTTTAATGACTTTTCTAAGAAAAATGCCCAAGATAACATGAATGGAAATAAAGCAGGAACATAAAATGTCAGGGGAAGAATTTGTTTCATGTTCAGCTATGGACTGTAATATATTTCTTATTTGCTTGCAACAGGAATAAGATTTGTATCGATATTTTGGGAGCAGTTCATCTTGCAAGATCCATAGTCCTTTTTTCAAAATTCAGGTATGCTTTACTGAAACAAACAGTGCTAAGGAAACAGAAAATTTTGAGTTTAATAAAGTTGTCATATTTGTGGAAAAACTCAAATAACATTCTTTAGCTGTTCCAAATCTCATATGAACTAGTTTCAGACTGAATAGCTCAAAACCATGAAACACTTAGTCTTGTATTAATTTTTTTCACAACAATCAGTGTTTTACAAATACGACTATTCATATGTGGTACCTCGTCTTCTTAGTACTTTATTGAAGATCTCCAAACTGGTTATTTTTTCCAAAAAATGTCAAACTTCTGCCACCTGAAAATGAAGCCCCCCAAGCAGACACTAGTCAGAAACCAGACACTGAAAACAGCTTGAGTGGAGCTTGGAAAATATTACTCATATATTTTAAAAAGCTTTCAAGCTGTAACATAAATCTTACAAAGCATAGAATTCATATCACCAAACATTAAATCTATTAGGATTTTTAAACATATAGGTTAGCACTAGTGTGTTACATGTAAAAAAGGAGGTTGATAAGCACTTTATCTTAAAAATGAACCCACTATATCTTGAATGCAAGTCGTAGAGGTTGAAAAGGTATTCCTTAAATCTGATGTATGAGCTAATCTATCCCCGCTTGGTGAGGTTTCCATTATCATTCAAATAAATGTGTCTGTGTACATGAATACTTGTTGGATCTCTGTTATTACTTTTGTTTGTGAGTATTTGTGTGTGACAATGGCTCTGAGTGATCACAGCTAACTGCTACAAGGATACTGGCATCTCTATTATCTGTACATTGAGTGTGATCATTAACTGTTAGCCAGGACGAAGACAGTAGAAAAATCAATGCAACTTTGGTTAGAGGAAAAATACACCAGGGTGATAGTAGTGGGAATAATCCTTCTGCAAATGCCATTTTATCCAATGTATGAGTGGGGCAAATGCATAACTGAATGGTGAAAATGCAACAAGGAACGGAGATTAAAAACAATCAATTCTAGGATTTACTGGACATACAAAATATGGAGATGGCATAGTGGAGCTCGTAATGGTCCTCCCACTAAGGCCCATAGTATCACATGAGCGTGACAAACGGTCGCCAATGAAAGGATGTTTAGAAATGTCCTTGCAATTCCCAGAATGTCAGTGTCATCAGGGAATGTAAGTATAAAATGTGCAATAAAGCAAATCAACCCAGCTTCTTATGTCTTTTGGTTAGCTAAGAAGCATCGCATTTACTCAGAGACCTTGGCAAAATGTAACCATTTACATAAAGATCTGGTTAATCTAATTTCAATTATCAATATAGACACGCTTTTTCAGTACTTAATAGGAATGGGGTGTCCAAGATACATCATTCTCTAAAGATATCTGTCTCCATTAACTATAGGAGTTGTCTAGAGTAGCAATGCTTTAAATTTGCATACTGTAGTTAACTGGGATAAAAACAGACTGAAAGGCTCTGATTCCCCCCTGCCTCTAATTTTTTGACCTAAAAGTTGTATGTATAGTCTAAATTACTCATCTAAGAAGTAGAAGAGAGCCGTGCTTTCAGAGGCCAATTCATACTATCTCAACACATATGTAGTGAAATCACACACTTCAAATGTTTTTCTCTGTTTTACGATTACACAGCTAGGATTAACCTACTGCTGGAGTAGGTACAGAGATGAGATTAATTGAGAAAAAGATGATCTGAAATAACATGCTTTCTTCTCTTCCAAGAAGAGCTCCACTGCTTTGTCAAACCTCAGACTAATAAATCTTGGTTTACTGAGTTGGGGAATGCTGTGTGACCCCAAAACAATTACAGTCTAAGATAGACTGTAGATAATTTATAAACTCTAATATTTAACAAATAGGAAATTGCACAGAAATTATGTCATAACTGTAAACAAAATATTAATTAAAAAAAGTAAAAAAATAATTTTGAAAATGTCTCCTGAGTAATTTGCCCAATTCTAATCACACACAGAGGAAAACCTGCTGCCCTCTAGTAAGTCTACAGAACTCAGTCAATTATTTAAAGATTTCCCAGGAACTGATTACCAGAGCATCTGGACATCTTACAATAAAATAAAAACAAATATTAATTACACAACTATCTATTCAGATGGCTCAAAACACTTTAGCTGCCTTTTATTTGCCTCATAAAGGGCCAACATACTGACATGTTAGTTAATTGAATGCTTGATTGAACAAGTAAACCTTACACTTCACTACAGCCTGCCAAATTTGAATTTTGGTGGCCTGCCAGAGGAATAGATTTCCAGTGTGAGAACCCACCACTGATATTGTAGAAAATGTTAATCTGATGGCTCATTTTAGGAGATATGCGATTCATTTTAACTTTTATGAGGGGAAATAGTATGAGAGGTGTTCTAATGTAAAGTTCATTTCCATACCATTAAGTTTTAAATATTGTTAATGACATTTTCAAGTTTGTCTGAATGAAAATAAATTATCAGCACATATTTATGAATTCATGTTTTATGATAGTTACAGCAGATTATGTTAAAAAAAGAACAGGTACACTCTGTATTTGCTGAAAATTCTCAGCAAGTTGTTCTTACTATAGTCTTAAGTAGCATACCTGCAGACAGGCAGAAAATATATAGATAACTAATAGAGAATGCATTTTAAAGGATGTCTTGTGTTAGTGAGAAAAATAAACATTATTAAATTATGAATCCTTATACAGCAATAGATCCCCTAGGATATCAGCTGGGTAACCATACTCGTAAAGGCTTTAACACTTATTATTCTCTTTATTTATATGGATGACAGGATGTCTTGTCAGCCAGAGATATATTCACTTGTCTTAGTTACTGTTAGTTATGGTCAGTACAGTAGCAAGATGACAGACTGCATTTAAGGAGACTGAAGTGTAAGAAGTGGATGTAACCACTTGTGATTGAGTTAACATATTTTAAGATTAACAGCTCACCTTAGCTTTTATTCAAAACAGCGGGAAAAAAAGAGATTAAAGTGATGCAAGAGATTGTAGCAGAAAAATCTCAAAATAAATTCAAACTTGAGGTCCTGATGTTAAGGTAATGTAAGTTGAAGAAAGCTAAAGTTAAAACAGAGCTCAAGGCAGGCAGAAGACCCAAGTTTGAAACCCTTAATAGCACTGTAATTGCTCAAGCACTTAATTGCTGTATTTTGTTCATATGCTCAAGGCCTGCTCCATTAACCAGATTCTTGTTTAGTCTTTTGCAAGCAGAGGAGGGAGTTTGCTCTTCTGTAGCATACATATAGTGTAGTCCACTTTCTAAGATCACCTGCAAAGTTTTATTTAACACAGTTTGATCAATTTCCACTTTCTCCTCTGCTTTATTCCCGTGACATGGATTAGTGAACGTAGTGTGTGGCTCATGAGAGTATTGCAGCACACGCAGAGATGTTCTGTGAAATCTATTTAGAAGAAAGGTTTGGTTTTTTGAGGAATGGACATGGTTATTCAAGTAATTCCATTTTTATAATCCAAAATCAGTTCACTACTTGTGGACTTGTCATTGAAAGTGTTATGAGAAGCCCATTTTTTAGGGTTTGAAACTGCCAGTTTCTATTAGTGGCAACATTTAATTAATTTCCTTATTTTATGTCTAGTACTTTTAAACTGATTGCCTTCCAGTCCTCAGCCTTCAAAGTTAGTAAAGCTGTTGTTTTTCTTCAAAGCAAAGATAATCTTATATGTTTTGATGGTAATGCCATTTCATATTCCTTCAATGCAAATCTCTTTGACAAGACTGGTGACCTGTGGGTGAGTGCTCAATTCAGGCAGCAGGTGGTAGACCGTTTGTCCTCCTTGTGTTCTTCTATCAGCCCATTCCACTCGCAGAAGTGTAGATAAAAGCCACAAACTTTCGAAGACTTAGTCTCTCTTTCTAAAATCACAGAAACACTTAGTCACATCTCTTAGTCTTTTCTAAAGCAGAAAAGCTGTTATTTCCCAAGTACCTTGCTTTCGGTCTGACAATTCCTTATAATGCTTGCAGTCCTGCCTTTTCCCACAGTCAGGCAACTTTGGAATCCAGTGAAATGCAATGAAAATTGTTTTCTGCTACAACTTGATATGTGCAATTATGACCCAGGCCTGAATGGTTACTGAAGTAATTTTGATGTCAACAGTGATTCCTTTCCTCTTTTATCCATGAGCATTTTCCCTCTTACCTCACCCATCCAGTTATGGAGTGCTGAAAGATGTCCCCAGTGCAAAATTTGTGTCACTGTGTGGGAAATCACGGAAAATTCAGAGGTGTTGAAAAGAAAAAAAAAAAAAAGTTTCCTTGCACTCACTGTTAAAGCATCCTTCTGGAAGGCAAAAGTCCTGTATTCTTGGACCTAGTCCAAGTGCTGTTCAATACATATAAATAAGCAGCAATTGAATAAAATGCATTAACATCATCTGGAGTCATGATCAGAATCCAAGACTGCCTGGAGAAGCTGGGAGAGTTCAAGCCAAAGTCCATCAAAGTCAATAGACACCCTTACATTCATTTCAAAAGGTTTTTAAATGAGGCCCTGACTTTCCTCTGAAGCTCTCTCTGGACTCAATTTGTTCATGGCTATAGTCTGCCTGTAGCTGCCATGGCACAGAATATGAAAGAAACTACTTAAAATGAGGGAGACATTGAAGTGTTAATCGTGCACAATTCTCCAGTATCAAAGGTGAATTTATGTTAAAAAAGAAAAAGATTCTAACTACCTTTCTGCAGGTTCTCTTCTTGACCTCTTGAATTTCCGGTATTGAATTTTAGGTCCTTGCATTTTACAATGCAAGGCAATGACAGTAAGCACTTGTATATCCTTATTTCAATGTTCATCTATACTTTTTAATTTTTCTGTGATGGTATTAGATCTGATTGATCAGACTCCATAAATCACTCTGTCAAATAATGACATTTACTATCTAGAAAGACAGATGAATTAAGGATACCCATATTAAAAAATGAGATGCAGAAATCTTATATGCTCCCTTGGTGAATTTCACACTTGACTGAAAATCATCTAATGAAAATGGCTACCTAAGAAATTCCAACGCCACTGTGGTCCCTGCTGAAGTCATTCCACATGAAGCATAAAAAGTAGAAAGAGATAAAGGGAATGAAACTGAAATATCATTTAGAGTAATGTAATTGGCATCAGGTCATTATTCTAAGGCTTGACCTTTACTCATTATTTTTTTTTCATTACTGGAAGAAATTACAAATATAGTTAAATAATACCATCTTGAAATAAAACCTAATAATATCTATTCTTGGAAAGATGTAATAGTTAACAATTATTTTATTAAATTGAACTGGTTATTTATTCATTCACTCATTATAAGTGCATTTTAGAATAAGTTTTGAAAATGCATATGAGAATTCAAATACTTCTGAAATCCTCATTACTTTGATAAAAACACTTTTTCAGTTGTAAGGAGTAGATATAATTAGGTTTATTTCCAGCTTGCGTTTGAGAATTTGAATATTTTAATAGAGAACCAAAATAAATCTTTTTTCTCCTAATTTCAGCTATCACACTAAACTTTTGCTGATCAAATAATCTCTTTTCATAACATCTTCTGAAAATATGATCACCTCCAGAGCTGGAAAAATAATGGTTTTGGTTCACTGTTGATTCTGTTCATGTTATCAAAAACTAAGCTAGGTAAGTATTCACTTCACACGGCCCTCAAAATTATCCCCTTTACTCCATCAGACATAAGCAGCAACCAGTGACACAGTTAAATGTATTTGGAATTTACAGTATGTTGGATTTTTTTGTACCACATGATGGTAATTTACATTGTGAAGGATTGTAAACATGCAAAAAGGAATAAACGTATTCTGTAGGAGTGCTAGTTCCTTGACTTTTCATAAACAAATAGAAGTACTCCTACCAAATTTGGTTTGTTGAGTTGCCTACTGCAAACCAGAGCAGAGTGAATCTTGTAATTTATTGTAAATTCTCATCCAGTAGTTCTCTTCAGAGGGTTTATAATCTACCTGGTCAGTTTAACAGGCTTCTCAAGCTCTAAAATGCTGCAGATGTCAGCTCTGCAGTTAACCTTACAATTTATTATTCAGAATTACTTTCATCAAGGCATTACTCAGTTGTGGAATGCCTAATTAGAGCTGAATTTTTTGCTTCCATACACCTGCATTCAAGTCCCTATCATTAGAATCTATACTATCTCTCTACTAGGGGGAAGAAGGAGGCAGGAGGGAGAAAAGTGGGAAGCAGAATAACTGCAATTTTTGTGCTACACCACTTCCTGAAGCTTTTGTGGTAGAAGTGGAGGAATAACAGTACCAATTCTCATGAAGAGACTGAAATTGCTGGAGGAATGAACTGAAACCATATGGAGCTTTCAGGACCAAAGAACATCAGTGGAATGACCATCAAACACCAGTTCCTATCATCAACTTTTCAGGTGATGGTACCAACATTGCCATCTCACCTTTGCCTGTTAGGTTTGTGAAGGTTGCTTATTTTCTTCTTTTGTGTGTGTGTGTGATTCCTTATCTTAGAGTCTTGGGAGACTCTTGGAGGGAAAAAACAAACAAACAAACAAAGAAGGAGCTCAGTTGTAAGAAAAAGTAAGCTTGAATTCTGTCTTGACCTCTGGGTAGATTGTCCCATGATGTTGTAGCATACCGAACTGCTGATATGAATAACAAATGAAAAAACAATGCAGAACAAAAACTGGCATCCATTTTTGTGTTCCCAGGGTCTGCTGCTTTTCCTGCTAGATTTCAATAGATCAGAGAGTCCTCTAGTGGCCAAAAAAAGGAATTTTTAATAAATTTTCTACTCTTGAGGTCTCACCTGTCCTCAGCTCTCAAGGGCTGTCTCAGACACTGACAGCAGATAGGAGTCAGGCAGCAGTATGTGAAATAGTCATTTGGATAAAATAAGAAGGGAGATAAAATCTATCCTCTACTGCAGAAATAAAACAGTGAACCCACTCATGGCCATTTTTTCATTAATGTCAGCTGCAAAGTTGAACATGACTATCAGCCACTTAGAATCTTAGCTTGAACTTAGAAAATATCCATGATTTGGTGACCCCAGTGGCGTAATCTAAATTTTGTGTATCCCTGAAAGGTAGATACTGTTCAAGGTAGGGAAATAAAAATCTGAATAATTTATCTTTCCAGTTTCCCTCCGCAGGTACACAAAGCAAATGAACAAAAAAGCACTGGGCAGTTCCCTAGGTTATTAGTTTTTGTGCTTTGTCCTTCTGGATGCCCTAAACTGGGTTTCCTCTCCCTCTGATCAGTGAAGTGTTGAGTCTCTAAACTGAGTTCACAATTTCAAACTTCAACAGCAAAATTTTGTATTATTTACATTTAATTTTGAAAACATAATTTGTCTCACTGAATCAATCCATGTGTTTTTCAAACTCACTAACCTGTCTTTTTACAGTGACAGACACCAAAGGCTGTAAGAAAATATGTAGATATTTTTCTTCTTCTCTAATTTAAAAAAAAAAAAGGCTCAATATCCTTTCCATAACATTTGTTATGATTAGTTATAATTCTGAACAGTCTGGAGAACTTACAAGCATCCATTCATTCTTTGTTTTCAATTAAGTTCTTGTCTCAGCATTTTCTGTGTTTTGATATCCTACCTCTATTTCTCATGTAAAATCAATTTTTTTTCTATGACATAGCAAGAAGTTCCCAATCTACTTTCGATATATTACTAATGATTTTATATTTATATTTTTCTCCATGCTAAGAAAGGGAAGGAAATTGTGCATTTATTTTTTCTAGTCCTCATTTTTGTGATTGTTTTCTGAGTCTTTCCACTTTAGTAACACTTTTCTTGACACTTCTGGATACCTGAGACAAGGCTCCAACTATTCATTACTAATTTGTTTCACAGTTTTGTATCAAGGCATTGTGAAGCTCCCTGTGTACACTATTATATTTTTAAAATACATCTTAACACCTTCCTTGTTTTAAAAGCAAATTTGCTTGCTTAAAGCAAATTCTCAAGCAATTCTTAAATTTTCAAGATAATTACTAAGATTTTTCCCTGGTTTTATTTTTCTCTTGCAGATTATAAAGAACACTGGCAGGCCTTTCACATCATCTGACACAAATTAAGGATCAGTAGGAAAAGTGCAGATGAAATGGGTTGGAGAGGTAACTTACACAGTTGCTCTAAGCAATTTTTTCCTTTATCCTCAGAGTCCAACTGTCAGATCATATTATAAAACATTGTATTCAAGAACTTGGCAAAATACAGATGAAATTTAAAATTAGTTCCAGATAAGGATTTTTTTCTTTCACAGCAGTTTAAAATATTTTGAAGTTCCATTTTCAGAGGAAAAGCAATAAATGAATTGCAAGTTTACAATTATTAAAGCTTTAAAAAAGCTGTTAGGCCTCAATCCAAA
Organism: Calidris pugnax; assembly: GCF_001431845.1. Lineage (NCBI taxonomy): Eukaryota > Metazoa > Chordata > Aves > Charadriiformes > Scolopacidae > Calidris > Calidris pugnax. Next base: position 6,809,034 of record NW_015091064.1, read on the forward strand.
ATGGCTGCAATACTTCAGTGTTACAGGGGAATTAAAATAGTTACAACTCATAAATAAGAGCACAGCAAACTTGCCACATTAATTTGAAACATTTTCTTCAGTCACCTTTGTAATACTCAACCAGGTCTATGGCAAAACCATCTGAAATGTCAATTTCTCATTTGTAAAACACTACATATAGTATTTTAATATCTGCTGTAATTTTCTCCCACATTTCCCTTCCTCCCAAGACTGCATCCAAAAGCTTGCCTTGCTGCTTCTTTTGATCTACTTTGGGCTTCAACATGTTCACACAAGCTTTTGTTTTCTTCTTTCAAAGTGCTCACCCAGCATCTAAGAGATGAAGGTGGGTTGTCCTTTGGTGCTCTGAGAGAACAGGCTGGCTAAAAGAAAAATGTAGCATACATTTTGAACTATCACTAATGAGGTTCTCTAAGAAAGGTGGAGCAAAGGTGCTACTTCACTGCTCCTCTGACACTGACAAATGGTACTGACTGGTACCATGGGAAATTCAGGAGGTTGCCAAATCACCAACAGTGATGGTAAGGGAGTAACATAGAGTTGGTGGGTTTTTCTTTCCTATTTTCCTATAATTTTTTCTTTGCTCTTCTTTTGAGGATCCATAGGTTGCCCCTTCAGACACCCATGCAGGATATCTTCAGCAATCCCACCACCGGGAATAGATGAACACACAGCTGTAATTAAATTCAGCTTTCTTTGTCAAACAGTGTTAGAGCTGTTATGTCACATAAAGTAAGGATAAGACCCCCTGTTTGCTTGGTTTGACTTGAGTGATAAAAAGTGACTATGAACCATCGTGTCAAGATTAGAATATATAACCCCTTTTTCATTATGCTAATGAACCGCTAAAAAGCCATAGACTCTCCATGGCAGATTTCTGGAGTTGTTAGACTTCAAACACATGGGACAAATCTTGCAAATATTCCAGAGAGGACTTTCCACATTGTACAATCCCAGTCCCAGTAAAATCCCTAAATAAATAACAAATTATGATCTTTATAGACCACACTGACAAAACTTGTCATTTAATTTAATCCTCCCTGTCTTTCCCCCAGATTCAATTTGTGAGTTCGGCGGGGAATATCATTACTGAACAATGAGGTTTTCTCAGAAAAAGAGCCAACATAGTGAGCTTGGAGAATAAGCAGCCTTTTCAGTTTTCTCTCACTAAAGCACCCTTGTAAATTTACTTGAACTCTGATGAGAAAAAGCTGCATTCAAGAGGAGTAAGGCAGTGTGAGTCACAAGGAGCATTTATTCCCTGAAAGCAACAGAGAAAGGAGTTTTTCTACTCTATCATCGGTAGGGGTCCAAAACATTGTTGGTGCTGGCAAGGACCTAACTGCCTGCTAAAAAACTTCAGGGGAGAATAATCTAGTCTTGCCTTAGACATGAAAACATTAACATTTCAGAAGCAGCATCGCTGTGTGATTTCATTCTAAAAATGATTTCAAGGAGAGTGCTAGTGTCAAACAGCTGGTGTGGATAGACAAGTGGCTTACAAGTGTTTCTAAAGCCTGTTCTTTGTTATTCTTTTTCCTCTTCTTCTGAATTCTTAGGAAAATATATTCTTTGTGTCCATTTATAGCATCTAATGTGTAATTATCCCTAAACTGAGTGGCAATTGAGTTAGTCTGCCTTAAGCACACACAAAAATTATTAAATAAATAAATAAAACCCTAGTTTTCTAAGGAGCAAATTGACAGCAAAAGAATGATGTGAAATTCAGTCATTAGGAAAGTAAATAGATGTAGGGCTACATTTTCTAAAGATTTGTCGCGATCAGCAGTATCCACAATTACATAGTAAGTTTTTCAAAAAGTACTAATGGCAGTCCTAATGGCTAGAGAACTGAAAGAACTCAGCCTACAATATGCAAAAGCTGACAACTTTTATGCTTTAGTAGGAGTAATGCTGTCATAGTAGCTAAAAAGCTGTTAGGAAAGCATGTGAGCTGCTTTACACACAGGCTGAACATCAGTAAAACGTGACATTCCTGTCTCCAGACATTGAATCTGGTGTAGGTAAAATGTTTCCCTTTCAGTAAAGAAATTAGCTTCTGTTTTCACTGAATTTAAAGAGTATCCCAGGCTATGGAAGTTTGTAAAGTTCAACATTGACTCACTTTATGCTTTGTTCACTCATCTGTGCTCAGAGAACTGCCCATTTTGAGAGTTACATGGTTCTTGCTTTTCTAGGCAGGTGTCAACTTGATCTGCTGCCAAAGTGTTTAGAGGCCTAAGCAGCTCAGAAAGGGAGACACAGAGATTTCTAAAATATAAAGTAAGAATTAGGAAGAAATAGTATTCAGGGCAGAATTTTAATATTCAACCTATGAAGATGTGAAATATCAGTTGCAGTACTGTAGATGATCTGGAAAATCTAGGTCTTCTGTAAATCCATATGGGATCAGTAAGGTAACAATGAACACAACACCGTTATTTTAACTCTTTCCCTCATCATCCATCTGAACCTGTTGGGAGAAAGCAGACTGATGGGTAAGAGCCACAAACATCTATATCTGCAGAAAGTAGCTTACATTGACCACCACATAGTGGTTCTGAGTGTGGAAAGCTCCTGAGATCCATGGCTTTCAGAAACCTGAGTCTCAGTCTCAGTTGCGCAGAGGGTTTCTGCTTCTCACAAGAAAATAATTTGTCAGACATGACTCAGTTTAAACACTCTAAGAGTTTGAAATAGCTGAGGTAGTCTAGTAGGGAATAACATCTTAGAGTTTTTCCTTCCAAACCTGAATTATGTTAGCAGGATTTAAAGGGGAAACAATTGCATGAAGACTTATGTATCTGATCATCAATTCATGTTAGTGCCTGAGTGGAGACTGCTGGTTTAGTTTTAATTTTTAAAAATTTGTTTATTGTCAAAACTCTTTCCACTTCAGGTACTTTTATTGATGTCCTGCTTCTTCTTCTATGCATTTATGAAGATTTAGTGTCATTACCACATGTTCAGGAGGAGTTCTCTTTTGTGTAACTTACATAATGAAAGCATAAAAATTCAGTGGAAGGGAAAAGATAAATATCAACTATTTTAAAATTTTTTGAATATAGAAAGTATCATCATAAAAACAACAGCTTCTAGTGACAAGCAAAGCAACACACACATTGCCTGTTTAAATTAAATGCTTGAAAGCTCTCAGGCTTTTCTGCAAACCTCTTATTTTTCTGTATTAATTTTGTGGATGTTTTAACCCTATGTAATTTGGGAATACACCAATTCTGTTTTTCAATGAAATGGCACATTAATCTACAGACAAGACTACTCTAGCCATTATTTTTTTTCTGAAACACATTGAACTTAGATGTAAACTGATCTCTGTTTTTTATTTTTGATAGGAGGATGGAGATAAATCTATCGAGACTTTGAGAACTGGCGTTTATAATTATACATGATTAGTATTTACAGAAAAAAAATTCAAAGGAATTCCATTTATTTCTGGCTTTCATCTGCCAGTAGAAGTGTGTGAATGACTATGTCTTTCTCCATTGCTTTCACTCAGGATGCCACTTAAGACAGTCTTTAGCCTCAGAAGGGATTATGATCATGTTCTTAAAATTGTCAGAAAACCTGCAGCATTGTAAGCAGCTAAAATATTTTCATAAGTCTTTTTACAAACACATGCAATCTTTTGGTTTTGCTATATTGTGTATATTACATACATGCATTTTTCTTTTATTTGAAGCATTTTTACATCTAGTAGTAAAGAGTATGATATTATGGAGAGTGTAAAAAAATTCCAAAAATCTGTGTAGACATGATCTCTTCTTAAAGGTAATTAAACTTCAAAGTAGAGGACAGCTCTGACATTTCAGTCCTTCCACTATATGTCAGATTCCTATCCATTTCATTTGAATCTGACACTATACAGTTTATTAATAGAAAGCACAAACAGCTTTCCATAACAAAACTGAGCAGACATAGATTGTATGACTCTATAATGAAATCATGCACATTTCTTCTTAAAAATGTGGTTTTGTTCTACTGATTAGAAATAAAGATATTCCAAGCAGTGAAAATTCAAACTTGAAAATTGCACAATTTGCTACTCACTCATGTTCTGAGCCAACTGTTTTGTCTTTTCTTTTTTTGGTTATTTAACACACAAAATGTGCAAGCCCAGCTGGTAAACTTACTTGGAGTTCTTTTTTCTACTGAAAAATAATCATGCATAGCTGTCTTTGATACTTACCATTTTCCAGCAAAGGAGATGAAAATTATTTGCAAATATTCTCTGCTGTCTGCCTAGACTGTCTACTCAGGTGTATTTTTTGTTAATCTGAGGCTCATGGGATGTAAATGGTATGCACCTGCAAAATTTAAATTAAATCAGTTTTGCTAGTGATGTCAATGAAATTAGGATTTAAAGTGTAGCTAATTCCCTTACCGATCTCCATTGCCTATAGTCAGGGGAATGGTTCAGCCGTAGTTGTGCACTGCTATTTCAGATGTTGTAGGGTATCTCAGGCATCAGCCCGGAGTTGGCAGACATAACAAAAAAGCTGTGCAAAACATCCACTCCATCCTGGAGTGATGGCTGGAAACAAAGTGGAAATGGTATCTCAAACGGCACTGAACATCCGTATTTCAGAACCTGGTACTCTTTGCAGGGGGGAAAGACCATCATCCAGAGGAGGGAGTGGTGTCTCTAGAATTTATCCATTTCACAATAACAGGCAAATAAAATATAGTTAGATGAACAGTTTTCTTTGTTTCTCTCCATTGGCTGTAAAGGTAGCTTAGTTGACTGTTTTCAGCTAGACATTTTGGCTTGAACCCATGAAAAAAACAGAGTTTATGACCTTTGGAAGAAGGGGCAGGCAACTCAGAAGGACTGCAAAGATGTTCTGAGTTTATGCAGGGAGAAAATTAGAAGGGCCAAAGCTCAACTAGAACTTAATCTGGTTACTACTGTAAAAGACAATAAATAAATGTTTCTGTAAATACATTAGCAAAAAAAGGAGAGTTAACAAGAATCTCCATTCTTTATTGGATGCAGGGGAAACATAGTAACAAAGGATGAAGAGAAGGATGAGGTACTAAATGCCTTCTTTGCCTCAGTCTTTAACAGTACAACCAGTTGTTCTCTGGGTACACAGCTGCCCAAGCTGGAAGACAAGTATGGGGAGCAGAATGAACCCCCCATAATTTAAGAGGAAATTGTTTATGACCTGTTACACCTCTTAGATGCTCACAAGTCTATGGGGCCAGGCACAATCCACCTAAAGGTACTGAGTGGGTTGGAAGAGGTGTTTACCAAGCCACTTTCAATCATTTATCAACAGTTCTGGGTAACCAGGGAGGTCCCAGTTGACTGCAAGTTAGCAAATATGACACCCATCCACAAGAAGAGCCAGAAGGAAGATCTGGGGAACTACAAGCCTTTCAGTCTGACCTCAGTGCCAGCAAAGGTTATGGAATACATCATCTTGAGTGTCATCACATGGTCACATGCAGGATAAGCAGGTGATCAGGCCCAATCAGTATGGGTTCATGAAAGGCAGGTCCTGCTTCACAAACCTGATCTTCTTCTGTGACAAGGTGACCTGCTTAATGGATGAGCGAAAGGCTGTGCATGTTGTTTACCTAGACTTTAGTAAAGGTTTTTACACTGTTTCCCACAGCATTTTCCTGGAGAAACTGGTTGCCTGTAGCTTGGGCAAGAGTACTCTTCACTGGGTAAAAAATTGACTGGATAGCTGAGCCCAAAGAGTTGTGGTGAGTTGAGTTAAATCAAGTTGGTGGCCAGTCACAACTGGTGGCCCACAGGGCTCAGTATCGGGGCCTGTTCTGTTTAATATCTGGACAAGGGGATCAAGTTTAATGCTTAATGACCTGGACGGGGGGCTTGAGCATCCCTTCAGATCTGAACAGGTTGGATTGATGGGTTGAGGCCAATGGGATGAGTTTCAACAAGGTGCCAAGTCCTGCACTTGGGTCACAACAACTCCATGCAGCGCTACAGGCTTGGGGAAGAGTGGATGGAGAGCTGCCCGACAGAAAAGGACCTGTGAGTGTCGGTCAACAGCCAGCTGAATATGAGCCAGCAGTGTGCCCAGGCGGCCAAGAAAGCCAACAGCATCCTGGCCTGTATCAAAAACAGGGTGGCCAGCAGGACCAAGGAAGGGATCGTTCCTCTCTACTCGGCATTAGTGAGGCTGCACCCTGAATACTGTGTTCTGTGTTGGGCACCTTACTGCAGAAAGGACATTGAGATTCTGGAGCGTGTCCACAGAAGGGCAACAAAGCTGGTGAAGGGTCTAAAGCACAAGTCTTATGAGGAGCAGCTGAGGGAACTGGGGTTGTTAAGTCTAAAGAAAAGGAGGCTGAGGGGAGACCTTATCACTCCCTACAATTACCTGAAAGGAAGCTGTACAAGGTGGGGGTCGGCTGCTTCTCCCATGTAACAAGTGATAGGACAAGAGCAAATGGCCTCAAGTTGCACCAGGAGAGGTTTAGATTGGACATTAGGAAACAATTCTTCGCCGAAGGGGGTTGAAGAATTCACATCTTACAATCAACAAATTGCAGTCCTCTTTCTTAGGGAGATATTTTTACCTACATCCATCAGTAGGTATACTGACTTGAATTAAACTAGCCATAGAGTATGATATTACTCAGAAAATTATTTTTGGCTTTGCATTTAGTTTTTTGCATTTGTCAATGAATCAGAGGGGGAATGAAATGTCAATATCTGTTCCTAACAAAATAGCACAGTATAGGATCACTATTTTTGTAGGGCCCTTGGGATCTACCTTAATTAATTGTATGCTATGGTTTGAACGTTTCTTTTAACTTTTTTGCTGGAGTTGGAAGCTATTTATTAATAGAGAGCAAGAACAGGAAAGTAACTAGTTTGTCTTGACAGAGAATAAAAGCATAATCTAGTACAGGAAAGTGCAAATAAAATGCATGTTTCATGTAGGTACCATTCTGAGGAACAGCAGATCCTGTAAGCCTGAGTCATTATGGACTTGATCCACAATGCCTCTGCTAGAGTGTCAGCCATACTCTGGGCCTTCCATAAGCATGGCCAGCAGGTCAAGGGAGGTGATTCTGCCCCTCTATGCTGCTGACACCCCATCTGGAGTCCTGCATCCAGCTCTGGAGCCTTCAGCAGAGGAAGGACATGTTGGAGCTAGTCCAGAGGAGTGACACAAAGATGATCAGAGGGCTGGAAAACATCTCCTATGAGGAAAGGCTGAGACAGTTCAGACTGGAGAAGAGAAGGCTCTGGGAAGACCTTGTTTCGACCTTTCCGTTCTTAAAGGGGACATACAGGAAAGATGGGGACAGACTTTTGTGCAGCGACAAGGGGTAATGGCTTTAAACCAAAAAAGGGTAGATTTAGACTAGTTAGAAAGGATGACATTTTTTACAGTGAGGGTGGTGAAACACTGGAAAAGGTTTCCCAGAGAGGTGCTAGATGCCACATCCCTGGAAACTTTCAAGGCAAGGCTGGATGGGACTCTGATTAACCTGATCTAGTAGAAGATGTCCCTGCTCATTGAGGGGGGGGTGGACTAGTTGATCTGTAAATGTGCCTTCCAACCCAAAATATTCTGTGATTCTGTGATTCTATAACTCTATGATTCTATTGTCAACTATGTCAGGAGCCTGCTCCAGCAAATATGAAATAATCTATTTCTTCTGCCTTAACCATCTAGCTATGTAGAGAAGTCTTCAAGAAGAGAATAGTTTGTGCCTCCCCCAAGTTTCTAACTACCTGAAACTGTTATTATATTTCACTGCCTCCATTACACTACTATTCACAAGTGTCAAAGTCTGTTCTGTGCTGAAACAAAATATGAAGCATTAGGGAGCATCCTGAAGACTTTACAGTCTCACTGGCTTCCGACCTAAACAATTCTGTGATTGTATGATCAGTCTGTGGCAGTCCTTGAATGGAACATTCTAAGTCATAACATGAAAGCGAGCAAGACAACATACAGAAATATCAAAAAGCGCAGCTGCTAGTGGGGAAAATAATGCTGGCAATGAGTTTTGTTTTTTTTTTTCCTAAAGAAAAGTGAAAATGAATGGAAACAATGCACCCATGTCTACCCTTTTGTATAGGTACTTACTGCTCCTGGAAAAGCAGTATATTTTTCTTTCTCTTATTGTCTCTCATTCCCTCCCATTCCTTCTCTTTTTTCCTCTCCTTCCCTCCCTTCCTCTCTCTTTCTCTGTCTCCCTCTTTTTTCATTTTTCTTTTTAACATTCAACTGTAGCTGGTTGCTAATAATTTAAATTCATTGCTCCATGAATGCCTTCCGATTAGTGATAAATGACATTTCACACATTTGCTGCTTGTTTGTTTAACGGCTGCCACTCCTAAATCTGTAGGTTGTATGTATCTGGGAAAATGCCATGTTTGTATTCTGTACAGTAACAGGTTTGATTTTGTCTTAAAATGATGTTTTTGAGGCACATTGTAATTCTCTGTTTATGGTCATTCACTGTCAACTTCTGGCTTCAAACACTTACTTTATTTTCATTTTAAAGAGGTGACGTGACAGATATAGCAAGACAATAAATCACAATTATACTGCCTGAGTAAACATCAGAAATGTTGATTACAGCACAATGATAGCAGTCTCATCCTGAGACATGTTAGCCATACACACTCAAATTATGTTCTCACTTTTAAATTCTTGTATAAACTTAAAATAGGATTATTTAAGACCTTTTAAAAATTAGTGGGAGAGGGTATAATAGAAGTTCTAGGGTTAAAAAAAAAATTCTGCAGCTGGATAATGTTGAAATTTCATAACTTAAATAAAAAGAAACTCAGCACCGTAAAGGTTGGAATTTATTTTTCTCTGTTATGTACTCACAAAGGTACATATATTTGGCTATAAATGTATGTTGTGGTTTCAGCCAAATCTACCAAAACCAGACTGAGAGATGGCCTTTCTCTGCCCCCGCAAAAAGAGAGGAGAGGAAGATATAAGGAGATTTAGAAGTTTAGAATGAACTAAACTACTTTAATGAAGAATTAATATTAAAATAAATAAATAAAAGAAAATAAAATAATGAAATAGATACAAATATATACAAAACTGTATCAAGCTCCCAGGATGACAGTCACGTCACTGGCAGACACTGAGGAAGTCCCAGACTGGACTCAGTGACAGATGGAAACTGGATTCCAGCTCTGGAGTCAGGAACATACGGATCGGGATCAAAGGCAGATGAACAGACAGAGTCCTCTTCGGACATTGGCCATCGCAGGAAGAGAGTTGACCCTCTGATCCCTCAGCTTCTATACTGAGCATGGGACAGATGGGATGGAATACTCCAGTTGGTCAGGTTTGGGTCACCTGTCCTGTCCGCTCCTCCCCACAGATGTGACCTCTCTATGTTTTTCCGTTTCCGACCCCCTAAGGGGCAAATAACGAAAATTGGCTGACCTTGGTTGTTATAGCAATAAGTATAAGCCTTTAACAACATGCTTTAACTTTTGGTCAGCCCTGAATTGGTCAGACAGATGGACTATGTGATCATTGTAGGTCTCTTCCAACTGAAATTTCTATTCTATTCTATTCTATTCTATTCTATTCTATTCTATTCTTTCATTTCATTTCATTTCATTTCATTTCATTTCCATAGTCTAAAAAATTTGATTTGCACTGCCAATATTGCATTCCATAGATCAAGGTTATGATCACTGAGGCCTCAAAACCAGGTTATGCAGCATCATTGAAAGATTACAAAAAGTTTGCTTCCTGCTGTCATTAGATGATTTTGAGTTCAGCAGCAACACATTTTTATTGTGCAAACACAACAATGAATTTCTATTGTGCAAAAAATACGCAGAAATTGCACTTTTGATCAAATTATTAACATGTATAGCTGTAGCTGAATACAAAATTTAGTGTTTATAACACTAATGCATAAGTCTTTATGCGTTGGACAATATTATTGATTACCTAGAACAAACAGAAAGTTAATTCTGCCTGGATGATTCAAAGCACTTGGATCTACTCTTATTACTTATGTCTACTAGTACCAGTTACTTTACAGATGACAGTTATGCAGCCCAATGTAGGGCACTGAAGCTAAATAACTAAATTAGTGCCCGATATTCTTACCAAAAAGAACCAAAAAACAAAAAAACAGAAAAGCCAATGACTTAAAATTTAATAATAGAAGATATCGTTCTGTGATTGATTCTATGATTTCCCAAAACTATGAAGCCCGATATAGAGCCTGTAGCACAAATAAGGGATCAAGAATAGAAAAGACATTAACTAGACCTTTTGGTAAAATTAAATACATAGACATTTTTAGATCAGTATATGCTACAAATACCTAAGGGAATCTGACAGCCTGGGGTTTGTTTATATGGAAATGAGTAACTGCCTGGAAGTGAAATCTCAGTAGTAGAGCTGAATTCAGAATCAATTAATAGAATGAAGAGAAACAAATTTCAAGGACCACATGGAATCATTCAAGAGGTCTAAATTAACTTAATTATGATTAACTAATTCATATTTATAAATTTAAAGCATTAATGATGATAGGTAACTATTACTTGCTGGTAGCTGGATTTGATAATAGAATGAGAAAATTATGTTTAAGAAAAGGTTTGGGGGATGATGCAGGGATAAACATTTGAACAAGTATAAAGAGATACATAGTTAAATATGACACACAGAGTTCAATATCAATACTTAAACACATTTCTTACAGAGGAAAGTTGTGCCTCAGAACTATCAGATTTCTGTGAAGAAGTGAAATAACACACATGAATAGGGGGGTCCATTCAGACTTGCATATTTAACAAGCTTTTGACAATATTATTGTTAGAAGCTCTTAGAAAAATGAATTGTTATTAGTAAGAAACAAGTCTCACTTATGAATTAGTAGCTGACTAAAATAAGAAAATAAATTCAAGCCTAAAAAAATACCAATAATCAAAAAGGGAGAAGAACTAGAATATGAGTTCACGATATCAATAAAATTAATTCAGTTAAGGACGTGAACCAAAGGTGACAACGTTTGCTGATGACACACAGTTACTCGAGAAAGTCTATGCTAACACTGATTACAGAGTTAGAGAAATGAATGGGTAATAAAATATACAAAAGACTCAGTGTTGATAAATGCAAAGTAACAAGCATGGGAAAAACTGTATGTAAAATGATAGATTCTAAACAAGCTATTATCACTTAGAGGACAGATTTTTGGAGTCACTGTAGATATTTCTAAGAAAATGCCTGCTTAACAGAAGTGAAGAAGGAAATATAAAGTTAAGAAATTATTAACAAATTGAGAGTGAAACAGAAATCTTGGTACTTCCGCTGTATGCAGCTGCATTCTGAATCCTTAAAGCATAGGCAAGTGCTAAAAAACTAAAACTAAAAACTGGTGGGGAAAAAAAAGAAAGCAAAGCCAATGTATGATACTATTTCATAGTTTATTAGATTAAAACTCTAGCAGCTACCTAAAACACTACTGCTAGGAGCTGGAGAACACATTGGGGAAGGATCAGGCTGCCTTCAGTATCTATTATAATTTTTATTTCATTTTTTTCTGCAGGGTAATTAGCAGAGTTGAAGGAGAAAGAGGGAGGGGTTCATCCAAAGGCTGATGAAAAACACAGAAGGTAGTCTTTTACAAGGAGTCATGCTTAAGAGGGAGTCCATCTTTACAGAGAGCCTGGGAGGACTCTTGTCCAAAGGTAAATAAATCAAGGTTTCCAAAGTTGGGCAGCACGGTGAAATCCCTTTACCTCTTTTGGTATCAAAGATAAAGTTGTTAATAGAAATTTTTATCATTTTCATCAAGGAAAACTGAATTATTTTCTTTCCTAGTTCAAAAATGAACAAAATACATGATTTTAAGTTTTCCAGAGTAGTTAACTTATGCAGTGAAGAACTAGATTGGAAGGACCAATCCCTGAGTAAGCTGGGAGCTACTTTGAATTAACAATGCTAAAGCAAACAAACACAACAGTACTATCTTAGCAATAAATGAATTGAAGGGTGACAGACATCAGCTCACTGTACTGCAGATCAAAAGGTCACCACAAGAATATTACTTCAGTTCTCCTCTGATTCAATAAATAGCTCTAATGGGAGTTGCACTATGTCCCAAAATAAGAATATTATTACAGTGGGGACCATTATTTCAGTGGAGTGAAGAAAGCCAAGTATTTGCAGCAAGTACTTGAAGTATCATCAGTTGGAGGAAAAGAAAATCTTTGTAGCATAGAAATAAGGTAATTATCAGTTGGCTAGCATGAAATTGAGCAGTTTGCATGAGCTCAGCGAAAACAGATGTTCAGGGGAAACCAACCACTGAAGGTTCATTGGCTATAATAATTTATACTAATATCTGACAAAAAAACCTTACTGTCTCCCAGTGAAAAGTTTGAATTAAAATGGCAGGCTTTTTCCTCCACAGCTTTGATCAGTGTTTCACTTAAATTCTTCGTGGAGACCGGCGGGATGGCTCTTGAGTCCGTGCACTGCTCTGCTCATCCACTCAGGATCTCACAGGGTTGTCAACGCATACCAAGCAATGGCAGTTATATGAATATTGAAAAAGAAATTTATTGTTAAACTTCAGCTTGATCTGGAGAACCAGCACACTAAAATCATGATCTGCCAAGAAAGAGTATTTCAAATCTTCTGCACTGACCAGAAAAAAAAATGAAAGCAAGACATAGAAGCCTAGTGTTTGGTACAGAGTAGTTAAATAATCAGGAGAGCTTGTTACTGGCACTGAAATGGGCAACTTAGTGAGGTAAATAATATACGGTCACTTGGAAAAAGGCTGTGAGTATCTAAAGGTTAGAGAAAATAGTCCAGGGGTTAACTGCCAGACTGTTTGAAGATAAGGTGTTTTGTAACACATACCATTCTGGATATAAGTGTTTGAGTAGTTGACACAATAAAAAATTATTTCTGACAGTTATTCCTGGAATGAAGGGGAAAAAACAAAATGTTGCTGTGACATTCAGTATGGCATAAGGTCACGTCACATTAGTTTTACCATTCAAGCTGACACAGTGTATCATGATGAGCATGGTGTAAAGTCAGGGTCATCATTGCAATGTCATTCATCTGGTTGGCCCTTAAAAAAAACAAAAAAAAGCAAAAAAAAAAACCAAACCACAAAACAGAGAGAGAAAGTCCAATGAGAGTTTAAAAAGCTGCAATTAAACAACTACTTTCCCCCAGAAGCTATATCTAATTTCAATTAAAAAGGATCGTGACACAGTGGCTATGAAATTTTGCAGCAAGGGGCAAAACTTTACAAATCACACAGTGACTCTGTTTTGTCCTCCAGACATGCAAAACTTGGTTTTAGCAAACAAAGCTTTAGCTTTTGTAAGGCAATGCAATCCTACTGGGAGTCAAACCTGGTACTAAGCAGTATCAATCTAAGCAACCAAATGCCTAGAGACAAATCAGTTAGGACCCGTGACTCACCCACCGTGCCTTACAACACTGATTCCCCACAGCTGAGAATGAAATCAGAAAGCGTGGTAAATCAGAAAATACACAGGTATTCAAAGACAGTATTTCCACCCAGCAGCAGCAACTGACAGAACAACCTGAACCTTTACAGTTTTCCTTCCTTGCAGCTCTCTGCCCACTAGCAGGACTTTTTATCCCTCTTCAGCCCCTTCCTTTTAACTATGGCAGCTCTTCATGTTTGAGGTGGCAAAATTCAGTTTTGCCTACACTGCTTTGAAAACTTGAGGCAGCTTTTCTGAGTTACTGGAAAGGCAGGGTCATTCTCGGGAAATGGAGCGCTGCTCGACTGATCCATCTCTCTGTTAACTGCTGCACCTTGGTGGACTTTCCTTGATTTTCACAATGTGTGGGCTGTGCCTTCCAAGGGCAGCTCAGGCAGAGCTCAGCTACTTTGCATTTACCTTGGCAGCAGCTAGATGGGCAATGAGAACATTTATAAGTGAACTTATATGTTTGAGCTAGCCACAACACGTGTTGACCCTGACTCAGCAGATGTTTATATGGGTAGAAAAGAGTTACAGCTATGATTTGGTCAGGTACCTCCAGTACTATAAAAGTTAGACTTCTAGTTTAGGTCATTTAACTTTCCACTATAGTATTGCAGCTATTGACCACCTTGCAAATTCAAATCACAATTGTAATGTCCAAACATCTGTCTGAGGATATTTATTAAACCTTCCTGGGTGGCTTATCTCCAACCCATGGGTTTGCCAATATAAGTATCTTTACATCTTGCTGGATAAGAAGTGGATACGGCTACATTTCTATAGTGTGTTCCTCAGTTTGCAGAGCAAGACTTGTGGTTAGTACAGAATTTCACCTCTCATGCAAGTTTCCTTCAGACCTTCTCTTTCTCCTTTAAGTCCAGTAGTTTACAAATAGCAGAATCATTGGATAGCAATGCTTTATTAAGCTTTTGCAGGAAGTCTGTGCTTTTTCACCAGAGTTCAGATCACTGTCTTGCATTGCAAAAAATCCATAAGCCAAATCTCTGAAGAAACAGCAAATTCTGTCATTCCCTACACCCAAAGGAAGGCCAAAGATTTTGAGGCTTTCAAATGTAGCTCTAGCATCTTAAGTTTACATGGGAAACAGATCATTAGCCCATTGGAGGAGAAACGAATAATATAGTCATCCTGAATATTTCTTTATATATATTAAATTATTTTCTCAGTCCCAGCTGGTCTCTTCAGGGAAATTAAGTGTTAGGGAAAAGAGATTAATCTATTTCATCTATTTTACTAGAAATAATCATAGTAAATTAATACGCGCTGATTTGCAGAATCAGCTAAAATAACATCAGTTAAATTATATCAATGATTTTTGGTTCTGTGTTATATACACCATATTACTTTGGCAGACAATCTGGGAAAGAGAAGTATTTGTGGAGCTAAACTACTGGAAGCTATGTATCAATATTTATAGGTAGATCTGGCTACAAAGCAGAAAATCTGCTTCATTAAAATAATCACAGTTGTGAAATGTGTTTTTCTTCTGCATATGTTGAAAGATTTTTTTTCCTGAAAGAAAACATTTAAAAAAGAAAAGGTTAGATTTCAGAACACATAGTACTTAGAGCATTCACACTAGTATTAATAGGCATCTTTCTGAATTCCTAGCTTGTCCAGCTGATTATATAGCTACACAGTAGAAGCATCAGAGAGAATTTTGACATCAACAATCTTCTGAAAATCTGCATTACCTGGAATATCTAGACTATCTGGAACTTTTTTCACCTACAGCTTAATTATTTTGTTTTCTTAGCAGGCACCAGTACTCAAATACCATGTTACAGTCTATAGAGTCAATCTACCGTGTCTTGGAATTTTGACACTTCAAATGAGATTTTTAAACACCAGGGGATTTTTCTTTTTTTTCTGAAGTTGATGCTAGAAATCTTTCCTAGACACGCAAGGTTTTTTATTAAATGTTATTGAAAAGATAGTAATCAGGAATGGAAAGATAAACAGCACTCTGCATCTTTAGGTCAGACTCACTGTGTTGCTAAGCACTGAAAGACTATGATCATACCACTACAAAGAAAAAATGGATCAAAACCTCAACAGCTTGAAATACTACTTTTCTCAGTTTTGGGGTCTCTACTGTCTTGCTTGCTTCCTTCCTAAATTTCTTCCTTTCTTATGACAGATTAATTAAAATACATAAATGTAGATTATGATAATATAATGAATACAAATGTACAGTAGTTTGAGGATTGGGCAACCAATATGTGTGAGGGCAAAGCATTCTCCATTCAGGGAGACCTAGACAGGCTGGAGGAATGGGTTCATGAAATTCAGCAAGGATTCAGGTTAAAGAAACCATTGAAATGATAAAACCTGGGGATGGACTGGCTGGGGAGCAGCTCTGCTGCAAAGAAGAACAGCAGAGAAACCATGAGTGAGCAGTGCATCTTAACATATTGGGCTGTACTAGCAGGCCAGTGATCATTAGATGGTTGGAGGGCTGGAGCACTGTCTCATGAGAGGGACTGTGGAAATGGGGTTTTTGTCAGTCTGGAAAAAAGATGGCTTTCAGGCCACCTAACAGCAACATGCCAATATCTATGAGAAGGTCATCAAGACAGAAAGAAGAAAAAGCCGAGTGAACAAAATGGGAAAAATAGATTTAATTCTGCCTCTTTTCACTAAGTATATAAGAAATTAGAAGGAAATATCATGCATCCTCCACCTAGGCTTTGCATACAGGCTGTCTGACCCTTTTCTTAGCATCAACACCTAGTAGAGTAGGGTTGGCTCTCATAAATGGAAGATGATGAGTAGAAAATGTGGTCTTACTCTTCTACAGTATCCTACTTTTTACAACACTTGCCAGGAATGAAAGAACTGCAATTTCAGCTCATTCTAAGCAGGTTTAAATTTATTACTTCTGCTTCTGTAGAGAGCACTCCTTTTGTTCTAGTATTTCTAGGTCATACTCTTCAGTAAACAATATGCGGCTCAAATGTCTCACAAAACTGCAAGATGCACTATCTTCCTGAAAGAGAAGTTTTTTGTCATAACCAGTTTTTTTGTCATAAAACTGGTTTTCACTGAGAGAACCATTTGTCATAAAACTGGTTTTCACTGAGAGAAGGGATATGTTTAAAAGAAAATGGGTATCAACAAAATGTATGTCCTTAGAATGTCCCTTTTACACTAGTTTGTTACAGGATTAAAAGAATAAAAGTAAACAAAAACAGATGGAAGATCAACCATCAAAATACTAGCTAGGTAACTGTAAACACCATTATTGTATCCTAATGACTACAAGTCCTTTTTATGCCCTAACTTCCATATATCCTGTGCACTTAACTACGTAAACTTCAAGGATACTTCTCTAGTGAAAAGGCTTAAGTGATGGCTATCTATCTGATGCAATTATCACTTAGCACTAAGAAAACTCTTCTGCGTTCAAAAAGAACTTGTTTTGAATGATGTGTATTTATTTTCCTGCAGGCAAAAACATCTCTTGCTTCTTGGTTAAATATGTGATGCAACAAGCTCATAAGTAATCCATTGCCAGCCTCAACATCTCTTGTATCGGTTTTCATAGTCACATTCAACATCACGATCAAGACCTCAAAAGTTTAGACTTTCCTAGATAACTGTCTTCTGGATTGGCATGGAAGTTAAGCTGGCATCCGTCTTTCCAAAACAGGGCACTTCTAGCTTTCATGTCTGTAGTCAAGCATCAAGGGAAACTATGGACCATACAGAAGAGCAAAGATTATATATTTATCTATATGGACAGCATGGGCAAATATGTGATGACACTGCAGTGTTAGACCTAAGCAGAACTTGGGCTCCTGATCCCCATTTTAGGCAGGATTTAAGATAATATAGTTTAACAGTTTCTTGACATTGTCATGCCCTAGGTAAACTACAATTTAGTGTAAAAATTAAACCTTTTTTTTAAAATGTGATTGGTTGGGAGGGGAGGAGGGAGGTGTAGGTGGGTTTAATCTTTATATTATTGTTCTCCATCCTTGTTAATTGCCAAAGGATAAAGTTTTTTGTGCAAGTTTCAGTCGAATAGTGTTATTGTTTTCGGGGGAGATAAAAGTAAGAAAATACAATTTATCCATTACTGTGGTTACAGAAGAAAATAACAGTGACCATTTTTGAACAGCTCTATAGTCAAGAATCACACAGGTTGAAAGATTATATTCAGTATAGAATAACTATACCAGTTATCTGTGAATGACCTTTTCCTGACAGACATTGGTTTAGATTTTGGTTTGGTTTGGTTTTGGGTGGGATTTTTCAGTTTTGGTTTTGGGTGGGATTTTTCAGTTTTGGTTTGGTTTGGTTTTTTTTTAATGAAGAACAAATATTTACAAATCTCATAATGAAGTGTGCTACACATTTTTCATTAAACTATATAAGGGCCTGATCCAAACCATTTGAGGCTAACTGAGTAGTTATAGAATAGCTCCATATTCTTTCAGTCAGCCAGCTTGCCGTAACTTATGTGTTGACCTGACACTGAAAGATTCCAGGAAGAGGATTCACCTATACTGGACTGAAGACTGATTCTATTTTGGTATCTCCAGATTGTAAAATTTGAATCTGGAAGGACATCTCATATTCTTTTAGTTAGACCGTCACATTCAAAACAAGCATTAATTCAGTTTATTTTTGCATATCGAAAATACTTTAATTCTTAACTAGTCAAAACCTTTCTACTGCTTTTTGCTTTCTAAGAAGAGATTACATAGAAAGCACATCAACATTTTATTGAACAGCTTTTGATTCATCATTACATGGGCTTCAGGAAAGATTCTTCCCCCAGAAAGTATCTAATCCTGAAAAAAAAATTAATATTGTGTCAATGATTTTTCTAACAGGAATACATGCTCTGACAGGGTGCTAGAGTTTGCAACATTTTACATGCCTCGGGTTGCATATAAAAATTCAGTGCTGCTCCTGTTTTTATAAGTAACATGTAATACCCTGAATTACAACTTTACCAGTTCTTTTGTCTT
This sequence comes from Calidris pugnax, assembly GCF_001431845.1. NCBI lineage: Eukaryota > Metazoa > Chordata > Aves > Charadriiformes > Scolopacidae > Calidris > Calidris pugnax. The sequence goes on from NW_015091064.1 coordinate 6,827,547, forward strand.
CCCTCCACTCTATTTTTCCCATTGGAACTACATAAAACATCAGTCAGCTTAGTGCTTGAAATTCCCCTTTTCCTATTTCCTCTTTTTTGTAGTTCCATTTTTGGTTATTAAATATAAGAAAAATGTCTCATATTCATTAAGTGGTTTTTTGGTATTGGGGGTTTTTTTAGATTTTTTTTCTATAAGATTCTCAGGTAGTTTTCAGTTGGGTTGTACTGGGGTTAAGAAGATGAAGAACACCATACAAGTATTAAGTTCAAAATAGTCATTCATTTCTTATCAAGATATGCCATACATGCTTTGTATAAATATTGTTTAATCTATTTTTCTACTTCAGAAATCAATTATTTTGTACAAACTCAGTTAAAGATTATAATTAACTTCTGCTGTACTTTAGTCATTAATGACCCCCCTGAACTTGACCAATTTTATCATTTTAATTTGTAGTGAATATATTTCTCAAATCCTTTTCACACCACTTTGCTGTGCTGCCAATCATGAACTCCCTTTCTGCCTTCTTGTCTCTTCTGTCTGCAAACAGCAAACCATGGAGGCCAAGCTGAAGCAGATGTAATCGTCATCCACGATCAGTATAGTTCAAAACTAAATGTAGTATGTTTTCATAGAATTATGGAATCATAAAATCATATAATTTTGTTTAAACTAATCAAAAGTTTATATTATCAAAGTATACAATCAAAAGTATTATCAAAGAAAATAATTACTATGAAGATACTTCCATCTCATCCCGTCTGAATTGATACATGTCCTTGTTGCAGTCATTGTTACTTAAAATTGGCAATGATTGTTATAACATCTTGAAAAATCACAGAGAAACCTCTGTCTTACTGGAAGTTGAGATACACTCTTTGACTCACTGGTTAGAGAGAAAATTTCCATGCCAAGAATTATATGTAGATGGTACAGACTTTTAGTCTGACTTTTAGTCTGACTGCTCCTTTGAAGAGCAAACTCTTCTGCAGGCTGTTACAGTCATTATAGGGCAGAGTAGATGTCCAAGAAACACAACTGAAGGCCTGCAAGAAGTCAAGTCTGCTCATTTCTGCTTGAACTCGCAGCTCAGTCTGGCCTCAGTTAGATATATTTATAACTTTATAGTTTTTCTATTGACTTTTTTCCCTTCTTCTACATATTCTCATTACCTGCATGTCACATTCACCTTTACACTCAGGCTGCCTGACACTTCCTCTGAAGGGTATTTTTTTTACCTTCTTTAGAGTGTTTCCAATATTTACTCCAGAATTTTTACATTCTTGGGAGAGAAACCGTATTGACATTTTCTAATTTTAAAATTAGTGAGTTAAGCAACACTTTTTAATGGACTTCTGCAATAGTGTTTGTAGCGATTGAATAAAACGCAAGAAGGGTGTGCTGCATCAATAATAATAAATACAAGACTGCCATTTCATTTCTTTAACTTCCCACACTCACAGGCAGGGGTTATACTCTCCAAAAAAAATTAATTTTTATTAACCTCTGTACTCTCCCATTCATCTTTGCTGCAGGATCACTCACATCCTGAAGCTTGCTGTGAGTCATCCCTTTCTTTTAGCTTCTAAAACTCAATCATGACAAGGGTTTCCAAACAAAGCTACTTAGATGAGTATTGCTAGCTTCCTTAAAAGGCTATTAATAAAGCAGCAGAAAAAGCAGCAGTGATAAGCTATGCAAATTATACCTTACTAGAAGAAAAATGCCAGAAAATGAGAGCTAAATCCTCTCCCCCCACTCTTCACCTACCAAGCATACAAACAAGAAACAAGGTGCTTAACAGCAATATCCATTTTATGCAGTGAAATTTTGTTCTCACTCCCACCTAACTGGTAATTTCTAGAAGAGGGGAAAATTGGAAGGATTATCCAGTTCACAGCACAGTTATATCCGACAAATGAAACTCCAAAAGATACATTTGCTAGTAACAGATCACACTGTAAAACTTGCAATATAACACTACTCAGTGATTTTGGACCTAAAACTTCATTAATCATTCATGAACCTGTGTGCTGCTAAAGGGAATAACACAGTCTATAATCTTCAGGAAGTGCGTGGGGAAAAAATCCCTTTTTTTGTTAGAATAAATCAAAATGCCTTTAACCTCTAAGTTGCTTATGCTCTGCAGCTCTTTTCCAGTAGGACAGGCAATGAATTTTGGAAAAATGGCACCAGATACTAAATTTCAGAGACCCCTTTACACTGTTTTAAACTCTGCCACTGTCCTGTGTGATACTAGATACATAACACCAACACAGCTCATTTTCCCCATGGGTAAATTAACAGTAATAATGTTTTTTTTTTCACTGGTGTATTTATAAGGTTTAGTTACAACACTATTTCGATCTGTAGTCTATTCACCACATTTCCTTCATTTTCAACCTGATATTTTTTGTTCTCAGCCCCATACTTCATTTTTGACTAACACAGATTTCCCATAAATGTCTTAATTTGGAGACATTAGGAAGTAAAAGACCTACCATGTCTCTTAATGATTTGCTCCAGTGGCTATAAACATCCTCACATCTTATCTTTCTGTATCTGTTCTCAACAACTAGCCATCAGAGTATATTCTTTCATAAAACTCCATGTCAATGAGATTTGCAGTAGTTAGCTTGTTTTCTCCCTATTTTGCACTTCTGATAGAGCTACAGGAGCGCTGAGGCACTCCTTTGTCCCTTCAGGTATTCAATCCAACACTCATATGGGCTGAGGTGTCTGGCGCCTTTGGTTCCTTCTAAACCCTTGGCTGGTTGTCTGGCCCTGAGTTGGACACAAACTTGAACTCTTTTTTTCTCCCTGCCCAAAATAGGGTAGTTTTATCTGTATTGCCTACTGGAGCCATGGCTCACCAATCACAGAATCACGGAATAGATTGGGTTGGAAGGGACATTTAAAGGTCATCTAGTCCACCCCACCTGCAATGAGCAAGGACATCTTCTACTAGATCAGGTTGCTCAGAGCCCCATGCAACCTGATCTAGAATGTTTCCAGGGATGGGGCATCTACCACCTCTCTGGGAAATCTCTTCCACTGTTTTACCATCCTCATTGTAAAAAATATCATCCTTCTAACTAGTCTAAATCTACCGTCTTTTAGTTTAAAGCCATTACCCCTTGTTCTAGTGCAACAGACCCTGCTAAAAAGTCTGTCTCCATCTTTCCTGTGGCCCCCTTTCAAATACTGAAGGGCCACTATAAGGGCTCCCTGGAGCCTGGTCTTCTCCAGGATGAACAACCCCAAAGCTCTCAGCCTTTTTCCATAGGGGATGTGTTCTAACCTAAATTAGGTATTGCTTTAGAGAGTGCTCTTTGACCTGAGCTGAAATCATAAGAGGGAACATGCTAACAATTATTCATTAAGGGTTGCTTCTGGCCAGTGGGCAAAACCCTACCTGCTCCTGTTCAGTGTGTTACTATAGATACAGCCCTCATTTCTATGAATAACATTTCTAAGTGCTTGCATGACCAGTGGTGAGTGTCCTGAGCTTTATCATCTCCATCATGTTCAAGTCCCAACAGGACTGAAAGACTAATAGGGTTGTTCAAGATATGTGTAAAGCCTCAGCAGTTAGTCATCCTGGCACGAAAACCTGCTGTTTACATGCTAACAGCACTGTAGCGTATAATAATGAAAGGCTTACCTGGAGAGCAGAATTATCTGTGTGAATATATTTTTGTTTGTACACAAATAAAAATTAGCTCCATACTATATTTACAAAAAAGAGTATGTTTTCTCTTTCTCTCACACTTGCACAATACACATATTACCCGTGCAAAGGGGCAGGATGCAGACGTCATAGGCTTAGGGTATTACTACAGGGAGTTAATAGATGCTGTATACTAAAAAGAGATGAAAATAGGACTTTTCTGGAAGATGAAACAATATCTGCAGGAATACCTTAATTCTGCAAATGCTTCACAGAGATTTGCCTCCCTCGCTTCCTTGAAAAAACATCATATGGACCAATAAATAGAAATCTAGTTTATGCTAGCTAGATTGTTAAATAAAGCCAGACACCTGTTTGCCAGTTATAAAAGTGTACTGCTGTTGTGATGTTTTCCTTCTGTAGCATACGCCACATGGCATTTGTGCTACCTAAAATGAGGTAGAATGAGTCCATCAGAAAAATCTCAATTTATAAAGTATTCCTGTTAGGTGCACCTTTATTATTATTTTTTTCTTTCTTCATCCAGGTTCAGAAGCTTTTCTTTTTATATTGAAAAACTATTTCCAAACGAATTTATACCAAGTGCATAGTAAATACTAGCTAGGAAAAAATGTTGTAGAAACTTTTCAGATCCCGTTCATGTGAGTTTATATATTGATTCCTTTATGTATGGCTTCAGGAGAAATGGAGAGAAGTAGAAAGGACTGTGAGAAGCTGAAAATCAGAGTGGAGCTTTGGAAAGTGCATCGTGATCCCAGGAAGTTGTGAGAGGGAAAAATATTAGTTAGACCTGAAGAGGACTGTACTGCTTTTGGCTGGAATAGAGTTATTTTCTTCAAAGTAGCCTGTATGGTGCTATGTTTTGGATTTGTGATGAAAACAGTTAAGGGTTAAATGGGCAAAGGTAATGGAGACAAGAATAGGCTAGTGGTAGCATTGCAAAGATGGGAATGAGGAGAGGTCCAGGATCACGTTTGTGACAGGGAGAAATGGCCTTGATATTTGTCTTTCATCCCCTAGGGCCAGGCTAGCAGGTGGTTGGCACCCAGCCATGTTGGTCTGCTCAGAGACACCAGCGGTCAAGGCAGCAGAGCCAGGACACCCATCCTAGGAGTTTCTTCCTCCCGGTGGCACGGGTGACCAGGCAAGCCATGGCTTGAGAGAGCTCATGAAAAGCTTCTATGTCTCACTGGAGCCTCAGGTGGGGAGGAAAGTTAGGAGAGGTAAGAAAGAACATGTGAGAAAACAGCATAAGGTGCAAAACAGAGGATGTTATTGGAAAAAGTAAATAGTTGAGAAACCAGCATAGATTGTCATTGATCTATTTGCACTGCATTTAAATCTCTTACAGCTCATAATTATACTTTTTTTTTTTGGTGAGATGTTTTACAAAATCAGACAGCTACATTTTAAAGCAAACAAACGAAATAGACTCAATTACTTTCCTTTTTTTATCCATGACTCACATTCTTGAGACGCACATGCTTCCCAAGACTGAATTATGTAAGCTTAAAAGAGAGGTTATTTGTAAGAAGGTGCTGAATGAATGACACGTTGAATGGAAGCACTCTGACCAAGGCCCTGACACAAGTAATAAAACAAGCCCAATAAGTTTCTGCTTAACCCCTTTTCCTGCTCTACTAAATCCACCTATGCAAATATGCAATTGCCACGGATTTTACTACAGTCCACCCAGAAACAAAAAACAGTTCTTTGAGAGTGATAACCAAGGGAAAATGTTTGTGCTTCATGATAGTGTTGCACTGTTCATTTAAAAGACAAAAGCAAAATCAGATTTTTTTTTTTATTTTCAGAAGAAGATTTTTATGTTTACCACTTTAAAATCCATTTCCCCAATTCTCCCCTTAACTATATTCTTCTGAAGATGACAATTTGCATGTACTGTTTTGAGAGATTAAGCTGTAAATCTTAATCTTATGTAGTCAGTATGTGACATATCAAGGTACAGTCAAAATCATGCTAGCTCAAGTTTCAAAAAACAAAGATCAAGTATTGAGTAGCCATAATAAATAAATCATGATGAATCCATGCATTTTATACATGTATACATCTGTTACATATCTAATTCTGCTCATGAAATATTTATGATGAAACTGAAATCTGCTTGTGGTATTTGGACAGGCAGAAAATGTGACCAAACAAGTCAACTAAATTATTAAGTAAGCATTCTTCACTTAGACTGACTAATTAATGTTGTAGTATTTAATATGAGATAAGAAATGGATAGCTACATATGGTAGGTGTTCTTGTACACTTCTTGTTCCAAACAGTGTTGCTATCCTGCAACTCGCATTGTGATTTACCAGACTTATGCAGAAAGATGCATTTTCACTATTAATTATATCCACAGTAGAATAAAACTTTAATGGAATAAAGTTATATAAGACAAGTTCAAATCTGGGTGATCTAAAGAGGATTATCAGTGCACTAACACTCAATATTGCAATGCTGGGAATGTATCTGTATTCCTCTAGTTCCGGAATTAGCCATTGCCAAGCACCTGCATTTTTTGTCTGATGAATAGGAAGTCAGACACCTGAAATAGGAACTTGCAGTAGCTACCACAGTAAGTTATGGGTAGGTAGCCATTAGGGGCTATTGAAGAAAGCAGTATGAGACAATCTAAAATTGGTTCCTCCTAGTCCTAGGTTAAACATCTATGAGAAAGTGGTTCAGAATACAAAACAGTGCCAGCAGGTTCACACACTTAAAGGGTGCAGCCAAAAGAAGAGGCTGTGTGGCTTTTTGCCTCAAAGAGGCAAGAGTTTGGCATTTTCCCCTCCCTCCCCAACCTCCACCAGCTGCATTTTCTGTTATTCACCCAAGGTGTCTCCAGATTCAATGAGGTGGTTCTAGACATTATTATTCTGAGTTATATTAAGGCATTGTCTGCATTGTATTTAAGGCTGAGCATTCTATTAGATTCCTGCCCATCTACACATTAAACACAGCAGTATTCAGATCTCATGCTCATGCTCTGTCACCTCTTAATGAGGTGAATATTCCCACAGAAACACAGTTCATAAAAAAGCTACCTTTATGAACATGTATTCGCAGCATCTGGCTTTCAAATTTGCAGTTAATGCTTATTTCTATTATAATTAAGTTTAAAGTCTTTATGAAATGTAATGACCTGTAATCAAGACCAGCTATTTGTGAAAACAAAAGAAATTTTAAATTTCATGGATAACTCCTCAATGCTATGAAGACTTTGAACTAACCTGGGAGGGACAGACCTGGAGAGCTGGGTTGTTTGGATTGTGTCAAATGGCCTGGAGTAAGGACGGAACAGATCACTACAGAGGAAGTAACACTTAGGAGAGACTGCATAATCTAAAACGTCTTTTTCAATTTACATGGTTTCTTTCTTGGGTTACTGCCAAATAACCGTCTCTGTCACAATATTCAGAACCCAGTCCCATAAACAAACTAATTAAATAGTATAGTCTCTCAAGCCAGGATTTATGTTTCTCTCCAGTGCAGGCACAGAGTATGGAAGGCTAAGCACCTGGTTCCCTTTCTGCTCCTCTCTGGTTTACCAGAGGCTGACAAGCTGACAGGTCTTACAGGCTCTGGGGTTGTAAGTCACCTGTGTACACAGAACTGCATGGCAATTTGGGTACAAGTGAAAAGTAACTAATGGTGACCTGGAAGATGCAGTAGTAATGAAAACAGTGCTGAGCTGTATGTAAATGCATATACTGTGGGTGGAAGAAGGGCTAAAATGATGGATGTTCTTCTGTCAACCCATTCTTCTAATCCTGCTTTCCCCCTTTTTCTTCCCCTGCCCTAGTCTGCTACTCAGGATCAGCTCCTATTCTCCTGCCCAGGAGAAATGTAGGAAGAAAGGCTGGAAAACAGAAGCTTGACACTGCTCCCACACCACAGATAGGGTCAGACAGTGTATATGGAATAGGAGAGGAGGAATGTGCTCACAGCTCTCAGTATTTCTATCAACTCTTCTTTCCAGCTCTCTCAGACTTTCCTTGTTCATTCCTACCACCCACTCCCTTACTCAAAGCTGTGGCCAATGTTCAATATCATACTTAGTTCTCAGCATGAGGCTCACATTTTGTGGCTCAGTATCAAGTAAGATATTTTTGCTATGGATGTAAAATGAAATAACAGTTCTACCCCGTTGGATGTCAGCATCTCAGCTAATTGTAATTACTCCTTTCATTACCCACAAAATGTTTTTTCCAGATAAAAATACCTAGCTTAGTCTTAAGCTGTTACATGTATGGATCTCTGACAGTACTAAAAAAAACGAATAATTAATTTCACAGAACAAAGAAAAGGAGCTGTTGTGTCTTTTTGCAAAATTTTCCAGTGTGTTTTCACACTTCCTGAATTCCTGGAAAAAAATAAGAAATGTTTCAATGTTGAGATTTTATTTCATCTTCACTTCTGATTTTTATGCTGTTGTAATTACCAGATGTGCTAAGAGCTAGAACAGTGAAAATTCTCTGCATCTAATCCATTCTATTCAAATATGAATAATGTCAAGCTGAGGAATGTTCGCTTTAATAATTTTGCCAGCCAAATCACTTTCACAATGTTGCCATCTCTTTATACTCCTAAACACAGTTTAAATAAAACAAATGCAACACACTAATTTCTCTTCCAAGGCGAACAAACACACTCAGTGTGCTCCAGCTGATATTCCTGCCTTGGTTATAAAACAACTGCCATCTTTTCATTGAGAAGTGTCCCATTAATTAAAAATGAGCATCACTCTGCTGCATCCTGTAGACATATGTATATTGCCTAAACCTGTTCTCTGCACCACTAGCACAATTTTAATGTACCTCAAGATCCACAGAACATCCGTCCTGCAGCTCATCAGCATGATGCTGTCAAAAAAAATGTTAGGTTTTAGAAAAATGCAAGGTAATAAAAAGAGTATATAGTGATAAAAAAAGGACAACATTTCAAAGTAAGCCACAAAAGACAAAGTCAAAGCAGCAGCTGCACCTCACTGGTGATGAGCCCAAGAAGAGCAAAGCACATCTGTTAGTCGCTGTTCCTTTTTTTGGCAGGCTTAATGTAAAGCCCTCGGTTGGTAATTTTTAAATACAGCTAAAGCTGTCAGCCTAAAAGATAATTAAATTGCTGACAATGTTTTTCACTGCTGTTTTGTTTTGAAGAAGCCAGCGTGGTGGTATTTGGGGATTTTCATTTTCTTTTCTCTGGGAGAGCAGGAAGAAAATACTACCTGTTTGCTAAATGATCACTCATGCAATCAGTCAGCTGAGAATTAGAAGACTATTTAAGGTACCTTCTGCTACTCAGTGTGAAGGATTTTAAAAAGATGGGGGCTCAAAGAGGAGAGCAAAGCAAGACTGCGACACCCCTTCCTCTGCATAGAACATTGATATCAATATATGGAATAAGGCTTTGCTGTTCTCCTCCTTAGCTGTAATACATCCTTTTTACTGTGGATAAAGCACACTTCATGGTGGATTTTCTGTTTAGATAGGTTTCCACATGAAAATCTGAGTCACCCTGAGTTGCCCAGGAGTAGCTCCTCTCCTGCATTCACAATGTTGCAGAGTATGAGATTACCACTCCTCCGATGGATTGTGTCAGCCAACAGCTACGCAGGGAACCCTGAGAGCAGTGAACAGAGAGATATCCTGAGATCCACAGGGGTGGATCAACTCTACCTGCTCCTTACTTAACAAGAAGAGTGAATCTTGCCCTTGTGAGTTTTTCTCAGGCAGGTGAGCTAGGGAGCCATCAGCCTTTTGACCTGTGGATATTGCTCCATTTTTAGGTCTTGAGGCAGAAAAAATGGGGCGGGGGTTGAAGAAAAAAAATATCTTTTTTTGGCTGTTATTTTTTCCCCCCATCTGTTTATGGCAGCCCTCTTGTATTGATCACCTAATGATCTTCCATGGTGCTGTTGAGCTTCACAAACCCGTCACACACTGGCAGATTTCTTATCCCATTTTTCTGGGAGTGCCCATGGCCGAGGTAGCCACAGGCTATAAATATTCTGACAGATGAGGAATTTGTCAAAATCCAAAGGAATTCTTACAGCCAAGTTCACCACAAATAAATGGAACATGAGTAAAATGTAATGCAGAAGATTTATGCTAAAAATATCTCATTTGAGTTTTGCAAGTTACACAGTTCACACGTAAGGGGAAATTTGAAAAGCGGTGCCGGTTGATCTCAGGGCCAAGAGCAGGCCAACCACATTTACTATCATAGATATTCTCATCATCAACAGTCTGCTCAATTTAAACATACTTTTTTCCCCTGAGTGTAGAGGAAGTCATTCTCAGGGACATCTGCCTAAAAGACAGCCATAACCTCTCACCACAGTAACAGCACCAAATTTATAGCAGGCAGCCTAAATACCACTCTTAGTCCCATTCGGATGCATTGACCACCACACCCCACAGGCATAGAAGGAGAAGTTGAAATACAAGGTAGGCTGGTATTTTTAATGTTATAATCCGACTTTTACAAGTTGAGAAAAATAGGTCTTTAAATCACCTGGCTATTAAAATCATCTGAATGTCTCCCTCAGATATTTTCTGGAGAATTATTTTGTGAGTTACAGGAAAAACAAAACAAAAAGCAAACAACCAACCTCCCCCTTCAAAAAAAATATATATAAAACAAAACAAACAAAAAAATCTCCTTTATAAAGTATTTAAGAATAGTAAAGGCTAATTTATGAAAACTATTTTTAGATGTATCAGCTACATGCCTCTACAAACATCCGTATGTCTGTTTTTGTAAAGAAGCATAATCAGAAATAAAAATAGGATTTACACTTTGTATTAATTCCATAACTAATTTTAACTGGAATATTGGATCATGGATTTTATTCACATTGCCAATGGCAGTAGCTCATCTTGGATTACTTATTGTGCATAAAACCTATATGACAGTATCCAGTCTAAACAGACACATGCACAGATATATGCATCCCCTCTCTTCTATGCTGAAACTCATAAATATACTGAAGTAAAATTAAAATGGAAAATAAAACGAGGAAACTATTTCCTCATTTCCTTTGGAGGATGTATCTTTTAATGACTATCAGTGATATAATTTATATTTCATCATTGTTGTGAGGAAAGTTAAGTCAATTTTCAAGGAAATAATTTATTTTCCAGCAACATAATTTCATGATTGATTAAAATATTTCATAAATTCATACCAAACTAAAGTGTAGTTTTGATAAGGACAAATGAGACAAAAAGGCACTGGATAAAACCAAAGTATTTTACTCCTAAAATTTCCAAATGAAACATGTTGATTTGGATAAAGTTTCTTTAAATGTATAATGTTCTATTTTGGAGTCAAACACAAAAAACCCAAGAAGAATGAAGTTTCTTTTGGTCCAAATGCTGTTGAGGTTTGTTCAGTGTTTTCACTTTGATTTATTTTGCTTTGATTTTTTTTTGCTGTGGAGGCATTCCTAGAAGGAAAGGTTGTTTCAACAAGAAAAAAATATTCATAGTTATAATCAGTTTTAATTTTAAATGTGCACAATTTGTTAATTCTGATGATAAAGCAAAATATTGTTTGCACAGCAATGGTCCTGGTCCTACAATTTATTCTGTATAGGTGAATGTCTTCAGTTCTGGTTATGGAATTACAATTTTCAGGGCTTTTCTGCTTACTTGCATTTTTATTGCTATTGTTTTGTTACAATTTGGTAATCAGTAATTTGACAATTTTTAAACAGTATAAACTAGAAAACAGAAAATCATACTATAGTTTGAAGACATCTATTTCTGCTGCTTTTCATTACTGTAACTCAATTTATAGTATTCTCTTAGGAAAAAAAAATATTTCTTTTTCTTCTTTCAAAACTAAAACCTTTGTGTTGATCCTGAGGTTTTCTGAATTACATCAGTTGTCTAATGAAATGAGGTAACTATTTAGTGCAACTTAAAGTGTGGTGTAGATTCAAAATGGAGAGATTGTATCCACATGTAGATTAAATGACAGGGAAAATGTTTGAGACCTTTCTCTCTTCAGGGAAGAAGCTGTTAGTTGCTCACAAAATTCCATGTTTTCTACATAGGAAGAAAAAGAAAGTGTCTTGTCAGTTTCAGTGGAAGTTGGATCACATCTGAAATTGTTTACATATGGATAAGGGGTTGTATTTCCTTAAATAGAGCTTTAAACATTAAACAATAATAATTCAATGCTAAGGAAATATCAGTTCATTTCTGTTGAAATAGATTTCCTCAAGAAGTAAGTAATCCATTCTCCACAGACTGTGATTTAAGTTAGATTTTGAGGGTGAAACAGGTGGTGGAAACATGAGCTATTTGCAGAATAGGTACTCAAGTGAGTGTGGATTCAATAGTATTGGATACTATGAGTTCCCAAAATATTATCTTGTATCACCAAAACAAACCATTTGGGCTAACCCAACTCATTACGATGGAAACATATTAACTCCCTACCCCAAAGCCAGCTTAGTTATATATGAAGTAACTTGCTATATCAATGGAGGGGCGGGTTTATTTTTGTTTCAGCCAGCTCAAACTCATACATAGGTTACAGACCTGTATTCTCACACACTTATCCCAGCTAAGGTGAATCATTTAATGAAGCCACCTATGTCAGGAGCACCTTTGTTCCAGGTTTCTTCTTCAGGCAGTGCAGTAAAAACATATTCCAGAGGGTGTTATCTTACCGAAGATCTGAAGTGGATTTTTGGATATAACACATTTCCCTCTTGACTATAGCAGGAATCAAGGACATAAAGGTTTGTCATTTATGTGCACTAAGTGTAAAGATAAACTTGTAAAGATAAACTGTTTAAAGATAAGGTGGTGAATCTGATTACCTGGAGTAGATCCCCCTGCATGAGGCACGTAGGAGTAAAATTCCAGAGCTCTGAGCAATCTGCATCATCCTTCCTCTCCGGCCTTTTTAGGAGCAATTCTGTCAATTGGCTTTCATGCACAGATCATGCTGAGTCTTCCTCACAGAAAGAGCGTTTCATTTCTTCAGACATATTTTGTCACAGTAATCCATTGCCCATGTTTTACATCACATGATAGTGCTTGCAATAATTGCTAAACAACTAGTTACATGGAGAAGATTTTTAGATATGGTTGCTTTCCCAGAGTCATTTCAGTATCCTTTATTTCAGTATATTATTCTCCTATGTTAGAATTTTGGAACGTTATATATTTCTACAGCTACTGGAAGTTAAAAAAAATAAAAACAATTAATAACAACAAACAGTAAATATGTCTAGTTATAAAAAGATGGATATGACCATTTTTGTAAATCTCTTGAAGAACAAGGCAGTGTTTTAGGAACTTGAGATCTGGGCCACTGTTGCTTTTGTGCTGCTGAGCACTAAACCAGCCTCCTGGTTTAGTGCTCTATTCTATTAGGCAGCTTCATCATCCCTGTTGAAATCAACAATGAAACATATCCCCCCCCTTTTGTTTTCTTACCTTCAAAATCAAAAGCAGAGATAGTTTTATTTTGATCATCTTCCAACAGTGCTCACATAAAACATATGCATCACAGCTTACCCAGATTTCTTCATCTCATTCACTTGTCTCTTCAAACGGGCTGTCCAAGAGACTGATGAAAGAGCGGTGCTGTTAAGTTTGTCTCCATTTGGCTGCCTGCCTGGTTGGCTAGGAAGAAACCAAGAGACTCAGATTCCCTCACAGATCCTTCAGTGTGATCTCGCAGACCTTTTTCTTCCTCCCGTCTTGACATTTGCTGCCCCAGGAGGGGGCACCGCTACTGCTCATGGGACTGAGGCAGCAGATGCGTGAACTGGCCCATACTCAGGGTTAAAATCCCCTTTTTTCTAGTGAGTTTGAGGATTTGAGGTTCGTTCTCAAAATAGCAACTAAACTAAATGTTTAATCGTTAAAAACTTCTTAAAAAAGAATTTGCTCTCTACTCGCTCTTTTAGGTCTTATTATAGAATGTGTTTTTAGAGGGTGGAAAAGAGCTTTGGCTGAATCCTAAGTTTCATTTAGGATATGGCGTTCCGTGCTCTGCTGTCTTCCCCTCCCTGATGCACCATTTTCCTCCCAGCTTATTCTTTTTCTTTCCTATTCTTTTTCTTTCTGATTCCTGCTTAATAGCCTGGCTCAGACTGCCAAATCAATTCTATTTCTTCTATTACTGCTGGGAATGTATGACTAGAAGAGCAAACAAAAAGCAATGACTTAAATAGATTGACACTGGAATAAGTTTTTCAGTCCTCAGAATGGCTGCTAAGACCTTATGCTGTGTCAGTAATATCCATCAGTAAGGTTCAAATGAAAGAAAACCATTTCCATTTTCTGTCTCTTGCTAGCATTTTATTTAAGATCATCCTGCCTTCTTTTAGAGGGAAGTTCAACAACAGATTGAGACTATCTAACCTGGCTTTGTCTTCATTCCATGAAAAAGAGGGTCAATATGAAATGAAGACTATGAGATAAAAGAAGCACTTTTTCCTGCTAAACAGAAAGTGAATAATGGATATAGTTTACACACACGCCCCTCCAAAAAACAGATTTTTTGCTTGCTTCTTTTAATTGCAAATACTTAACCTGTTTTCTTTCCTTTTCCCCCTCACCCCTCATATTTAATGAAAGATTTCAAGAATGTGCACTGGTAGCTGTTACAGTGAAAGTTTCCACCAATGCTTTAGCATGACATCCCAAACTAAATATCACATTTTAATAGAGTAAAGATGTTATTAATCTCTTATCTCAAAAATCTCTTTTATCAACACAGCAGGAATAAAGGAGTTCCTCAACTCCTCTGAGTAGGCATGCAAAAAAGATCACAGCCAAGTGCTTTCAGTAGTGCTTAACACTGTAAATAACCTATTATAATATCTGTGGACAGGCAAGGAAAAGGAAGTATTTAAGGTGAGCTCACAGAATGGAACCTGGTTCAACCAGGGCTACAAAATGTATCTTTTGCCCTGTCATGTGTTACTAAAATTTAATATTGATTTTAAATAGAACTTCAGTAGGATTAAATGTAATACATTAAGTATCAGTGAAAAAAATCTAGCATCAGACAGGCCTTGATGAGGAACTCTTGCATGTAAATTAATGGCATAATTAGCTAAATGATCAAACTCTGAGATCTCAAACCCAGAACTCCTTATGAGAAATGAATATTTTCTACATCACTAAGAAATTAGATTGACCTTGTCTCAAGCTTTTACAACTTCATACTATTTCAGTACATAATTAACTGGAGAAAAAATATTAATGAGAGTCATGTTTGTGACTAATATCAGTACGGCTGTGTAAAATTTCACTTATAATCTATGAGCCTTGGGAATAATAAAGTATTAAAAGTTAATATTTTACAATACAACAAGATAGAGAGTTACACATCTGTGCCAGCTCAGAAGCTTTAAAAACACATTTTTTTTTTCTAATAAATGACACATTGATATTTCGTGATTCCTATGGAGTATATGGTTTATGGAGAGCAGCTTAAGTAAATTTGCATTACCATGGTACCCATTGCAGAACCAACACTGTGCAACACAGAGTTTAATCTCCTTTGCTGGAACTGCACAGGAGAAGACTTTTAGGCAGCTTTAATGGTAGCTTAGTTCTAAAGCTACACAAATCAGTGGGATTTAATGACACTTCTAGAACCATGAGAATGGAGTTTTATACAATCAGAACTTTAAACCATGAATAATTCTCCCATGTAGTGGCCTGGTTTATTTTTATCCATTTTGGTCTCCCTTTGTCCACAGCAATCACATTCGTCAAGCATGATTTACCTTTGGTAAATCTATGCTGCTTTCTTCTCCATCACATGCCCAAAAAATGACTTCCAAGAGGATTTTCTCTGTGATTTTTCTGAGGGACTGAACTGAGACTTACAGGCTTGCAGTCTTCTGGAGCACCCTGGCCTTCTGTGAAGATAGGTACAACATTTGCATTTGTCCAGCCACTGGGGTCCTTCCTCAGTCTTAACAACACTTAAAGATGGTAGAAAGTGGCCTTGCAAGAGCATTGTCAGTTCTCTCAACGCCCTCAGGTGCAGTTCATCAGGTTCCATGTATCTGAATGAGTCAAGTTCTCTCACATAATCCCTGGCTCAGTTCTTATCCTCTTCTCCTCCTTGAACCAATCCTGCAAGCACAGAGGCCTGGGAGACTGAAGCAGTGAAGACTAAGGCTAACCTGTGTCCGCTGTCACCAAAATACCTACCCCATTCAGCAAAGGACTCCCATTTTCCTTGTTCAGATCTTACGGTTTTAAGTAGGAATTTACCACTATCGTATGACAATAAGATTTGGATACATCTGGCTAAAAGAGCATGTGGCACGTGATGAACAGTGAATGCAGAAAAATAGACACTTTCTGATGGCAACCAACTCATACACCCATAGACTCTAAAATTGTCTGTTTCTTTCCATTCCCTTTAAAATTATATGCCACCTCATTGCCTAGTGACTAATCGGTGACTTGAATCTTGCTATTCATCCTGTTAAAAAAGAAGGGTGGTCAAGGAGGCACAAAAGCAGTAAATGCAGGAGACAGCTATCTGAAAATAAGCTGAGAATAAGGAGAAAATCAGAACTACAGTAACAAAATGTCACAGTACTATCTCAGGAACTGCTGTAAAGCCCTGCACCAGAACTGGAAGCTGAAGTGTCTCCTTTTTTTTCCACAAGTTCAGCCTGGCTAATATCTCACAGGACTCCATTCCCAGAAAGACCCATCTTTTAGCAACCCCCCTTTCTGCTTAATCTTTCTAGTTCTAAATCTACTGAATAGGTCCCCTTTTGCCTTGTGCTGCTTATCCCTCCATTCTGCTGCCCATGGCAGTTTCCCGTTCGCTGACAAATGTATATCTTCTCCTCATTGATTCAATTACTGTTGCCTCTTGGTACCTCATGGGAGGGATAGATTGCATCTCATAGTAAAGGAGAATTAATAAAGCACATTTTTTTAAATGCGCTACCATTTCTAAGGGAGTAATTGGGGTACTTTTGGTGGAAGTATAGTCTCCCCTGGTCTGATTCCACTTAGCTTATCCCTAATGTCATTTTCTTTATAGTTAAAAGATGAAGTGCAGTGGTTCAAAAAGGCCTTTTATTTAAAGAACAAAAGACCTCAAATCATTTCTGCTCTACTGCAATTTAAAGGAACCTCATCCTGTAAAACTACAGTGATGAGGGTACATGATGTGTGCTAGCTTCAGTTTGACCTAGCAAACTGCAGGTTCACCAAAAAGAAAAGATTTCTTTACAAATGAAGTCAGGAAGCCCTCAAAGACCAAACACTGATTCTTCAGCTTTGTTACTAATGTTATGCGTAGAAGCAGCCTCATAATCCAGTTGGAAATGAAAGGCAGCAATACATAATAATTCACAGAATCAGACTTCTTCCCATCCTTTTGCTATTATGAGAAGACTTTCTTGTTACATACCATCTGCCAGCTGTATGAACAACTGTAATTACACACACAAACACAACACAATGATGCCAACAAAACCTTGAGCAGAAGACATATGTCAATAAACATGTAAAACCTTATAATAGATTGATTTTAGGCTCTTTCCTCAGAAATTATACATAATAAGGCATATGACTTTTCCAGTCATCCAAACAGTTTCATTTCTGTTCTCTCCAAGTTGTTTATTTATGTAGTAAGATCTTAAATAATTCCAAGGGAATTTAATTTGACGCTTCATTTAACTCATAAGACTAATTCATATAAATGGGGATCAGACTCCATTCACTCATAGAAGTTAACACCTACACTGAAAAGTGAAAGGAAAACAATAATCTTATTAGTATTTCTTTACAGATGATTAAATATGCTGTGCATTTCCCGTCAACTTCTATTATGCTTTGAAGTATCCTGAGGACACTGTACATCTAGTAGAGTTTTTTTAAGTAGGCAGCAGTTCTTTACAACATCCCCAAATTTCCATTAGGATTTCTTTTTGATTTGGGGGAGTGTACACACCTAATGCTTATTTCAGCACACTTTGATTTCTTTTTGCTAGAATTGAATCAAGTCATTGCAGGGATCATGGGATTAAATACTTGGAAACAAATTTATTTCATATATGCCTTTAATAGACTTGCACCAACAGAAGGCAAGAGTAAATTTTTCATTATTTATTTTATTCAGGTTTCTAACTATTTTGATGTATGCAGTTGTCATTTACCTGGTGGTTAAAAATCCTCTTTCAGGCTCTTCCATGATGGAGTCACTGCTAATGTAAATTTATTAAAGATATTTCCTTCTTCAGCTTCAGGCATGATCTCCTGGCATCTGGGGAAGTGCTTTCACTGTATAGATCCAGGCTCCTGAAGGAGCATACAGCCTCTCCAGGATTTTTGTGTTGCCAGTTGGGAGAAATGGGTTCCTTCAGAAAGAAATCCAAAGACTATATGAGTCTCTTGCATATCATAGAAACAGAGACATTAATAAAAGGGCATGATTATCTAACAATTGGATAGTTTTGGACTCCCCTTCCTATCTGTCCCTTTCTCATGGTTCATAGTATAGCCTTGCACTCAAAAGCTATTGCTTATGACAGGTTTCAGATGTGTCTATTCTGCTTTGAGTGTAGAATAATGTGCTCTAAGTGTGAGGAACTAATGAAAGTTTTAAGTCTGATACTGCCTGAGTAAGGACCTGGCATGCAGTGCTTCAAAGCTGTGATCCCAAGCTTTTTGTTAGTGTATACAGGAATAATCTCTGACTTCAGGGGTCCTTAAGCAGAGCAAAGTGCTGAGAGGAAAGTATCTGATAAATCAGGATAATGTAGTTTTAAGTTTTGGTATCTCATTACCTGTCAAGGCTCTTAGAATTCAAGCCAGGCCTGGGGAGCTGAAAGATATCAGATCTCAAAACTAATCCTGTTTTCTTGTCTCCATTCTACATCAGTAAGTGCTGCCTTCTGCTGCTGTTATTACAGTAAGTAAATTAAATAGGTTTTTCCTTCCTGCCACTGATAAGTGGAGGCCTGGGGTGTGGACTGGAGAGTGCAGTGACTCCCAGTCTTTGGTAGAAGCCGCAGAAAAAAGTATGTGCATACAGCAGAGTACCTTCTCGATTAGCACATTAATAAGATATCTGGGGTGCAGTGGAGCTTTACAGTTCATTCCTGTGTCTGTGTGCCCCTTGTGCCTCTGAAAATCTTTAGCCAAGTTGCTTTCAGCCCAAACACTATGTATTACATTTTTTGTCACCTCTGTCAGTGTTGCTTGCTTTGTTCAATCACTCATCTTGGGAGGTCTTCTGCCACCAAGACGAATGGTGTGTTGATTCATTGCCCTGTCTTTGCTCGGATGGAGGAGGCACTCAAAGGTGTCAGCTTGTTTTTCATCTGCCATCCTTCTATTGATGGTTTTTTTCCCCTTGTTCATAGTGACATGATCATCAGTTCTTCTACTATTTTTGTTTAATTACAGTCACAGAATTCCACATTCCTACTGTAACTGTTAATTAAAAAATCTCTCTGACTATTTAACAGATGAAAAGCATCTATTTAAATCCTACAGACTTCTTTTTTCCTCTCTCATGCACTTTCTCCGTAGAAGTGTGAAAAAGACCTCCGCTCCATATAAACCCATACGGCTGGCTAAAATCAATGTCAAACTGATTTAATTCACAACCCTAGTTAGATCTCTAATTAATTCATGTTAGCATTCTTTAGTACCTGAGGTTTATCCTATTAAAATATTGCATCCTAAGAAGCTGAACACCATTACATTAACATGGTAATAGTAAGGCATACATTCTTACAAGCATTAAGACTTTGGAAGGAAAAAACAAACCCAAACCATCTTTTTTGTCCAGAATGAGCTTAACAGCAGCAGCAGCTGTGTTAGCTTCCCCTACTGCCTGCAAATGTGATTACATCTGAGTCAGAAGGACCATGCTTGGTGGAAATAAGATATTTTAAGCTCTCAGCCGAAAACTACAACTAAAGTGTGAAATATTAGAAATGGTGAGGTAAAAACACATACACCTTAAAAACATGCTCAGGATAACTGCTGCTTCCTGATTGCACCCCACTCTGAATTTGAAAAACAACTACAGTTTTCTTAAAGCCCACTGGATTTTTGCAGAATTTTCTCTCATTATTTCACTGCTGGAGGTTTTAGTTACAATGTCATGAATGACTGGTTTTCTGAATCTGAACTGTGCCATTTTTGATGTCCATGTACTTTCAATCAACCTTGAAGGGTTGGGGAGCTGTGTCACCACTAAAAACCATTGCAGAGCTATACAACATGACAAATTGCTTCATTTGCACCATGACCATAATGCTACAAATTTTCTTTAGGACTGAAATATAGAGAAAATGTAATCTAGAGTCTTTGATAACTTCTAAAAGAAGCACCTAACAGGGAAAAAACTGATCTAATTTTTATGTTTTTTTTTTTTTAAAGAAATTATGGGTTCCATGTTGCACATTTAATTTTAGGTACTTTAAATTGCTTCAGTCAGCCCTTGCTCAGGAAATTGCTGAGAACACAGGTTAGAGGATTAAGTCCTGGCCCTCATAAACTTGAAAGGAAGATCTGCCTTCCTCCTAGGATGTCCAAACAGTGAAACATATCTCACCTACTTTAGATGGCTGAATGCAGATAGTCGAGTAAATGACTCTAAACAAATCTGACGAATATTTCTATGTGTGCAACTTTTGAACCTTCTGCCTATTTTTAATCAAAACTAGGTCTCCCATAGGGCATCCCCTAAAAACAGTAAACTGGGTAAAAGAGAAATCAGGATTGAAAATTCATAAGTTTGCTCCCAATAATTCTTGATTTTGTTTGTAAAATACAGTATTGAAAATCAAATATGGCATCTTGTCTTACTTCCAACGTTCTCTGTGAGAAAGCCTTTTAGATACAGGGACACATAGCAGAAAAGATTAGCATCATTTGATTTAAAGGTCAATCGACTACAAGACATGAACCCATAGGAAATGAAGTTACATTCATTTATAATTGAATGTGATTGCAACTGAAGAGCATGTGATTGACATAATTTTAATCACTGCAAACATTAATGTAAATAAACTAACAGTTTATATAAGAGGTAGGTAAACAGGAAAGTTACAGTTTTACAGGAGTATTATTCATTGAATTCATTCAACAGTAAACATCCAAGGTGCCTTGTGGAGAATTAATTCCAGATTACATTGATGTATTTACAGGCTTTTAAGGTGGTCTTCTCCATGTCAGGAGGACTGATTTCCTTAATATTTTCAAAGGCAGAAGAATTTCACATTTTTCTGAATGCCACTTGACTGCAAGTAAAAATGTTAACAGCTTGTGAGAGTGCTAATTAGAGCATCATAAAATTTATTGGGCTTCTTTGACACTAACTTAACCAGAAGATGAAACTCAATATGTCATGAAAACTGAGGATTTTATTTCCATCTGCATGGCTGAGCAAGGAATCTTAAACGTCAGAATTCAGTTTTCGTTTATAGAATGCCACTTCTTCTTTTACACACATTTTTATCATATTCTTATATATATCCAGGTTCCAGAGCTACTTATCACTGGCACACCTGTTAGGTTTGTACTGGAATAGATAAATTCCTGTCTGCCTTTTCCTCATTCAGCTTCTCTCGTCTCAAGACACATACGGCTACAGACACCTACCAACATCAAATTAATTAAATTAACACAAGACACCCATTGTGACAGACATAAATATGTACATAAATATCCACAACAATGTGCTCAAATAATTGTTACTTGGCCTTTGTAGCTGCATTTACATATAGAAATGGGAACACAACTTCTAATTCCTTTTTGAGCAGATGCTTCATTCATACCTTTTCTGTTTTGGTGGTTGTCTGTACAGTGCGTTAAAGAGAGGGTTAAAGATACAACAGCCTTGCTTTCTCAGCGAGAAAGGGTTAAAGCTTGAATAAAGGAAGTAGCTATGCCTAATTTTTAGGTATCTAGTCAGAACTGGTTAAGATCATTTCATATACTGTTGATAGAATTAGGTAAGATGCCATGAAGGTCTCAAGGAAGAGATACCATCTGCTTCATTTCTGTGACAGAAGGTTGCAGACAGGATCTTCCTCTGGAGATGTCTTCTAATTGGTCTTCATATACATGTGTGAGGTCATACATGGTGTGGTCACATACACATGGCGTAGGCATTCCCACAGATACCATCTCTTCTCTCAGTGCCAAAAATTTAGTGTCATATACAGGTTCAATTCTCTGTTCGATAAACTAGGATTCCACATCCTTGATCCACACATGGAAGCAGGAGATTTTTTATGAAACTACATTGGTTGGAAAATAAAATATTCATGTTATATTTCAGAAACAGTTTTACATATCAGGCTTCCTGTTTCTTCAACGGGATTCAAGATTTAAAAAAAAATGACATCAATTGCTCATGTCAATTGCTTTGAAATCTGCATCTTAGTGTCTGGAAACTCTTAAAAGTTTATCTTGTTCTTCTTATCACTTACTTTCTCTAAGAAAAAAATTAATGCTTGATTTCAGTCTACTTATTGTCATTTTAACTGTTTGATGAAACAGCACTCCCGAGATAGACAGATAAAACCCCATCTTCCTTGTGTAGCTAACAAAGACAAGTAAGTTCTTTAAAAATTACCCGCTGTTTATCTTACTTTTAAAAATGGACAAAAGTAAAAAACCACAGTTTAGAAATTTTTGAGTAACTCGCCTTTTTTAAACAGGAAAACATTATTCTTTGTATTTTTTTCATCGACATTGTCTGTAAGAGGATGGGAATTGGAAGTATCTTTGGAATATTTGGGGGGGTTCCTCATAAATTATTCAGACTGTATTCAACTACACAGGGAAATTCTCACAAGCAATTAGAAGGAGTTTTAGAAGAAATTTTAAACATTTCCATTAATTTATCTAACAAGCTAGTAATTTGTTTATTTTTAATACACATGCATTGGAAGTGACAACGGCAACTGGGGATTGTTTTAAACGTCAAATTGCTTAATTAATTTTTGTACTGAATTAATCATTCATGTTTTAATGCTCGTAAGGGAAAGTACATGTGTAGAGGGGCTGTTTTCTCAATACACATGAGTACCAAGATATTTACAGTTTAATTTTTATGATGTAAATCACCACGCTAATCTAACACAAAACCTTAACCTAAATTTTGCAAACAGTTTTCCTGATGACAGAAAGAATAACCCCTTTATGAAGAAACACTGAGTAAGAGTGTTATGAAAATGTCAAACAGACTTTGTTTTAATGACCACTTCTACTTACACATCCAATTTAAAAACTGAGCACTTTTCCTATAATACTGATTTTACTTTAGATAGTATATGGATAATTTTGTCTACTTGAAAAGTTCTTAAAATGCTTCTACTGACACATCTGAAATAGAAACATGAAAAATATACCTTAAAAGCATTATCCATCATATAAGAAGAAGTATTGGGTTTGCTTCCTCAAAAATCAAGTGCTATTGTCTTACCTGTACAGCAATACCAAGGAAATCATTGCCTATGAAAATTGTGACTTGGGCCTGGAAAATGAAGAGCTTTTTTTTAACAAAGATCAGTGTCTTTTTTAATTGACCATTTAATTTTTTCATGTTCATGTTTTCAAGCTTTGTGCAAGAACCAGAAAGGTTAAAATAAAATAAAAAAGTTAAAAGGTCTTTATTTTAAGAAGACTTGAATATGAGGAAAAGATTGAAGGAGCCAGGAACTTAAGAACAGCAAGTACCCTGAATCTTGAACAGACAGAAATTGCATAAATTGAGCAGTACAAAAGGCTTGAATGAGGAGCTCCCAGGAAGATAGCATTCAGGAGGTCTAACCAGGGCATATTTCATCAAAACTGACTATGCAGAAAAAAGTGTGAAATTGGCCAGATGTAAAGTGCATCAAATACACAAAGCCAACTAAATGAATTCTCTCTAGCTCCTTCAGTTACTACAGCTACACTATCTTCAGAAAAGGCTGTGCTTATAAAATTATTCCCTATTTATTGATATGTTTAAAATGATTGTTTTAACATCTATCAATATAATTGGACTTCTATGCTTATTCATGCTTTATGTATGTTAGGATGAACTATATTAAATGACATGTCTATTTATACACAAATTACAGTCTGAGGCAAGAATATATATTAAATACGCAACTGAAATACTTTCTAGAAACTTTCCATCTTCTCAATGGGCTTGTGAGGGTTAAAATGTATAGAATATATTATGAAAGCATGAATGCTTACTGTAGAAACAGTAGCATTATTGCGTGGTATTTACACTAGAAAGATATTGTTCCAGAAGTCAGGTGTGAATAAGGTTTTAGCACAAAGAGACTTGACTAGAAATAGTGAAGTAGCATATGTGGTGTTTTGTTGACAATTAATTTTTTTTTCTGGTCTCTTAAGCATTATTATCCCTTTATCCCCAGTTGTGAAAGGCAACAGAAACACTTGCTCTTCAGTGGTGATAATAAATTTTTGGAACAAGATGTGAATCACACCTGGATTTCTTGGTTTATAAACTTATGTACTAGTCTGTAAAGAGGAACAAGAATTTTTTTATATTGCTTTGCTTTTGGAAGTTGTTTATATTTTTTTATTTTTCTGGCAGAACAAACGTTTCCTGTATCCTTGGAACAAGTTTTTCTCACACTGTTGAAGACAGCTGATGTGGTCTTGGTCAACATAAAGCTCATTTTCACTTAAAAATATGCACTTTTCTTTGTATGAAAAGCAGTTCAGTTATAGAACCACTTATCTGATTTCCCTCTTGCATCAGTTCCTTGTGCTACATGGCTGTTGTCAGAAATACATTTTATGAAAAAGCACTTGTAATTCGGAAAACCTCTGTTTCACTGGTAACTGTAATCTTTTTTTTAAATGTTGCAAGTAGGAAAATTCCCTGCAGCAGTCCACATACTTCTCTAAATGTGTAAATGGTCCTTGGAAAATATAGTTGCATTCACTTCCAGCAGTATAAAAGAGTTGTGACATCATTGGGCTTTACATGCATTAAAAAGAGGGAAAGCTTTTCTCCAAATTTCTGCAAGCTCTTCAGAAGAAAGCTGTTATTTATGTAGACACTAAAGCAGTAATGGTATCATGTTACCTTTGTGTGTACCCCTGAGCTCAAAAGGAGTGGTTCAGCACTCAAGTTATAATAAAAGCTCAAGGGTGGAGTACTACACAAAACATGACAAATAGAATAAGTAATAAGGAAACGGCTACAAGACCAAACAGCAATAGGTGTATGTTTCCCTTTTAACGATAATCAAATAAAGTGCACACACACATGCATGCACAGAGGATGCCAAAGTAATTAATTCTGCATCCACAGTTCTGCAGTTGGTGCCAGCGCATCTGTTTGATTTGTTATGATCTTATGTAGAGCGAAGGATGTGCCCACTTATGCTTCCAATCATGGGGAGTTGCAATAGGCTTTCATAAAATCCTAGGCATGTTATATCCCAAAAGAGGCTTTATGCAGCTCTTAAGGTTGCTTTTTTTTAATGACCAGCAATCAACTTCTGTATATATGTTTGGAATATTTAGGGCTTATAGGTAGAACTGCATAAACAGTCATAACCCCTGTCCTAAGGTCATTGACTATTTCAATGTACAGATATGGACCAATGTCCATTGGAAAATACAGATATAGTCATAGTGTTTTGGTATCTCCTAGTTATTAGAATCTCTTAGTTACAGAAAATGGTCATGTAAGACTGTAAACAATGCCCTTCTGAACGGTGGCACTATTTAGTCTTCTGTATTTACAAGTGGACAATGTAAAACCTTCCTCCTTGCTGCTTCTACTTCTACCTTAGTGCTCTTGCATGTTCCTTGAGAAATATTTTCCTTTAATACTTTTAATTAATATTGTAAGTACCTTGCAGCTGTAACAAATCAGCAGAGTGATGCCATAGTCCAGTTCCACAGTAAAGAGCAGGGTTTATGTGTAACCATACAGCAGATAGTTCAGAAGAAATCAAAATTGTTTAAAGAAAAAAATTCCTGGGACCTCTCCAACGCCATTACTGTTTAGAATATGTCTCTGACTTAATCTATACACCAGACAATACCTGTCAAATCATCTTTTTTCCACTTGTATGGTAACAAAGTGAAGATTAAGCAAGGTGACCTGCTATCCTTAAGCAGGTATTGCTTTCTTGCAGGAGCTAATCCACATGGAAGAAAAAGAAAAAAACCAACCAAACAAACAAAAACAAACCAACCAACCAAAAAAAAAAACCAAAACCAAACCAACAAAAACAAAACCCCACAGATAAAACGTGTTACGTTATTATCTAGTTAAGAAAACATTTCCACTGCATGTGTCTCTTCCTTTCATCACTGCAGAAACCCTGCAAGTATATGCTTGCCTGACTACCTTGCTTCATCCTTACTCAAACACATAAAAAGGTAGTTGATTCATCGACATTTAAAAAAAAAATAATCTACTTGAATGTCTTCATCAATATCTGAAGAAAAAAAAGGGAAAACTGAAATCTAGGAAAAAAACCCCCTGTATTTTATTTCCAGCCATGTTACTTCTTGTAAGCTGTATATTCAAGTCAATAAATAACTACTTTTGGCTCTCTCCAAACTGTAAAACTACACAGTTACACAAAAAATCATTTTGGAAGTCTTAGCTAAGCTTGGTTATTCCGTGACCTATACTCGTTCAGATAGGAAGCTCAACTGAGCATATTGAAATTCCACATGAATTGTAAGTACACACAAGACTAACAATAACAATATCTAGACATCTCATGATTGCACCCGTGATCTGTGGAGTAAAGATTTTACAGAAGGTCAGTATTTTATTCTTACTATTACAAGGATCTGGTTAATGATAAGCTCATCTTCATAATTTTTAGATAAAAGTTAGGTGCAACTTTCTCTCAGGGCTTAAAATCTTAAATAATTTTACTTGAATGCACCTTACGACAATGTAACAGGAGTATCAGCAGAGCATAAGAAGAAATTAACCATGGCATTACAGTGTAGACTATGCGTTTCAGTTATTCTACACAATGTTTATTATCAAGGAATGTTAATTAAATCTTCCTCCATTTCCTCATTTTTATGATGTGTCCTTTTCAGAATCTACTTTTCTGCCTACTTTAAATGCATTTTTGAAAAAAATAATAAACCACTTAGGCTTTTTTTTTTTTTTTTTTTTTTTTTTTTTTTTTTTTTTTTTTTTTTTTACAAAATCATACTGTGTTCATTTAAAAAAATAACTTATTTTCTGACTCCTGTTTTCCCCCTTCTATCTTTGTGGATCTCTAGGTAAATCTTTGGCAACTTTGTATCTGTTTTGAAAACTTTGACTATTTATTGTGTGAATATTTTGCTTTGAAAGGATTCTATGTATAAACATGTAGTTACAATGCCAAAAATAAATTGTAAGTAATTAATGTCTGATTCCTCTTTCAATTACAGAGTCTTTTGGGAGGATATATAGAGGTAATTTAAATTCTCTCACTTTATGATGATGTTGAAATGGGAATGCCATGAATATTTAACATTTTGAGTTTATTTTGTTTAAATAAATGTATGCAAGAGGAGAGCCATCCTAACGAGCTATACAATGCTTCATGTAGGTACCACAGCTTTCTCAGAAGGACAGAAAAAGGATTGAAAACAGCCAGGACAATTGTGTTGTAATAGATTTCAGCACTCAAATTCTCATAGTTTATCAAGGTATAAAAAAAAATTGGTTAAAATCCCTGAGGTGCAGAAACACTTGCCTGTGCACACATATCAGTTAGAATAAGACCCTTCCAGCCTTTCACACACTTCAAGAGTGAACTCCATCAAATAGCATGGCTTTTCCTAGTTGCTGATCCCTGACATTTCAGTGATGGGTCATCAGTTCATCAGCTTGCTTAACTGCAGTTAGTTGTGAATGCTTTGAAAACAGAGTTTTGGTTTTATTGCCATTTGCAGCCAAGCCAGTTTTCTCAAATGTTGATTTTTAGCTCATCTAAATAGATGAATGTCTCGCTTCAAGGTAAGGGATACTTGATTCATAGTTCTGTACAATGTCATTTCCTTGAAAGGAACTGCACGAAATGGGAGCATCAAGGATAAATTGCTCTGCAATGGTCTTCAGCTCTCAGCTCCACTCTTTTTCAAGTTTCAAAAATAAAGATTAAACCCCAAGGGTGTAAGAAAGAAAAGCCACTGCCTAGCAGTCAAATAGCAGAAGCCCTCTCCTCCTTCCCTTTCTCAGACTTCAAGATACATGTGACCTCTGTACTGTGAGCATTTGGATCAAAAGCTACCCCTGGACAGGGTCAGTAAGGATCAAGATTTAATTCATTACAGGACTTCTTTGATAAAGCAAATGGAAGAAATAAAACTGTAAGACTAGAAATAGAGCTGGTTTTTAATCACTCTAGCAGTCTTCCAGAAGGCTGATCTTGGTCAAGTTATTAATTTAATTTAGTACCATATAGCAACTATAATTAATTAGTAATCTCATAGCAGATTTTCCTTCAAGATCAGCCTACTTGTAGGAGGTAGACAGCACTGCCATTGGCAAGCAAAAGTACTCACTTTTTCTGCATAATACAGCAGGACTGCTGTTCTCTCTCTTGCATCCTATTTGCATGATGAGACTTGAGGAGAAAAGATCTTCCTATGATTAGCTAGCTAGCTCCAGTGCTAAAAGTAGCACAGACTGCAGTTTGCACTGCTTTAACTTAACCAAAGTAGAGCAGATTACCTCTGTTGCAATCATATCTCAGGGCAAAATGACATTAGAAAAGCATACTGTAAAACTTGTCACAGGTACGGACTTGTAATACTGATAATCTGTTTAATTGGCAGTAATCTTAGACCTGTATTGATAGTGCCTAATGTTAAGCTTTGGTCTCAGCTGCCTCTCCTCATCCTGACCCACAAGAAGAAAGGAATGCGGAAAAAAATTGTAAACAGTATTTTTTGTTAAATTTCCTCATTACCCTAACAGTTCATCTTCTACTATATGTACTTATCAAAATGGCATCCAAATTTACCTGTGAATAATAATAATTTTTAAAATAACCAATTTGTTTTAAAAGCATACACCAGAATTTCTAAGAGGAAAAAAATAATTAAATATAGTTTCCATATATATACTTGGTTACGAAATTGAAGCATGTATGTGTGTGTATATGTATATTTTTGGAAGAAGCCTTTGATGCATTCAGAGTAAATTTTCACAGGCAGAAAAAATTTCCAGTATAATAAAAAAAATGCATGTACAAATTTAAAGTATTCATAACTAACAAGAAAATATATTAAAATCTGCATCTGAGTATTAAAACACAAAAAATACACACCATTCCCTGTCAGGCATTCAGGCTGCACAATTTAACAGAAATGCTGTAGTGAGATTATTGGATAGAGGTTTTCCAGTCTAAAAGCCTAAGTACAAAACAAATGACTTGCATGCTGTGCTTACATTCAGGTAATAGACAGAAATGGTTGCTCGCTCAGGGGTTCCCACTCGGAGTGATTGCAGAGCTGGCTGGTGATCATGACTCTCTTCCGCTTGTGCAGCATCTGGTTTGTTCTTTTTCCTTGCTGACATGATTTTACGGACATGTTCAAATAAACATTGTTTGCTCTTTGCCCACTCACTGTTAAGAACTCCAACCTTATTTTTGCCTCCTGGAGAAGCATGTTGCTTTGTGCTAGCCAGAAAATCTCCTGGGTTGCTACTGGTGTAAGGGCTCACACCATATGGGCTTAGGAGGCCTCAAAATATCACCTTCCTTCACACTTGCTCAAAGCCAGAGCAAGATAAAGGATTAAATAAATCTTTAATATATTATCAGAACTGCTTGTGGTGTGCATCAAGGCATCATACCACATATCAGACAATTAATGCTGATGTTTTGAAGTGCTGATATGCAAAACCCAGTAACAATATCTTTCCTAGTGGCCCTCATGGTCAACAAAGAGAGTCTGAGGATTGCATACTGAGTTCACTAGTGATGGCACATCACATTCTTCTTCAGTATTCTGTGAATGTTATTTACATCTGAATATTAATGTTCTATTAATTAATGCTCTATTTTCTGATATGTCCACATAGAAAGCTGACGGTGTACAAGGTTATTGAAAATGGTTCATGAAAAGGGTTAAAGAACTGGTAGTGTGTCTTTTTGTCTTCACTCAGGGAATACCAATGGTGTTTCATCAAATCAGATTGCTTTGTGAGAACCACAGTCAGAAGAAACCATGCTATAAAAATGACTAAGTCTTTAAATACTTCATTTTGACAACCATTTTGCAATTTGGCATTGAATCCTAAAGATTCCCTTCCCATAGTAAAGGCCACTGTAATTTTCTAGCAGATGCAACATCTATGAAATTGAATGTTTTGGGTACAACAATGCACTAGCAGATTTTGGCCTCGGTGGATAATTTTGTATCTCTGGATACTCTGCAATTTCAGACTCTCAGAAATTAGGCTATTAAGCTTTAACCAGGCAGCCAGTTGTACCAAGCTTTTGAACTGCACATCTTGAAAAGGGAAACTACAAGATCATACTGAACTATGGAGCAGCAGGCCAACAGAGCCACCCTAGTGGGAGAAAGGAAGCAATATTAATTTTGGAAATTACTCTATTCTACAATGAATCTAATCTCAAGAGAGCTGCCAGAACAATCAAAACTATGTTCATGCTGTCAAGGTGTTAGGATGGATTTAAGTAATCCTGAACTACTCTGCAGTGGTTCACACAAAGTGATTCAAAGACAGAAATCAGAGCATAGCTGAACAATAATAAATGTCATGGAAAATACACAGAGCTAAAGCGGGGAGACAGGGAAAAAAAGAGAGAGAAACAGAGAGGTTATTATGAGAGAAACACGTCTAGAGAAGACACAATAGCTTTCTGCAAACAATTGTACAAATATAAAGAGGGCAGGACTCAATTATTCATATTGACTACAGTAAGAAATAAAGGATAAGTACAGCATAGAACTGTTTGTCTGTAAGTAAAATAAAATGAACATTATTTTTTTAGAAAATGAAGCACTAAAATTAGCACGAAAAGGATTACATGGATAACTAAAACTGTTCTGAGGATTTTCTTATCAGCAGGGTTTTTTTCTCATCATGGAACGAATAAAATAAATTCAAACTAATCTTGCCATTAGAAAAAGAGACTTGATGGTCATTACAGCAATTTCTTTCTGACCTAATAGATTGCATGGTAAGTTCAGGATGCAACTAAAAAATAAAATTGTATTTGAAGTATCATAGAATTCAGGGACTTATGACAAAGTTAAAAAAAAAACCAACCCTCAGTTAATTTGAATTATTCTGTGCTGGCCATATGCCCTTTTTCTTTTTCTTCTTTTTCTTCTTTTTCTTTTTTTATTTTTCTCTCTCAAACATGGCTTTTTAAACACACTTTGTCATTCGTCCCCTACCCATAGTGTAAACTTTAAACTGATTAATAAGTCAATTACTTTCCCCTGTCTCGGCAGTCACCTTTCATGGAAAATCATGCAGTGAAATATAGGAAAGAATTATCAAGGAAATATCAGGGAAAACTGATTTTGCAGGATACTTAAGAATTTCTGTTCATAAGGGAAAGTAGAGTCAATCAAAAAGTTAGTTTTACTCTTGAATATATGATGACAATCTCTGTTTTTCTTAAAACTCATTTGTTAAAAGTGACCACAAAGTGAAACTTTCCTGCTAGTTCTTCAGATTTTCTTAACTGACCTTCAAAAATTTCTGCTCAGGAACTGTATCAAGGTTTTTACATGAAAAACAATTTGGAAAGGATCCCCAGTTCATAAAAAAATGTAATAAATAAATGAATTTGTTTAAAGCTGCTTTGTGCTTCTGCTGGTCATTTCAATAAACAGGAGTATTTGTCTTGGGAACTGTGAAAGCCTGTACTAAATGTTACATAAAACAGTCTAGCAGACAGTTATAAATAAGCTAAATAACTATGAGCTGCTGAAATTTGCTGGAACTGTGAAAAATTCATTCAGTTTCTAGACTTATCTTTGCACTTCATATGGAATAGCCTACATAAAAAATGAACACTAGAAAATAGAGGAACCAATAAAACTACAATGTTCCCAATGTTAATGTAAGAGAGCAAAAGCTCTCCCATAAGAAGAATTTTGAAATTGGGAGAAGTAACTTCTTTCAGACTGTGAAATGGCTGCCACCATCCTAAAGAGGACAGAACAGTAATGTGGAATTGCGCTGTTACACAAATGAAGGCCAGAAAAAATGTATAACAAATTCCCAGGAAGGCCCGGAGCACAGCTGTAACTTTCTGCCCACTATACGTATGTATCACATACTCTGAAAACTACGGGTTATGAAATATTTCATTCCCCAATTTGGGAAATTACTGAGACTCTACTAGTTCTCAGTCTAGCATCATTACAGTGATAATAATGTCAGTTTTTCAAATGTATCTGTCCAGATCTTCCTCTTTCATTGTTTATCTCCCTGGAGAATTAATGTTCAGCAGGGTTGGGGAATACAGACTCTGTACCAAAAGATCAAAATTGTAAATAGGCAGCCTGTTTTAAACAAGAAAGCAGATTTTAATTTCCAGAAATCCTTTATAATTCCATATAGAGGTGATAGGCGACTGAATTCTTAATAAATCAGAAAATCCAACTCATTGTCATCTCAAGATTAAGACTTATTTAGTGACAACAATATATTTAGACTCACTTTTTCCCACATTCTCAAAAGAGTGTGGGAATGCTTTTTTCTAGTCATAATATTTATGAATCAGTTTTGGTCAGATGTTCAAAAAACTCAATTTGAAAAACACATTTTTGCAACTAGTACAAAAGATATTCATTTAAGCAAAATATTTCAAAACCAGACCCAAGTTATCATCTTCTAAATCTAATAGTGTAAAACCTTCAGAGAGCTAGAAATTTTATGACATACAGAAATTATTTTAACTTTCCAAGCAGGTATTGCTGGTATTATTTTTGGCATAATAGAAAACAGAGGGAATATGTGATCAGATACATTTTTTAGAGAAAGAGTTGGGATAGAAGTCATGCAACACACACAGAGAATAGACAAAAACAAATGCTACTACTCCATCTCTTACTTAAGGGACTCATTCGCTCCTTTCACAACAGATGTGTGCAAAGAATATACTGCTCAGCTACTTACTCTAATGAATACTACCTCCATGAATCTGACATCATTTAGTCATCTAGCAGCAATGCAAAGAAGAAAAAAAGTAAACTCTATCTCCTTGGAAGTGCTAAAGAGCTCTAGGTCATTCTACAACTACATTATAGTGCACAACACCAGGATTTTCTTCTTACACAAAGCGAAATGTATGAGGAAGTCTGAAGAACAGGAGAAGAGACTGGTGGATTTTCAGGTACAGTTTCAGTTTCTAGACATATGTTTACACTTCACATGGAGTAGCTCCACTGTAAATCTGGAAGCAGCCAGAATATTAATCCAGAAATAGATATTTAGAAGTGCCCCACACCCACCAGTTCACAGTACATGCCAGGGAGCTAAGCCTAAAGTTCCAGCTGCACTCGTGAGACTCAAAAATAAAAACTGAAAAAGAAAAGCAACAAAGGTGGTCTTTTTCCCTATGTCTGTCTAGGATTCTGTCCCCAAAATCGCATCAGTATTTCCATCCAAAGGATAAATCCACTAAAGAAGTGCAAAAGCCCACTCTTCCTCCCAGATCAGCCTATAAGCTGGAGCAAGGGCAGTCTGTTCATGCAAAGATCCTGGAGGGAAAGGTCTTGTTATTACCAGAGCCTTTGAACAACTGGGGCCAAGCAAAAGGGATGCAACATGTAAATTCCTGACAACAAAAGAGTGTGTCTCAGCAGTATGCCCCTTTCCATCCTGTAGCATTGCCTATGAAAGGCAATGAGAAAGTTTAAAATGAATTGGAGGCTCCAGCTTTCTTTGTCCACTTTAGCAGTTGGGAATTCTTAATTCTAATGCAATCGTGACCAGGGAGCTGAAATAGTGGCTTCAACAGACCTAGGAATATGAGCCAGTTATTGGGCCAATAAATAAATAAATAACAGAAAACAAACAAGCAAAAGGGAAAGGGATTTGGGGAGATCAAGGAAAGTTCAAGACAGATTAGCAGCCTACGAAGCTAGTAGTCCCTCACACATTTACATGCTTCTCTGTCTTTTGGGCCTCCTGCCTCTTGTTTTCAGACACTACAACTTCAGTACCATGCTCCAAGTGTCAAGGATTCAAGTGCATTTTGCAGTGCTGCTTCTCCACAAAATGATTCTCCACACACAAACTGCAACTCTGGTAGCAACCTATATACTTTCAAAACATTCCTCTGCATGATGCCCTCTTCAAAATGTCAAGGCTATACTCAAGAAACTGCTGCGTGGAGGCTTTCTGAATAGGCCGGTAACCCACAGCCTTGAGGTTCAGCTCTCTGTGACCGAAGATTCAGTTTTGTGATTCACAGCTGTGTGATATTGGCTCAATTTTACAGAAAGATCAGCTGCTTGAGCTGTAAGGCAGTATGTAAGGTAAAGCTATGCAAGATAAGAAAAGTAAAAATGTAGAAAGAATGTTGAGAGGCTGATGGTTATCAGCTTAAGCATTCAAAATACTTTCGTGAAATGATATAAAACAATAGGACAGAAAAGATCAGTGAATCAGAAAAAAAAAAACCCAAACAAACAAAACCAAAAACCCCACCAACCAGGTTCAAGGAGGATTTGTCCCAGGGAATAATGGAGGTTGATTCTTGATTCTACTCTAACTGCTTGATGCCTGCCAGCTATCAGGGATTCATTAGGTGGCTCAGTGGGAGTGGGGAACATATTAATGCTTAGATCAGTAAGAAAACAATCTTTGCCATCTATTATTAACAGAAGAAACCTGCCATGCGCTAGCAAGTTACATGAATCCTGCTTGTAGAGACTTTTTGTCGATGGTGAAAGATGCACAAACAGAAATGGCTGGTTATGTGCATGAATAAGTAAACTAGCAGGCAGAGGATACCATTTCATCAAGACCATCCTTTCCACCTGGCCTGGGGAACCAGCAAAGGGGGCTGAGAGGGCTGCTGGCTGCATTCAGTAGTTATAATGGACAGAGAAATGTATTTTCAGCATTAAGTCAGTGTCAAGACAGCAATTCTTAATGCTTGCTACAAGCAGGTTCACTGCAGGATGCTCTACCAGCCCAGCCCAGTATCCCAAAAGTTCTCCCTGCAACCTCCTGCTGTGGCACACACTCACTGCCAACTGAGTTCTGATGTGGCTCCACAAAGGGAGAATTCAGTGCACGGGCAAGAAATGGCTAATTATTTGGGTAGGTTATGTACAGCATTACTGCCTGTCCCAAAACAATATCATTGATTCAGCCATCCTCTGCCAGGAGGAAGGCAGGGCTCAGAGGGCACGCTCTCATGGTTGAGCACTGTAAATTCTGATTAACTCCATACATGCTTCCATGGACCATGTGGTTGTGCTAAGATTGACATCATCCCAGGCTCAAATATGAGACTACTTGTTAGCTACATTTACAAGACCTGTGAAACCTAATCTTAGTTTGTCCAGCAGTGTTTTAACAGAAATGTGTGGTAGGAGATCCTGTCAATGAAAGTCATTGAGTTCACGACTTGAATTCAATGACATTGAGTTCATGGAGTTTTATAATTATGCTGTATTGCTGGACTACTTTGCATGGTTCATGTTCTTCAGCATAACTTTTCCCAGAGTCTAACTACGATTTATGTGTGGTGAAGGTTTCCCTCCAGACATCTGTAGTTGGCTTAGCAAATAAGAGGGAGACAGTCTTACCTGGACTATAGAGTTTGCAGGGGACAAAAATAAACTAAACTAAAACAAGATAAAGGTGTCCATTGGGGATTACTTATCCATGTTACAGAATTTTGCTCTTTTTTTTTAAATATAATCATTTACAGTAACACTCTTGCTCAAAATGGAGGTGAGTGTAACAGACGGAGGGCAAATAACGAGCTGAAAAACTTTCAATTGTTAAAGCGTACACAGAAACCTTTTGCTTTCAAACCATTTGTCTCTCTGTTGCTGGAGGTGATGTTTTTGAGGCAGTGGGGCAGTGATGAATGAAGCACAATTGTAACAGAAGAAACTATTGAATCAGGTGCAGGGAATTAAAGATACTCTGTAATGACAGTCCTGCAACAAATATCTGTCCAAGCCAATAAGCCCGAGGCTTGATCCTGATTACAGACTGAGCAGCACTGGGGTTATGGGGACCGTATGCTTTCAGACACTTATTTGCTATCGTTTACAAACCTGGGGGATCTTTTTAGTCATCAGCCTCAACTTTTCAATTCATATTTGAGGGGTTTTTATTTTCTCTATGTAATTCTAACTTTTTTCCTCTTCTGTTGAGATCTGATAATATCCTTTTCACTTCCATGCAGCTGTCAGAGGTCCCCAGGCACACCTGAACCTTTAGGAAAAGCAGGGGTCTTTAGAAAAGATGAGAGGACTGCTGGTTTTGCAGGCACTATGTTTGGTAATCACATTTAGGAGCTTGTAGAGCTGAGGGATGTCATTGCAGACCACCAGCTGGCACAGCATTCCTGCTAGGCCTACCTCAGCATATTGTTACCCATCTCCTTTGCGTTCTCCTCTGTGGCCAGGTCCACTCATGTGATGCATCATGTCTTAAAAAAAAATGAAAAAAGCAAAAGACATCAAACTTTAGGCATGTAGATTTTACCTATCAGATTTGACGCCAGCCACTCTAAGCTCCCTTAATAGTGATTATGGAGGTATCTCTCCAGAAGACAATCCATCTTATGTATCTGAAGTATCTAACTGAGATATCTGGCTTCAACATTACAAAGTTTAGCATAAAAAGTCGTGACAGTCAGAGACACTTCCAATGATGGTACCACTGCCCGTTTTTAAATTAATAGCCCAGTAACACCTTTCCCCAAACCCCAGAGTCCTGACTCCAGAAGCAAAACATCTGAGTAATCTTCTCCAATTTAATTTATTTGTGAATCCTTCAGTTAAAGGATTCACACCTCTTACTATATGAATCTGAAGCAGTCAAAAGTGAAGAAGAGGGTGGCCTATGCCTTGTGTGCTAAAGCTGGGCTACTTTGCAGCTAGAAGCATCAGAAGATACAGGTGGAGAAAAAGTAAATTGCAACACAGTGTTGCTTCAGTGGTAGGCATGCAGCCCTAATCTAACACTTAGGATGGCTGAAATAAATAGAGAGAGCACTGCCATCATCATCTCCCTACTTGATGACAATGTCTGAGACAAAACGAAGACAAGGAAAATGCCAAAATGCAAAGTCCGGAGGTTTCTAACCTCAGAGGTCAGGTATCAGCTCTGAAGCTGGAGGTACCAAAAGTCTTACCTATGACATCACAGAGCAAAGTGCTGCATTTGGTTGCAACTGAATTCTGGTGAGACTGCACTGGGTACAGACATTTTCTCCAGAAAAAGTTTTTCTATGAGATGACTGCACAGGGCCTGGTCTGGTCGGCTGGTAGGTGGTTCTGTGACTGTGTAAACAAATGTAAATCCATCTGAAAGTCCTGGAATGTAATATGTCAGATTGCAGAGGATTTGAAAGACTCTTGTTTTTCTTGTTTCTTATTGCCTGAGGAACACAAGCATTTAACATACTGTCTATTTAAAATACCAACACATAAATGAAACTTCCTTCCGCACAATTTACAGGAGATAGGTACCAAAGCCTTTCACTTCTAATACTGAAGACCTACGTTGCAGGACTGAGGTACTAAAGTCATAATGTTTAAGGGTTTTTTGAGAAAGTCTTATGAAAATGCTCTTATTAAACCATAAAGTTTAGAGACTTAGCAAGTGATGGAACCTACAAAACCTTATTAAATCTGAGACCTGAATTATCTGTGTGGCTAAAACTGCATGTATAGGACATGATTCTTGATGAATGAGTTCTAAAACAGTGTTCGTCACTGAAGAAGCTAAAGTGAATTACAGTCAATTCAGTTAGATCCATTCTCACCATATTGCAGCAAAAGCAACTAAGCAACATTTCAGAAGCTCATTTTACAGGAATATAAACTAGTTCATGAGGAAATGACTCCTTAAGGTGTCAGGACAAATCAGCCAGAGGGTCAGAGGCTGACATGACCATGGCATTCTGTTCCCATTAGTCAGGGGAAAAAATTCTGTTGATTTCAGTGAAGACAGAACTTAATCCCAAAAATCATTACTCTCAAATATCAAAAGACCTACATTTTCTGTAAATATTAGTACATTATTTGATTTTAAAAACCCACATTTTGCAGTCTGTACTTTCAGATATAGAGTCATAATGAATGAGTTTGACTCCATATGAACAGCTAAGGAGGCAGTTTTTCTTGTATGCAATTTTAATATATTGGTAAGCAGGTTCTGTCATTAACGCTGAAAAGACATAAACTTAGGATTTCATCTTGACATAAAGGCAATATTGTACTCTTCCAATAGCATGTGCAGGAAGTTAATTGGAAACTAGTAATGTATTTCATTTGTGCTTGCCCTGCTGTAAATCAAGAGGTATAAAGTAAATGAAAACAGTACCAAAGGTAAGGCAGCAAATTGCATATTATTCCATTGAGGAAAGTAAAGATCAAAGTACACTGTTGGGTTTTTTTTGTTTTCCTGACTACACAGAGAAAGACAGTAGAGGTCCAAAATATAGTTTTTAATTCTCCAGCATAAAGCAACAGATTCCCAAACAGTGAGGAGATAGGAAGACACAGTATGGAGTAGGAAATTTAGCATCACTACAAACACTGGAGAAAAACATTCCACTAATAAGTAACCCAATTATCTGCTGAGAATAATCCTTGTAATACTGGAAATATTGTTAATAATTTTACCTATAGCTGTATTGAGAATGTATTTTATTGCAAAATGAATACTGAGCAGATAATGTAACAGATGACAGAGCCTTTAGAACTGAAGTAATATACTGTGACTAGCCTTGTTCCAGATTTCCTGTCCTTTTTTTTTTCAATCAATAATTTGATCATTCTCTGGTTTAAGCAAAACCCATAAGGAAATATGTGGAAGTTTTCCTGTGATTCCTACCCACTGTTTTAAGCATTTCATTCCAGTGGCTCACTACACAGATTTTTAGCACTTTCCTGAGTGTTAATAGAGCAAATTCATAGGGCAAATGTGGTTTTTATATTTCTGAAGTGATAAGGACTGTGGAATTAATCTACAGGAACTTCACCTACACAATTTTGACTGAAGGTTCAGTTTTTTATGCCATGTTGTGATAAAAATGATTAATTTATATCTCCTACTGCAAAGATATCTACTTGACTATGAGAGCATTACACTGAAAATGGAGAAACATTTTTTCACATGTAATCTGCAAATTCAGGAGCTAGAGTACTTTGAAACTAATCCTTCAACTAATCTCACATTTCACAAAGTTATTATAATAACAAGCCAACACTCATATAATAAATAAGTTTTCGGTCCAATCATTTAGAGAATTTTACAAAAACTGATAAACATGATACTGACTTACACTGCACCAACACTGTTACAACACATGCTGAAGTGGCAGCTAACAGAAGGTTTGTATTTCATGGGTTGATGTAGAGTGTGGGAGGTTGTAGTCTTTCTGGTTGTAGTATGCAGAACAGTAAAAGCATTTGGTAGCATTCTACATATCTGAATAATTCATTTTGCTAAAAGTGGTATAATATTCAATGCAATAAAATAGTTTTGTTCTGATTCCAACAATTTTACACAAGTGAAGGTAAGACTGAGGAAATGTAGGGATCTGCACAAGGGGCTGGTATCACATTGCAAAGAAGTCGGCAATTTATTTACAAATGAAATGGCAAAAATAATGAGGAGGAAATTCAAGGTTTCCAAGAACTAGGGGAGGGCCATAAAACAATATATATCTACAACCAACCATATGAAATTAATTGAGTGATGTGTGTCAGTTGTACAGAAGCATCTAATATATATCTCAGTAAGTACTCCTAGTAAGAAGTATTTATGACTGTGGCACAGGATGTGATCTGCCATGTGTGGATTATCACGGGAATTATTAAAGGACTGGTATTCACTATAATCAGAGAACTAATGCGGATGTAGTATCATTAGGTCTAATGGGCTTCAGACCAACTTTCTAATTTAGGCCTTTTTGGGTGTTATTTTGTCAGTAACTACCAACTCTAAAGAAAGAAAATCTTTTTCATTTTTACTTTTACGGAAGCAATGGGATAGTTAGAATCAACATCAAATATGTTGCCAATAAACCACTGGCCTGTAGGTATGTTTAAGTACCCGGACTGATAGCTGTGTCCCTGTAATTTAGTAGTTTCATGATGAAGTTATACTCCCTGAAGCACTCTAAGTGATAGCTTTAACTTTTTAAGTTTAAATGCTTTACCTTAAATCTCCTTTTTAGAATAAAATGCAGCCAAAGGGATAAGAGGTAGCTGGCAAATGGTTGTGAAAATAAATGGCTGCCCATCATTGTCAGAACACTGAGATTTTTATAAGTTGGTAACCGTTAGCACCTCTTCCTAATATGATTTTT
Organism: Calidris pugnax; assembly: GCF_001431845.1. Lineage (NCBI taxonomy): Eukaryota > Metazoa > Chordata > Aves > Charadriiformes > Scolopacidae > Calidris > Calidris pugnax. The sequence goes on from NW_015091064.1 coordinate 6,867,788, forward strand.
TTAAAATTTTTTGAGAGGCTGCTGTTAACTGGAGATAAAATTATTTTGTGTGTTGGACAGTAGTTACATGCACAAACTTCTAAATAGCTGTTTTGCTCTTGTTGTGATGTAATTAACACTGGTGCACTGTATGAAATAACTGGTTTGGAAAATTATAACCAGCTAAGATGTTGATAGAAACACTAAAACTGGATTTTTGCAGGCTCTTCTGCCACTTCCAGATTCTACAGGAATATTACTGATCTGTCTGCAATTTTAATCAGAAGTAGAAATACGGAGGCCAATGAAACAACTTAGGTATTACAGAAATCTTCATGAAAGGTAACTTTATTTTGGTTTTGGCATCTAGAAATTAGTTTCTACACCTACAAAAATATTGGTCTCATAAAAGTAAGAACATCTATGGCTGTAAGATTTAATCAACGGATGCTATACAAGATGTAAAATCCATTGGGGAATCAGAATGGATTTTAGTAAACACACACCAAATTATATTAATGTATCTTTAAGACAGCCAAAAAGGGAACATCTCAGCCTTGATATTAAGACTGTTCAGAAAGACATGTGTTTGGTTTTAAATAAAAACCAGTATTTGTGGAGTGACAGGTTATATTATTCTGAAATACTTGCATAAATTGTGTATTTTAATTTGTAGGGCAATATACTCTGCTGAAGTGATATAAGTATCAAATCTCTTCCTTCAGCTCTATATTAATATTATTCAGTCACTGGGGTTTGACACTGACCTTAAATTCACTTGTTTCTGGCAAGGTAAGAAATACTTTTGGAATCACATTCAGCTTATTTCTGCTGTCCTTTAAATAATTGGTAATTTTCTACTCAACATCAGCATAAAGAGCTTTGCCACTGTTGCTATGGGAATGTCATGTTTCTCTTCATTATACTGTTCCCCCACAACCACTGACTTACACACATCCCTCAGCAACGCATTTGTACTTTTTTGCATACACGCTCATGAAAACATGCATACAGTAAAGAAATGCATAAAACACATGCCAAATGTCAAAATGCCAAATCTGTTCCAGTAAGGCAATCAGAACTGAAAAAGATGTACTGAGAAGATTCACTGTTCCCAAGCCAAAACAACTCCTGTGGAGTTATGTAGAAATAAAGAAACAGTAATTTGAAAGCAGACCTCCTGAAGCAATGGAAAAGGGAGGGCTGTCACAGAGCCTTGTAACAAAGCTGATTTCTTGTCATCCTTAAAAGATCATATTTTTTTATTCGCCTTTTTAATTAATTTTGGTTAATCTTTTATCCTCTTGGACTGAATAGTAAGTGGAGTGGATGTAGATTGCCAGACAGTGCAAAGACACTTTCAGCAAATTAAGTTTATATCCTATTGATACAACATTTAGAGAACAAGAGTTATTGATTAACCCTCCAAATACACCTTGAGACATATTAGAAATTTCCCATCAATTCTGGAGCCAGTAAAATCAAGCCAATAGTTAAATGGCTCACCCTAAGTCTGGCAGTAGGACAGTGTCAGGACGAGAAGATGAGAATTACAGTTCCAGCCCTGAGATCATAATGATCCGCAAATTATTGTCATGCAATTTTGTTTCGTGTGTGCCGTTAATTGTACTGTCCATAAAGGGATTTGGAGACAAGTGATAAAAATACATTTGAGCGCAAAGACTCTAGACACTTATTAATGTAAAATGTTTTATAGCAGGCAAATCAAACTTAAAAGCTGCCACTTATAGTCACATTCATTTAGGTTTTGAGGATCCTCCTTCCCTATTGAGGATGCTTAGAGAGTAGCTGTTTCCATTATTTTCCCATACAGCTATAATCATGTCACTGCTTTCTATGGCTGTCTCACTCCCAGAGGCCTTCCTAACCACCTCTAATGATTTGGATGCAGTTTCTCACACATTAATATTAATATTTAACAGTGAACATCAAACTCTTTAATTGCTTTCATAGTGAATACTTGATGTGTCTGAGTAAACATTCCTTACTTAGAGCTGTAGCTCCATTAATAATGCTAATTATAGCACACTCCACAAATAAATCCCTGATTTTAATATACTTAAAGCGTGCAAGATATGAGCAACTAATTACTTTATAGACATGGAAAATAGGGAGAAACTTAAGGATAAAATATGAATACACAGAGATGAACTGGGGAATGGTTGAGGTGTAAAATGCAAGTTCTTTTTGGAGGTCAGAGCACACATTATCTTTTTTAAATTTACCTTTTCCTCTTACATTTTGTTGGCTTGAAATCTCTCCAGCATGACATCTGGGAAGTAGCCAGAATTTTCTCTTTCTGAAGTGCAAACCTAACTGAAATCCATTTCTTTATCATTTTCCATTAGAGTAACTCTATTTCTTTTATGGCCTTCCAAATCCTGCACTGCAAACTACACAGGCTTGCAAAAGTCATTGCTCCTTCAGCAAATGCCTCCCTTTTAAAGTCACCTCCATCAGCTTTTTCAGAAGTAAATCCACAGACAGGAACCAGGAGGCCTTTACCTCCTTGCCTTTTCAAGTCTGCTATGGGCAGTGTACCAATTGTGGGTCATACGACAGGGAGGGCAGAAGCACCACTTTGGCTCATTCCCACTGTGGCTGCCTTCCACCCCACTGCTTCCCTGTTCCTGAAAGTAATTTATGTGGATTTTCTATGCTCACTCAATCTAAGTGGCCTTATTTCCAATAAATCCTAAATCCAAAGAGAAAAGTAGGTATCTAAATCACACTGGAGATTCTTCACCTTCAAAAACGATCTTAGGAGCATTTTAAAAATCAGACTCTTTCTGTACATTAAGTACAGTAACTTGGTGCTTAAACCTGTCACAAAGACTTGGGATTGTCCAATTTAAAATCTTGCCTCTGCCATCTCCTCACAACCCTAACCATGAGGTAAACAATGTGGTGTGGAGATAATGCCTAATCTTCCCTTGAGTCTTCTGGTCATACAGGTAATTAATCACTGACAGCCCAAGGTAAAAATGTATCAATTACACAGTTCTTTATCCTGGTATTTAGGGTGCTTATCTTTATATTTTTTAGCTAATTTAGTAGTAACTAAGGTTTCAGAGCTTAACAGCTGAAACTCAGAGGATTAAGTGTATCCATTTTTATTTAGGTGCCCAATGCAATTAACTTTTTCCAATATTCCTGACTTCTAATTTTACATTTTCTTGGATGATAATTTACATTCAGGTTTGTGCCACCATTATATATACTCCTCTCAGCTCTGGGAAAAGATTCCTTCAGGTACTTTACTTACCGCTACTTCAAGATATCCCCAACATGACTATCTTACGCTCCCAACATGACTACGTTATGCCCCCAACAGTCACTATTAAAGCTTTGGCATTAGCAGAACTTGCTAGGTCAGCCACGAGAAGTTCTGATTGGCAAATTATTATTATTAGATCAGCAAGTTTTGAGTAACATACCCTGAATCGTGACATAATACAAGGTACTGCAACTGTCTAAATTCTTTTCCCCAGAAAAGATTGTGTGGGAATCTTTCTGAAAACAACCCTTTTCTCAAGGCTTCTGCAATGACAACTCAGTCATTACAGCCCCTCTTCGGCTGTGGGAGACCCTGCTTAAAATATTTACATAGAAATGAGTATCGAGCATCTTCTACAGTATCTCAAATTCAACTTCAAATAGCATGTTGCACATAAAATGATCCATTTCCCTTACATGGATTTAAGGTTAAATGAGTGCCATGGGATTATGATTCTAAATATATTCTATGGTAATAAATAATAGTCACAAATATATGTAATTTGTGTATTCTCTGAAGTGTCATGACCAGTAAGTCACATTCTCCCTTCTAAAGAATTTTTAGTCTCACAAAAAACAAACATTTGCAGAACAAGACAAAGGATGGCTGATTAGGTCAAATTAAGTCTGTGGTTTGTTGATTATTGGCCTTTTTCTGCAAAGTTCCAAATGCCTCTTAAGAAATCAATTGGAATGGAGATCACTCAGGAATTTCTTACTGCCTTTTAGGTACCACTCCTAAAAAGAGTGGAAGGAGAGAGTTCTGGCTTTTTAATGAAGCCGGATCCCTTCTGATTTTTGAAATCAGATGTGTCCCAGGAAAAAGGCAGCTATTAAATATAAACTAGCTCCCTTTTAGTCATCTGTCTACTTCGTGTGATGCTAACTTTGTACTCATAAAATATATCTTCTCTCCATATGGTTTTCTATTAACCTTCTCTCCATATGCTTTTCTATTAACCTAGATATTCTTCCATCTCTGTAGCAAACACACTGAATATATTCTCTGCCTGTAGAGAAGATTAAAAAGAAATGTTGCCTATATATCAAAGTGCTTTTATAACTTCTCTCAGGCCATATTATGAAGAAATACAGAACTTGTGATGAGACCTCAGTTAGCCAGAGCTTTGAGCTGGATTTGCCTGAACCTTCTCCTTAGGTTCACTATCAAAAGAAACCCCAAGTCCTTTAAAATGCACTCTCTGCCCAAGTTTTACTCTAGTAAAAAAGTTAGAATACTTAATATTTTAAATGGAGAAAACTCTAAGTGACCAAGGGAGCAAGAATAGAAATAGAAAGCAGTTATGAGCAATTCTCTCCTTCCAGTTGCTTTCTTGCAAACAAGTAATTTCTTTCAGGTAATTTTTTGATACAGAAGATAAACAGCTGAATGTGATTGACATTTCCAGCAGAAGGAACTGGTCAACAATGTCAATGAGAACAGAATTTGTATGAAAAAGATCATAAAGTGAAGGGAATTCATGACATTAAGAATAGGTAGAAAATAGAGGCAAAATAACTAAAATAGATTTTAGAAAAGCAGGCTTAAAAATAATCTTGAATGTCAGCCAAAAAGAAAAAAAAAAAATAAAAAGAAAGCAAGAGTTTAATTTAAAGGACACAAGTAGTAACTGCTTTATTGCAGAGGAAAGACAGAAAGTGCAGAAAAAGGTTATCATTCAAAATTCAGAAACAAAAGATTATATTGGAAGTTGAAATTAAGGACAGTTTATTAAACACAAGTGCTAAGAATTGTTTAAGTGCATAAGAAAATCAGAAATCTCAAGATAAGAATGACATGGAAGTAGAAAGGATTGCTGACGCTAGCCAGAAATCTTTCTGCAAATACATTTCTAAATAAGAACAGAGAAGAATTTGGTCTCTAAAAGACTGAAGTGTTTAACACCTTTTCTTAATCTTAATCTGTCTTCACCTCAAATAATTCTTATAACCATATAGCCATATAAACATTAACTTCAGGAGTAAGAAAGCTATGAATTCAACTTTGGAAAAGGAAGGCACAGTTAGAAAGGCCTTTTAGTTTAGAAAGCTCTTTTTAGCTTTTTATATGGATAGTTAAAAAACTGGTTAACAAAATTTTAGATGTTGACATACTTTGTGTGCTCCTTAAGGATGTGCAATACACTGGAAGACTAGAAAAAGCAAACATGGTGACTATCAGGATCATTATAGATCAGTTGGCTTCTACTTACAGAAAAATACTGTGAAAGGTAGTCAAACTATTCCTAATTACCTACAAGACAGCATGGAGATGAGTAAAAGCCTGCATTGACTTACAAGAACAACTTGCAAATCAATCTAAGTTACTTCTGCAACACAGTAGCTAGTCTTGTGAGCATGGGAAAGAAAGAATGCATGTCACTTATTCTGACTGCTATATGATTTCTTGGCTGTGTCTCGGATGTCCTTCTCATAAGCAACTTGACCAAATAAATATAACTGGGATTGAAGACAGACGATTGAAAAACCATTCTTAGAGTTCAGTTATTGGAGAACAACTATCAGAATGGAAAGATTTGCTGAACACAGTTCTTGAAAGATCTGTCCTAGGCCCTGGACATGGAACTATTCAATATTTTAATTAATAAAATGGATGATAAATAGAGAAAGTTAAATCATTATACCAAACTTAGTGGTATGTTTGAAGACCTAATTAGGGTTCAGACTGATCTTGACAAATTGAAGGCATACTCAGGTAGAAATAGGATGATAATGAGAAAGAGAAGTACAAGTTACAGCTTATGGGCACAAAAACCGAACACGAAACTGTTGATTAGGGAGTAGCATTACAAGGTATAGGAGCCACTGGGGTCCCAAGACAAGAATAAGTCAACAAGGTTATACAGTTGAAAGAAAGAGGACATACCTGCACACATGAAGACCAAAGGCTGCCAAATACATGAAGTAATCACTCTACCCTACTCAGTACTGGTTACACTTTGGTTGGTATACTTCATACAATTTTTGAGCATCAAATTTCAAGAAAGATGTTATCTAACTGAAGAAACTCTAGGGGAGAATTGAGAGACCATCATAAACCATATGACAATAATTTTGTCAGTGTGAACAATTTCGCTGGAAATTTTCGATGCTGTTTTTGCCAAATGCTGACATTTTTAATAATTTCACCAATTTGTTGTACACACAATAATATTTTTATGTGATTATATAACAACTCTTCCCACTATTGCATAAGGACAGATCTAGACTGCAGATGAAGCAGAACTCTGCAGAAAGGAAAACTTACTCATACAGTCCTGTGCCATTTACTACAGAAGCTGGAAATGTATAGTACTTGGGGAAAGGAAAGCAATGCTTTTATGAAAAAGGAAGAAAAACTCTTGCTTTGGGTAACTGAGCTCTGGCTATGTATTGGAAAAATCCCTCTACTCAAACATTTCACAGATAATTAATTGTTTCATTAAATCATTAAATGTTCCTTATTTCCTGCATTTGTAATTAATGGCTGTGATTTTTTGGTTTGAATGTTTTCAGCTGCAATTGAAATTGTAGGAACTTTGTTATATTTAAATAGAGTGCTATACAATGCAGCATATGCTGACATAAATCAGATCTAGATATTAAAAACTGAGATCCAAAACCAATAGTTGTTTCTGTTTGTCCAGCCTCTGTGTCCAGATTCCCCAAATGTCATATCAGAATAACTATTTTTCATATTATGAAGCTGCTGGGAAAAAAAAAAATAAATTGGTGTTTGCAAAGCACTTGCATATTATAGCCAGAACTGCTACAGAAACCCTGTGGAGAATATTATCACTTCTGTCTTCACTACAGTAAAGATAACATGGGATCACATCAATATCTGTTCATTAGCTGAGCAATAAATGAGACTGAGCCCTAGAGGAAAGCTATGCTCGAATACACTCACAAAGGTCCAAGAGTGCAAGCAACCTTCACAATAATACTTCATATATTGTACAGTCAAGCTCTCTAAAGTTTTTAACATGTCTTTTTATATGCCCTTGCACCCCAGAAGGCCAACCGTATCCTGGGCTGCATCAAAAGAAGCGTCCAGGGAGGTGATTCTGCGCCTCCGCTCTTGTGAGACCCACCTGGAGTCCTGCATCCAGCTCTGGGGTCCTCAGCACAAGACAGATGTGAACAAGTTGGAGTGAGTCCAGAGGAGGGCCGTGAAGATGATCAGAGGACTGGAGCACCTCTCCTGTGAGGACAGGCTGAGAGAGCTGAGGTTTTTCAGCCTGGAAAAGAGAAGGCTCCAGGGTAAGGGGACGGGGGGCGGGGAGGGGAGTCATGTCATGGATTATATGAAGATCTCTTTTTGATAGCCTTTCTATCAGAGAATTTGTCAGTTTCCTTTAACAGCCTTCAGAAAAATTGAATTCCCCTTTACCTTACTATTTTTATGCTGCAGAAGTTTTCTCTTTCAGCTGATTTTTTTTATTTATTTATTTCTAGAAAAAATAAAATAACCTATGTCTGGTTGTGGAAGATAATAGCTTTCTGGTTAATCTTCAGCTACTGAGATGTTATTTCCTAGACACTTTGAGGAGTTTTTTATGGTGTTTTTATCTTGAACCTCTTCCACAGTGATGCCCTTGATTTAAATTCATTAGTCATACATACAGTTATACCCCAATAAATGTCTATATTTTTTAAAGTATTAATGAAAAAAAAATAAATGATGACATTAGGATTTTTTTCAGTCATCTTCATCTTTGAAAATGACCCAAGAATGGTACAGAGAGTGTATCTCAAAAAGCCAGATTGTGAATCAATGGGGCTGCATCACAAGGTAAAGAGGCTATGTACTGTTTTTCACCATAACGTGAAACAGAAGAAGAACAAGTTCAACAATATTATTATATACCTACACTGAGACGCAGGGGGACAGAAGAAAGTCCATGGAGCACTGATCCTGCTCCAAAGTCTCTTCTCCCTCAAAGCTTCTGCCAGCACAAATAGGTGTTGCCCTGGGTGTCACAGATACTAACCCATTCCTTCCACATTCAGCCCCAAAGTGACACAGGATTAGAAATATAGCATAAGTCTCCATCAACCCAATACTTTAACTTGCAATATAATCCTTAATGAATACATGAGAGCCACTGTGAAGACAAAGCCTGGTACATATTTCATTCAGAGAACTTATCAGCTAGTAGAGGTCCATTAATTTATAATACCATCAAGCATTTTTTTATCTAAAAATTACCAAACTGTGCACTAGATAGATTATATATGTAACATATATATGATTTAAATATACATTTATATATACTTGAGCGTTTTAAACAAGACAATTAGTATATTGTTTCAAGTATTTATTGGTATGTCATTAAAAGTATTCATTCAAATTTAGTGCTAGCAAAATTAAAAACCTCTTCTACTGTCTTATTTTTAACTGATGAGGAAATGAAGTAGTTTTTTGTTGTGCTATTATGCTACTAATAACAATATTGATAACACTGGTTGTCAATGAGATATATCTCTCTCTTTCAAGAAAGCATATATAAAATAGTCTTCTGTCCCTCTAGTTCTTTTCAATTTCTAGAAAAATACAGCCTGATGAAGACTTGAAGACCAAATAATTAAATTATAAAATAATTGTAGACAGCTTTAAATAAAAATCTTTCCTATGTCTCACAATAGTATCACTTTGCATTGAAAGAGCTGAAAGAACAAAATGAGATAATTAATATATAGTCAACGTTCTCTTTCTGAAATGCCCTGTTCTCCAAGATAACTTCCTGTTATCCTTATGCTATATATTGTGAGATGTACAATTGATTTTATAAGTTTTTACATTACAGAACCATTATTGAGATTTGGAACTGACAGGACGCTGAAAATACTTTTCATGCGCTTCAGTGATCTATTATTAATAGTTACTTAATAGAATAACTGTAGCTACTTTTTTTAGGTTTGTTAATTTTCTGGTTTTCATTGTATATGACGTTTACACTTCCAACAATATACAGCTTCAGCTCAGAAGAGGAAAGTCATATCTCCTGTTCTTTGAGCCCTAGACCTTTGCCTGTTGTAGATCAAACACAGATATTTCATCCCCACTCTAAATCAAGCACAGCTTGTTGGCCACCACCATGCCAAGGCATGATCTCAGAGATAATTGGCTGAAATCACTCCAACTTGTTAATGTACTTGGCTAAAAATGCAGGAACTTATAATTTCTTATTCAAAAGAAAATTATCTTAGTTTTTCTGCATTCACCTTACTCTTAATGTTAATTTTCAACCAATTTGTCTGTTTCATTATGAAAACATTTGAGATATCCCAGTTATGACATCATCATTAACTTTTAGTGGTGGCCATCTTCATAAATAATTGAGACTACTCATAGCAGGGAATTCTACTGATGTATGAGTAAGGATGACAAAATCTGGTTCACTATCATTAGAAGAGTCAGCTGGAAGATTGTAGACTTCTGGATTGCCTTCCTATATAATGAGGAAAATAAAGCAGACTATGCATTGCAAATTGAACAGCACTAGTTTAGAATCCATTCTTTTCTTTTTGTATTTTTAATTTTAAAGAAATTACCTCATTTCAAATGCTGAGTTGACCTGTATTGTACATAATGTTCTAAGTCTAAGTTACTGGAAACCATAGTCAGTAATGAAATAAATGACGTGAAGTTAATATCCAATTAGTTAAAAATTAAACAGAAGTTTGAGACCAGAAAATACTTATTAAGAATGGCGAGGAATTATGAAAATAGCTTAGAAAGCGCAGACCTAAACTACTATTTTGGATAACTTAAGACAATGTATTTCTACATGTTATACTGCAATAATGTGTTCTGAATAAAATGGTATTTCAAACTTGGTAAAACAGAGTTGGAAGGTCAAGTCTTGAAGCTGTGAAAAGTGCAGCAAGCCTACAATAGCAGAAATGTCTTCAGATGAAGAAAAGAGATTGGTTTAGGAAATAGAGGAATTAAATCTGGTCCTCATCTCAGTTGAAATTAGACTGTATTTATGTGGTAGAGTTGGGATTCAATTTAGGAATAAACTACCAAAATTTAGGGGCTTTTTCAGTTGCCACATATCTACTGCTATTAAAGTCACGGAGACATGTTGCTCTTGGGTGTGCAAGAGATTTACACAGACCTAGTATATATGATATAGGAGACATGAATCCTCGTGGATGTGCAGCTAAAAGCCCTACAAAAGATTTTAAAAGGTGTTAGATGTCTATGTAGGGACAATTAACAATATATTAGATGTCAGCTTTAGGCTAAGTTGGACTAGATGATCTCTAGAGGTCCCTTCCAACTCTGACAATTCCGTGATTCCATGATTCAAGCTTCTAGATCACTATCGTGCACAATGAACCCTTAGTCATCCAAGATTTCTGTAAACACTTACATGTGGTCACCTATCACCCAAACCAGTGGGTCCTTTGCAATATCATAAGATTCCTAAAACACCCAAAAGGGGCTGGCAGATATGGCACAAAAGCAGTTGGAGACACCTGAACTTTTTAACAAGAGCAGGATACCAGGAAGCACAACCTGCAACACATCAAATGGCACTTGACGCTTGAATCAAAAACTGAATCAAGTTGCTGCTGTTTAACAGATTTTTGTTCAGTCGCAGTAGGGTTATCTGTATGAGCTTGTGATCCAGAGCTAAGGAAACTTCTATAGTCCTTTTTCCTGCAACAACACTTAGCTTGGAGAATTTATAAAATATGTTACATAATAATCTCTATTGCATATATTGCTTTCCCATTCTTTTATATGTTCTAAGTGTGCTACTATGGCTGTGAGTTTTCATTACTCAGTTTCCTAGAGAAAAGAATATCAATGATCAAATAATTTTAATATATGTTTTGGGAAAATAACCATTAATCTTAAATTCCTCAGTCTTTCAGCATTTATGAAAATTTAATAAATACCTGATAATTATCAAAAAATGTTTAAAATAAGTACCTGTGCATAGCTCAGAACAAATTATTTGCAACAACACATATACAAATATTATGTGGGGTTTTTTTCTTCTCTTTGATCAGCTTTCCCTTTATAATTAGATGCAAACTGGAAACCCTGGAGAATAGAAAAAATCTGCATTTTTAGCATTCATAGGAAATGGGAAAGAGGCAATCATTGATTAACTTTAAAAAGGACTACTGAAATGTGTTGTTATAATCAGAAAACAGAACTGATTCGCCTACTTCATTTGAACCTCTTGGGTTCAGATAAATGCTAAGTCTTTGTCTTTCAATATTACATTAACAGCAGGAGTCCTGTTATTAGGAAAATACCAACACTGATGTAGCCCCTGGTTTTTAATGGCAATTACTGTTATTACAAAAATAATATTTACAGTACGGAAAAATATTGCACCCTATTCAATTTGCATGGTTGAAAATGACTCATAGTAACATATTTTAAGAAACTATGCTTAATTACAGCATTTCAGTTGAAATGATGATCATTTGCATTTAAGAGGGAGTATCATGTATTCAAAGTGTGGTAAGTTCTTAAAAGTCACTTTCAGTTGTAAGGAAGTGCCTTAGTATTTGAACTATGGACAAATGAGATCACTGAATGCCTTGTTGGATAATGTATGTAAATTAAATCCTTTTACTCATACTGTATACATGGGCTGAACTACATCAGATTTACAATGTATAGTCATTCTGACTTCTAAGCAAAAAGTAGTCATTTTAAATAAAATTGAAGCAATTATCTTCCCCAAATATACCAGAGTTGCAATAAAACTTCCCACTAAACAGCTCCTTTCTTTTTTTTCCTCCCTTTTCTTTTCCCTTTGTAAGATATCTAGGCAGAAGATTGAAATTCATCATTATGACATGGATAGTGGAAAAAACTTTTCAACTTTTTTCAGGGAATTAATTTCTTTTTGCAGCAAGTTTGAAAGCACTGCAGATTTAAACTACAGTATTCCCTAGAAGCAGGGAAATCAAAGATGATCCAGTAAAAATGTAGAGGTAGTGTAACTTTAGAAGAAATGTTCATAGAAGGTGGCTCTGGAAGAAATTTCAAGTGATTATGTAGTTCATCCTCTTCAAGGCAAGATCACCTGTACCTATAATGTCCTTCACAGATATTTAACTAATCTGTTCTCTAAGACCTCTAATAAATGAGACTGGTTTAGGACTGTCATTTCATTATTTCAAAGGCAATCCCCAGTCACAAACCAGTTACCCTTATAATTGAAGTTATAACTTGATTTCTTGCATTTAATTTGGTACTTTGAAATGTATACTTGCAATTGAATCATTAAGAGAAACATGAAAATTAAGGGAAATAAGAAGTTAATTTTTGGTAAATTATATTATTATGTCAGAAATTCTTCTGGCAGCAGAGGAATTTTCTCTTTGTTTGTATTCCTCTATTCTGTCTTCTCAAACAAGTGAGATGGAGAATTCTCTATTCTGGTGCTGAACAATGGCATAAGTAGAGTGAGACAGCTGGCACACAAGAACAAGCTATGAACACCTCTCATTTCTCACTATACTGGACAGCTTTCAGAGCTTTCTTATATAAATTTAAATAAGAACATTCAAGACCTGTTATTTGGAAAACTGTCCTGCTTACTCATCTCTGCATTCATCCCTTCATCTGTACTGGAGTTTATGCATATGGAAATACCTCAAGAGAGAAAGGTTCTCAAAATGTAATTCCTCCTTTTCAAATTACTAATTCATATAACACAGGAAGGCAAAGTTCTTAATGAGCTACAGAACCGACTGACATATCGTACATGTACCTCTTTTGCAGGAAGCAAACAACCTATGTCATTTTCCTCGTACTGGACAAATTTTCTGTATGCTTCATAATTTAGCAGCAGTGAAACAAACTAGATCTATAGAAATGTTTTTAAATTCTGTAGCAATTACTTGAGAAAACCTGAGAGTCATCCTAAGAATCAGATTCTTTCTTAACACATTTTAAACCACACTGAGAAAACTGTAGCAGGAATTTCTCATATGTATCCTACTTTAATTATATGCAATCAGCATAAATTGAATTAGAAGTATTTGAAAGAAAAGCCAAACTTCCAAACAGAGATTGCTTAAATTCTTAGTGCTCCCTAACTCCTTTCTGTTTATGTCTGCCAAAATTTAGTTTGATTTCAATCCATAGAACTAATCCTGTATCAATGGATGAATATTGGTCTACACATTCACAAGATTCAAACATTAGGGAATAAAACAACAATACTTGTAATTTTGTTCCCAATACTGAAATTTTACCTATAATTTTAGTTTTATTACTAAAATAGACATAAACATTAACATTGTTTCTCACAAAACAATAAAAAATAATATGAAATTACATTTTTGGCATTGTAAAGTTTTAGACAACCTTTTTGTTTATCTTATATATTTAGGTTAGCTATTTATCTTATTTGCATGGACTCCCAGTATGTAAAACATAGAATTAAATGATTAAATACGTAGAAACAAATAATTTATATACTAAGGATAATATTTTATACACTGAAATTTTAATTATGAAATCACCTAAATTAGATTGAAGTATGAAGATATGCCCAAAAGTAAAGACTGATAGCTGGGTTAAAAATATTTGCAGAGTGGGAAATGCAGTGGGTCTGAGTGATGACCCTGAAAAATATTAAGAATAATGATAGTCAGCTCAATACTATCTCTTTGTATGTCAGTGTGGCCAAGAATGTAGGCACGTGTATTGGTGACTTGGGAAGCTGAACAGCATTACTCCAAACATCCCTCCTTCCTCCTTCTGCTCCCAGTTTCTACTGCTGAGAACAGCATCGCATGGGATGGGATATCAGCTGGGGTCAGCTGTCCTAACTGTGTCCCCTCCCAACTTCTTGTGCACCCCAGTCTACTCACTGGTGGGGTCATGTGTGAAACAGAGAACACCTTGATTGTTTGTAAGGCACTGCTGAGCAATAGTTAAGACTTGGGTGTATTATCAACACTGTTTTGGTCACAAAACCAAAATATATCACCATATGAGTTACTATAAAGGAAATTAATTCTATACCAGCCAAAACCAGTACAATAAGGCACTGTTTCTATCCTAAATAATCCATAATCTAGACAGAAACTAATGCAAGTGAGCTTTGTGTGAGAAAACAGAAAGATAGTTGGAGCAAACATAAAAGCCAGAGTGTGCAAATAGGACAGAAAAAATAAATGTCAGTGTTTTATAGGACAGAAAACATAAACGTCAGTGGGTTTTTTGTTTTTAATAACCAGTAATGAAGCAAAATAATAGCCAAACATAGTTCAGTAAGAGTTAAAAATGGAACAGTTATTTAAAAAACAGTACTTCAATTTCCAAAACTGACCTTTCATGGAAGACTTTGACATTAATGAACAGCATTGTGAAAAAGTAGGTTTTTTTCTAGATTTCATTTTCTTCTAAATGTTTTTTTCCTAAGAACATCTTTTATTTTATCTGTTTGGTTTTGTTTGGTTGGTTTTTCTGTTTTCCTCAAGATAGAAATATCAGGAAAAAATTACTTCAGTTCCAGAATATATAAAAAATATCAAACCAAGTGCTATGTGCCAACATTTTCACCTGCTTCTCTTACTGTGTTCATGCAAAATCTCTTTAGTTGCCACAGAAAAAGGACATTTGCACATGCACACTTCATGCCTGATTTTGAAGTTATCTCTTTGAAACTCATTACGGTCTGATTTAAAATTCAGTGAAGTCAACGGGAGACTTTCCATTTGATCTCTGTAAGATGATCAAATACAAAAAAGAAGGCCAGATTAAATTTTGTCCTTCATAATCTACATGAATATTTGTGTTGTCTTTCCAGTATTTCATGTGTATTTTGTAAGTGTTAAGGGCCCAAAGTCCTCTCTATATTCTGAATGTTTTATCAGACCTACGCAACTTGGAATTGCACCAAATGAAGTGTTCTTTGGCAAAGGTAGTTTAAGAAATTACTTATTACTTATCATGTTATATAAATACCTTATTCTTTTCACCAAATTGAAAAATAGTTTAAAGAGACTACCATAAAGACAGGCACCATCAACACCTACAGTCCAAACAAAAATCCCTATCCTGTAAATACAATCAACAACCACAATATTGATTTATAAGCACCCTTTTCCCTAGAATTTTTATAGGATATTGTTTCCTCTTTTCTCTAAAAAATTGAGGTAGCTTAGATTTTAATATAATGCTGTTGATTAGAAAAGTAAGTATTTCTCATCAGACATTTCAAGACAGATTCTTTTTAATGTCAAGTTTATTTTAATATATATTTTGTAAGGAATAGAAGTGTTATTTAAATTCAGAGAATTCTCTTTTGTATTTCCTATTCTTTACTTTGCTGGGTTTTTTTAATTAATTGGAAGATGTTCAAGCGTTCTATTACTTTAATTTCTACTGTATGTTTTATGATTGTGCCTCCCCATCCAGCCACATATTTAAGGAGGTGAGCTAAAGAGGTCCCGTTCTTTCCCCTTCTTCTGTATAATAAGATGAATTCCTGACTTCTCAGCTCACAAATTCAGATTGGGCTGCCCTCAAATGTGATACACAAGCACACATTCTCCTCTTTCTCACACCCAAAAAATTAAGGCAGTAAACATCTTGGGCATCCCCAGTAGTAAACATAAAATTAAACTGTGAATAGTTTCAGGCCTTCAGTTCTGATGTTTTCTGGATTCTCATAGAGCTCTGGTTGGAAACACTACCAAGAAGGCAACCAGTGAACTTCTTATTTAACTGCTGTATAAGTACTGAAGAGGAAAGCAGAAGACATTGCTTTTTTCCCCTCAGTGTTGATGATTAGTTGAAGCAGATGATGTTCCTTAAATTACAGGAGCTCAACTCTGTCCCAGAAACACTATACCACCTGAGCTTCCCCATTACTCACCAGATAGTCATATTGTCTGTCCCTGGCTTTGAGTTCATCATGAATTTAAATTCATTTGGTTTGTTGATCTGAGGGTAAATTTTGATCTAAATGTGTCTGTGACTTGTAAATCCTGGGTTTTACCCTCTTGTGTTACATTCTGTGGATTTTAAATACTCTCATTGCTTTATGAGTTTGCACTCTAACTTCGGCAGGCAAATCAACATCAGACCAACTTAGGTGATATACCATTTGGTTCCCATTGGACGGCATGAACTTGTAATTTACAGACTCTAGATTGTAAAAGTCTATTGAAATCAGCATTGCATAAAATACTTGAAGATTTGTATGAAGAAATAAAGTTTGTGAGTCTGCTTACTATCAAATCCATTAAATATTTCAATAAATGCTTTGAGTATGTTACTACATCAGCAGGCAACCAACAATATCAAAATAATGTAAATTTGCTGCTTGGAAAAATAAAGTCTCAAGTAATAAAATCAGTCAATCAATACTCACCCATCAGAAAAATTAAAATTAATCTGAAACTTTTGATAAGTTCTGATGTCTCTGTTTCTTATTCTTCTTTAACTGGTAATCAAAACATCAGTTGGGTTGTGCTTTTCCATCTCCAGATAAAAGTTACTTTCAAGGATATAACAAAAAAAAAAATCAATAGGTTTCTATGAAAACTATGTAGTCATACAGAAGAACACCAAATACCAGACACAAAGTGACTTAAAGGTATATCCACATGACAGATTGCTGCACCATGCAGAAATACCCTAGTGAGAATAGAACCATCCAGCTCAGGTGACAAAAGAAAGAAAGAAACCATGAATTCCCATCTGCTCTCTCTGTGTTTCATTACTACCTCCTTGAGTTTCCTGTTCTCATACGCACATGGGGAGACAGACCAGTGTCAAGGGTCTGGAATGACTTTCTTTATCAGTGGTTTTCATTAACTGAAGATCTATTCAAGTTGTTTGTTTACATTCATACCAACATTTTGAAAGAAGAAATTTTCCTCTTCAAGTTTTCATTAAGTGTATTCCCTGTCTACACATAGCACCTGTGGGTCAACAGCCTCAATACCAGATCTTTTTCAACTTGTGCAAATCAGTGTAGTTTAAAACTGCTGAATCTCCCAGAAGCTTGACAAAACAATAGGGTAAGATACTAATCCAAATACATTATGGTCTGAGTTTATTTGCACTTTAAATCTTGTATGATCTCATCTCCTTTGATGTCAGCCTAAAATGGTGGAAAAGTGGTAGGAATAGCTCTTATTTCAAGCCCCACATAGAAAAAAAAAGAAAAAAAAATAAATAAAAGAAGAAAGATTAATCAATCTACTGAGATTTCTGTCCTTTCATGTGTTTTAAATTAAATCAACCTGTCTGCAAGACAGGGGAATTAAAAAAAAAAAAAAAACCATAAGAGAGCATCTTGGGGAAAATATGAGAATGTACTCAGGAACCAAACTTAGAAATATTGTTTCATCAAAACAAATCATCAGTAGATGATCTGAGATTACCTCAGGGAGCAAAAATGTTTCAAATTAATCCCCTATGTTAGAGGCACAAATTCCATAACACCACCTACAGAAAAGACTGGTTTGAGAGAGACATTGTTCTTGGTAGATATAATTTGAAACTAATCAGCTTGTATTTTGAACTACAGAAATCTGTAAGTCTAAAAATAAATATGTTTAACTAATACACTGTCAAAGCTTGTAATGCACGACTAATTACTTTAGGTTACGTAGAGATCTTGCTTAAAAAAAAAAAAAAAGCTACGCATAACCTTAAGTTAAAAAAATGGAAATAAATCATTGATTATATTCTCCACTTCTGCTATTTAGAGGCTTTGGTTAATCATCCATCCATATTATTGCTAAAATCACATAGAAGAATAATTAAGCCATTAATAACAACCTAAAAAAAGAATGTCACCATATTATTTCATATATACTAAAAAGCTAATTACAGGTTTTTTTCAATGTTAATTGTATCTATTTGACTTCTATCTACAGTTAAGAAATTCTTAGCCCAATTCCTTTGTCTCCACCTAACTTCATCACAAGCACAAAATCCATTGCAATCTGAAAACGTTTATCTTCCACCCAGCTGCGCTGACACTCCCAGGATGACATATCCCAGGGTGACCCAGATTATAGTACTGTTGGGGTCAAAGGAAGAACCCTGAAACTTACCTAAATTAAAGACAAACTGATTTAAATGTCTTAGCACTGAAGACAGTGCATTTAATTGTCCAGATGGCTTTAAAGATATAGGACAATTTATTTCTCTTCTGAAATTCAGTTCAAACAGTGAATGTATGTGTGCATGAATGACAAAACGTTTTGTCACTGGGTATGTTTTTTGCTTGTTAAACTTCCATTTACTTCACTTTAGGTTGCATGGAATCAACATCTAAAATATGCCAGTCTCTTCAGTAACAGCTCTTTTTGACATAAAGTATTTTTTTAATTTCAGTCATGATAGAGCAATACTACAGATACAGTCTATGTGTTTGCAGCCTCTTTTGTGTTTTGGATCCACTTTTATTCAGGTTTGTTGCATTATGTGTTCAACGGTTAATTTAATTTGTTGCATGGTAGTTCTCAGCTTTCAGTTCCACTTAGGGTAGTTGCTTTGCCTATTGACTATGTTGTTCTGCTACACTGAATTAAAGACATCTTGAAAGAGTGTTCTTGTACTAATGTTTTCAACTTCTCCTTTAGGGTCTCAGTAATTATTGTTTTGTAATTTAACAGAATGGAGATGTGTACAACAGATACATAAAACCCAAACAAATAAAATCCACTTTAAAATATATTTCAATCAACCATAGAGAGCTTTGTATTCAGTACTCATATTTTCAGGACACAAAATCTAAAATTCTGTCCTTTTCCAACTCATTTGCTGAATAAAATGAATCAATTGAAGATTCACAATAACCTCCATAATAAGTGCAGATCAATCCGACATGTTGATAACTTAGGATCTGAATAGTGCAGATTCTGCAATTTTAATTTAAGATCAATAGCCTCAAGACAAAGATAAAATATTAATATATTGCATGCCAGTCAATTCTAAAATTTTTATACTTCAAAAATAGGAGGGAACTTAATCTTAACAGAGGGTATAAATATCCTTTTTTTATACACTTGCACTGTTAAATTGGCTGTAGCATTCCTGGGTTTGTAGTAAATTCTCCAAGGACGTGGTCTTTCTGTAGCTGTGAAAGAATAGGTAGACAAGTCTTTAAATCTCATTACAGTTTGTTGTAGCCATCAATAGCTAATATGGCTTTTCATGAAGTGCTCCTCTGAGAAACCCCATTATAAAGTTCTCCTTTCAATAATCCAGCTACCCTACTGTTGGAATGCTTGTGCTTTACTACAAAGTTGAGAAATAATGCTGAATTCTTTGGGGGTCTGTTAAGCTATATTAAAATAGCAATAATATATATACATTTAAACTAAGAATAAACAAAGTATGAAATATTTATTTTACTTTTTTAAATACCCTTTGAAATAGTCAGTTAAGGATTAATTTACCAAAATGAGGTAATGATGTGCTGTTCTACTTTGTCCTTCTGCAGTCTCCCAGCTTTGTCAAATGGTACGACCAATATATGCTACATCTATATAGTCAGTGCTTGATTAAGAGATGGAGCCGAAGCCTATTGCAGGAGTGGACTTATCAGAGGAGGTAGGTATTATTGACCTTAGCCTTCCTCGCCAACTGTAGGTTGAGCAAAACAGTGTTTTGTGAGGAAGAAAGAGGACATAGTTGTGTCATAAGCTACAACAAGAGGTTGCAACATCTCATCAAAAGAGGAGCCAGTGCTGCCCTATGCCAAAGTGGGGCTCCAGCCATCATAAATTGCCTCTATTCCATATTTCAGAAGTTAGGAATACAGAAAGTTTAAGGTTTCATGAGAAGTATTGACACAAGTCCAGAGTGACTTTGTCCCAGCTAAACACAAAATCCGAGGTACTTGGAAGCCATGGCCTCTACTCATGTTGAATATAGAAGAGGCATCATGAATCCAGAAGTCAAATTCACTGCTGGCAATGTCAGATGCAATGCAGAGAGCTGAACATGCACAATATCAGAACATTCAATATCAGAAGCTATATTTGCATTGTTCTCTGTGTAAGTATATATGCCCAGAGAGAGCTGGAAGAGAGCTCAGAAAATAGCCTGCTTGCTTTGAATTCTCATCTTTCATTTTACTAAAATATAGAATGACAGAATGTTTTGCGTTAGAATGGACCTTAAAGATCATTGAGTCCCAACCCCCCTGCCATCGTCAGGGAAGCTTCCTACTAGACCAGGTTGCTCAAAGCCTTATTCAGCCTGGTCTTGAACACTTCCAGGGATGGGGCATCCACAGCTTCTCTGGGCAATCTGGTCCAGTGTCTCACCACCCTCACAGTAAAGAATTTCTTCTTAATAGCTAATCTAAATCTTCCCTCTTTCAGTTTAAAACGGCTTCATGCAATTTAATGGAAATAGGCCAAAAAATGCACTAAACATCATTAAAGTCACCCCTTGCAAGTTGCAATGAAAGTATAGTGGTGAAAATCATAAAAAAGTATATGTTTTCTTAAAGCTGATTACTTCACAGACATGGTTGATTACTATTTCAACAAAATAAATGGAACAATTAGAGAACACTATTGCTGGACACTGATTAAAACAGAAGCTCAACAAACAACAAATCAAAATGATCCCATAAAGTACAATATACCCATACATTTTCTGGTCCAGTAATGTAAACATCATTGAAATTCATGCCAAAAAAATTTGGATGGCTTATGCACTACAAAGAAAAATGAAAAGCAAACAGAATAAATTGCAATCTCTTAAGGATGATAAAATGCTGCTATCAGGTAAACGAAATAAGTCGATACAGCATTAAATGTACTTTATGAACTCATTTGTGTCGTAATACCAATGTAGCTGGCTGTGCTCCAGGACCTGGGGAAGCAGGCATGTTG
Source organism: Calidris pugnax (assembly GCF_001431845.1). NCBI lineage: Eukaryota > Metazoa > Chordata > Aves > Charadriiformes > Scolopacidae > Calidris > Calidris pugnax. The sequence continues at coordinate 6,888,932 of NW_015091064.1, forward strand.
CCACCAGCTTTTTTTTCCCCAAACAATACGTTCTGTCACTTCTCTGAATCATAATCTGTCGGTGTCTTTTTTTCAGAGCATTGACTGTGTTCTTTAAGTATTCACTTGATACAGTCACAGCCCACTATAAAGATGAATGTTACCTCATTTGGCAGGATTTCAGCAAAGGGTTTCTATGGGGAAACCAGTTATACTTCATTCTTCCATGTCAGACAGTGGCAGACACTTTGATCGCTGAAACCACTTGAATGATTCTGTGCACACATCTCCACCTGTAATCACCGCAGAATACAAAAGTTAAGACTGACAACCTTAATCAAATCCAAAGATACACTCTGAGGACTAATTTTAAATACCAAATGTATTAGAATTTTTTAAGCTCTGATCTTCTGAATCTTTTAGCATGATGGGTATTCAGGAGTATTGTGAATAAGATAAGACGTAAAGACCCTATCACAGCTCAAAGAGGAATCTATAAACCAATTATTTCTCTAGCTGCAACTAAGGGACCAATTAGCAGTAGCTGACGTAGAAGATTGCAGCCCAGTTTAAAAAGGAGTAGCAGCCAGAGGGGTCAGGGTCTATTTTGGAAAAGGATCTCAGATAATATAAGTAGTTTTTTCGTAAAAAAAAAGGTATGATAGAGAACACAAAAGTAAGTGATACTTGTTAGAAGGCAAAGGTAGTAGCAACCCAGAGGAAAAGAAAGAGCAGACCCTTGGATGCTACCGACTCCTTTGTCTCTTACCTACAGGGGAGGAAAAGCTGGCCTTTAAATGTAAAGGACAAGAAGTGTCAACCTTCTGTGCTTGGAAGTGCTGAAGTATGGGAATCAGGCCTGGCAGACATTAGGCTTTGTTTGTACTTTATATTATCACTTTGATTTCCCTGTTTCTCTGCCTTTTGAACTGTCTAGAACAACTCTAGTGTGTCTCTTCAAAAGAAAGCGAAAATGGATCATGCTCCTGCGGCTTTGAAGTGCTGCCTCTGTAACCTACGATCACACTGACCAGCCAAGCTGAATGATTTAAAAATTTCACAAGATTAAGACCGCACAAAGAAATTATGAATGGAGCAAGAGCCTCTCCCCAGATGGTGAAGTTGGTAAATTTGTTATATTCAGTTCCATTTTGTTGTTTGTCTTCAATGCAGATTTTTTAGTACAGTATTTCTATCACATTTCAAAAGGAATAATGGAACCTTTTTTTCAGACTCATCTTTAGAGTTAGGAGCATTCCTTCCCCTCCAGTTTTCTAGAAAGGAACCGTTAAGAGACTATTTTTCTGCTTTTCCATGTGGGAAAAAAAAAAAAATCTAGCCTTTAATTCCTGAATTGCTCTATTTATATAATCTTCTCATATATTGATTCCTTGGGTTCTCTTTGAAATCAGGACAGCAAGTCTGAAGGGAAGAAACCCACTACCATCCCTTTTCCTTTTGCTAGGTTATTTCAAGAAGTGGAGTTAGCTTATTAAAGGCAATTAAAAGTCCACATAAACACCATTTATGTCTTTACAGGGCAGGCACATCTTTTAAATTTTGTTCATTGCTTTGGCATTTCTGTCAGGATAGGCTAAAAAGTGTTAACTATCATAATAGCTGTGGTTTTAGTTCTAGACCCCACATGTAATATAAAATTATCAAGTTTTGTAATATTAAAAAAAAATGGGGAAGCAAAACTAGCTGCTGTATTTTAGACTGTTGATGTCAAGGTGTTATGCTTCTAATACAAATTTGTCAAAGTCAGCATCAGGAGTATTCTTAATGTTAACCCATGAGATTTTCCAAAACCAAAAATTTCTACTTAACTGTTAGCTTTTATTTTATTAATTTCTTCCCCTCTTATTTTTCTAGTGGTTCCTGCTCTGTTGTCTTGTGCATTGCATTGTAGAATAGATATGAAAAAACCACAAATATCAGTAGAAATTTAAGGGATTAACTATTACACTGCAATATCATTTGTCAGTCTTCAATTTTATCACCTAATAATATTCACTTACATCAGTATCTGTTTACAAAGCAAACTGACAAAATAACAGAGGTTATAAGATAACTTCATATTTTGTGTTTCTGTGTGTAATGGAGATGATTGCATGTATATGTTGAGATAATGAGCACAGGAAAAAATGCAGTTATCTCAGTAGATAAAAATACCTTTACTAAGTGGACAAAAAGTACAAAACGGCCACAAAAACTCTAATGATAACTTTTCTTCTCAGGTACACCAATCCCACTACTCTTCCATTACTATAAACACCTTAATCTAAAACCTCTGCTCTTCTTGAGCTGATAAAACAAACTGGTCGTACAGTTGATTGTGCAGCTAGCCACCATTGCTGATTTAAAACTTTATTTAACAGAACAAAGCTAGCCACTTTTCATGCAGATGGATGAAAATGCATACTTTTCCCCAAAAGGTGATTGTGGACATCAAGGGGTTTATTATTATTATTTTTAATGTAGTTTCAGTTCAGGGTTGTGTGATGTCATGTGTACATCTGCCTGATTTGTTTAATGTTCGATACCAATATTAAATGCTTCTGTAAAACTGTGAGGAAAAGCTGTTCAATTTGTATATGTGTGTGTGCATGCTTACTTCTTTATCTTGTTATTTGCCCTATATGTCTTTTAAAATATTGCCTAGGTTTACATTCCTTGATAATAAAGTATACTTGAAATTACTGAAAATAGAGCTTGACATTGGAGCAACTCTATTAAGGATTTTAATTCTGACTGTGAAGTCACATTATTCATAATACAGTAGTACAGTAGTTTTACCCATTTGGTATTCTGCAATTATTAGTATTGTATTTAAAGACATTAATCATATAGAAGACTTCTTTACCATGTAGTAGAGTCACGTATTGTCATTTTTATGAAAATAAAGGGAAGTTATGTCTCATGCTGTCAAAAATAGGAAAGTATTCTTTTTCTGTAATAAATTTCCTCAGGAGAACTTGTAAGATACTCATCTTAATTACAGTAGTATTTTAGTAATGCTGTACGGGTAAGATAATGATGAGGGTATGAGTCATGCTGAAAAGACCTACAGCCTAAATTAAAGATGATTAGTTTTAACTTACTTAAGCATATTTCCCAAACTTTTAAACTACAAAGGGCATCTGTGTACATAATATTCTGCCTAATGCTGAGTGAATTTGCCAGAATGTATTTAAATGCAGAAAATAAGTTATCTGGGATGTACAACCAACACAGATTCACTCACATTATAACCATATTCCTTCGGTTCTTTCAAAAAACAGAACTCAGTTTGGAAACACCACTTGTGAATTTGGAGATGAAAATGTAACTGTCAGGCTAAAGGTGGCACTGACCTCATATCTTTCACATCTGCAATGAGTAATCTCAACAAAAAAGCAGACAGAAAATCAACCCCAGAACACAAAGGGCTGGATATGAAGGGTAATATTCAGTTAAGTATAGTTACCAAAATGCAGGTGTCCATACTTAGATGTTTAAAGTTTTGCTAGGTTAGTCCAAAGAAATGTAGTCAGTTCAGTTAGCAGAGTTTACCAGCTGTTAGCACCTGGTGTGATTTGAGATATCATTAAGATATGAAAGATATGTGTGTGCAACTCAGATAAGACATAAAACTTACAGGAGACTGATGTCCTTCTGAACTGTCAGATGTCCCCCACGGTACTTCATATGCTACTTATGGATAAGTGAGTGAAGCCTATAGTGGCTGCTCCTGTGCTTTAGCCCCACTCTAAGCAATGTAATCAACGTACATTAAAAATGTTAGTCATGATATTATGAAGAAACTCAGTATCTATGTAATGCTTTCAGGGATCATTAGTAAAGGGTACATATTACATTATATTCCATTATAATCCCAATTTTTGGCAAACAGCGAAAAGCCCACCAAGCTGCTCATTCACTCCTCCCCCTCAAAGGAGCAGGGGAAGAAAATAGGATGAGAAAGCTCATGGGGCAAGACAAAGACAGGAAGATTGCTTATCAATGACAGTTGCACACAAAACAGACTCAGTTTAGAGAAAATTAATGTATAGTCAATTAAAAAAAAGGTTTGAGTTGTGAGAAACAAATACAAAGATTAAAACTGCTTTTCCCCTCCCCTGTTTTCCAGGCTCAACTTCACTCCTATACTCCCAACTCCTCTATGCGCTGCCCCAAGCAGTGCAGGGGGAAAGTGAGATGGGGATTAAGGTCAGTACATAATGGCTTCTCTGTGTCCCCACTTTCACCCTTTCCCCTGTTCCAGCACCATCTTTCCCACAGGCTGTTAAAAAACCCCTCTGCTTCAGCATGAGTTCTCTAAAGGCTGCCATTCTTTCAGGAAATATTATCTGCTCTGGTATCGCTCCTACGCTGCAGTAGATATTTGCTCTGTGGAGCACCATGAAGCTCTTCCTCTGACCTTGGTGTTCCCCCTGCTGTTTCCTACTATTTTTCTTTCCCTCCTCTTCTGCCTGTCAATCACTTTTTGCCCTCTTAAATATGTTTTCACAGAGGTGCCACCAGCTTTGCTGATGGGCTCAGCTGTGTCCTATGGTGGGTCCACTGCAGAGTCGGCTGGAATCGGATGGAACCAGCTGTGTCTAGCATGAGGTAGGCCCTGACCTCTTCCCACAGAAGCCAACCCTGCAGCCCCTCCCACTGCCAACATCTTGATACCAATACGCAATACAGAAGCCAAATGAAACAGGAAAAAACAAAACAAAACAAAGCAAAACCAAAACCAACCCACAAATCTGTCACTTCCATCCAAACAGTCCCTCTATAATTTGAATTCAGCGGTGAATCTGTCCAAAAGACATAATGAGAACAGAATTTAATCAGCTAGGCAGTCATTCCCATACTGCTCAGAAGTCTTACTTTCATGTTCTCATAAATGGTGATAAGAGAAGCTCAGATCTTCCTTAGATGATAACATAGGAGATCTTTGGAAGTAACACTGTATAAACTGTTCCTACTGTAAAAAAGTCAGAAATTAATTCTTTGCTTTGCACATGTCCAGGTCTGTTTTTCTCGTCATCTCCTACATATCACAGATTATCTCCTTTACATATATGCTAGAATGAAAGCAGAATCATTACAAAGAATCTTTCACTTCTTACTTGCAAAATTATTAAAGTGCATACTTGTTTTCAATGCAGTAGAGAGATTCAAACATATAGGCAGCTGCTTGTAGATCCTTTCGGCTGAAGTAATACAGCAGACAGTGATGGTAAGAGCAGGCCAGGTTCCCTTGATAATTACGGAAAGAAGTAAGTTTCCAGAGGCTGATTTATCCCCTCCTCAAAGCGGAACCTAAAATAGATTGTATGAACTGCATTCTGGAAGCGACCAAGATAGGTTCAGCTGCCTAAAAAATCATCCTGTGCTATTTGGAATACCTCAGTTTATCCCATCTGGCCTCCAGCTGTTGTTCCAGAAAGGCATGAGCATCCCTTGGGCTCCTGTCATGCTTGCCATTCCTGTGTGGATGCCTTATATAGACTATGATGACTTAAAAACTGTACTGACTTCTCCCAGTCTGTGGTCAATGACTAGAAATCACTCTTCACCATAGGATGATTAGGTTCCAATAACTCTATCAACTTGATTTTTCCTGTCCATAATTGGAGTGTAGACAGACAGCATTCATGAGGATGTTTATATGCCAACACCTTAATTGAGGTTTTCTAATCTACAACTGAAACACACTCCTAAAACTGGTGAGAGGAATTCCCTCCTAAGGCTGCATGTGCACCTAAAAATTAAGCAATGCACAGATGTACTTGCAGTAACAAGAATATTATTATCTGCACTGCTAGGTGTTGAGAACTGCAGGCAAGGCCAAATCTCCCAAACTATTTCTGGCCATGATTTAATAGTTAGCATAGGACAGATACCATTCCCAGTAAGCAGTTTGGATGTGGTCGTCCTGTCCTGAGGTCTAAAATGTTTTATTAGTATGGAAGCAGCCAGACTCTGGTAGCTGGCATAAAAGGCAGAGAACAGACTCTGGCACCATTTTCAGTTTGAAAGATGTAGCCAGAAGGTGCCACAACTAGTGTAGCCAGACTCTGGTAGCTGGCATAAAAGACAGAGAATAGACTGGCACCATTTTCAGTTCGAAAGATGTAGCCAGAAGGTGCCACAACTAGTCAGCTACAGACCCTCCTAGTGAAGACACAATTCAAAACTAGCTAGTTAATGCAAGAAAGCATGAAATCATGTCTTTCTGCGCTATCCACGCACACAGTGTATCCACACACCCATAACCACACAGAGGACAGAACTGGCAGCATCCACCCATGAATATAGGAAGTCATGCTTATGTTGCCCAAAATGCACATGTGCACCCTTCCCTATATGCTATGTATAAAATAAACTTCTCACAGTAGTGTCAGCGGACCACAGTCCACCTTACTCTACCTGTCATCCTCTCAGCTTCACCTCATGTTGAGGCATCAACTTACTGTAGCTTTCCTACAGGAAAAATAACCAAGGCAGTTCAGTCAGGCTCCTTGGGGATGAGTAAATCGTTTGGCTCTGTCTCCTGACTTCTATGGGCATCAAAGTGCTATCACCATGTTGATATCATGTAGTCCACTGGTCTTCCAGGGACTCTTTTTTGTTTCTTTTCTACATGTCTGTGAAAAGGAAAAAATAGAGAAATTAGCTAATTTTGAGTGCTGAGGGTGTAATAAATCATTAAAACATACAGCTATTCAGCAGAAAATATATGCTATGCTTTCTCTTAATAAAAATTGGCAAATGCTCACTTTTTAATTCCCATTATATGCAACATTTTTCTGTCTTAAGATGTCTCTCATCTTGTAAATGGTACTTCAGAAGCCTCTGGAGGTATGATGATGAAATATTGATTGTCCTTCTCTTGACTTTTCCCACTCCCCAAACCCTTTTCACCACCTGCAGTACTTTTGATTTATAATTTTTTATTATTTTGACAAATTAAAAACACTTCATACTGTGAAATAACTAGTAACAAGGGAGAATTTCATACACACATACATAAGGAAGAAAAACAAACAAGCATGAAGCACATATATTTCTATTACTGCTAGATGAGCTAACCTTTCAAGCTCTAGACTCTAGCTTTGCCTTTGAATTTATGGGCTGAATTCAGAACAGTTATTCCTTGATTCCGCAGACACTTGAGAGGATGCCCAACTTCAAGCTTATGAGCAATTATATGGAAGTCATATGTTAATAATTCAATATAGGATTAAGTGTTTATAGGAACTTCAACTGTTAAACTGACCTAAAAGCAATATTCTTGTAATTTATTTCAGTCATCCTAAGTTTCATTTCGGAGTGCCTTTTTTCAGCTTAGTCCATGTCTTTTCTAACCTAGTCAAAATTATGATCCATAAATTTAACTAGAAGTGATGCATTCTGGACTACTAAAACCCATGGAAGTTAACATCACAGGTTAGAGCTGAAACTTTGTTTTTAAAGAAACTTTCCTATAGATGAGACCTAACAGATAAATGTGTAAGAGCAGGCAGACTTTCAAAAACCTGAAGGATATTGTACCTACACGTACTGTAAGCTGCAAGAACTGCAACTGCAAATTTATGAGTGCATGGCTTGTGAAGGCTGGAAGCAAAATTTGGTCTAACAAGTCCGCATCCAAAATTTTGTGTTGCTGACTAGAAAAATGACATAGACTGCAGGTACTCTGATTTAACTTCAACCTTTAAGTTAAAGTGTCTTAAGAGAGGCTGTGTCTACCAATTCCATGTGGCATCTTTCCTAGTAATGTCCTTCAGTTCACTGTTCACCTTGTTCATTCCCACATGCCAAAAAGGTAAATCTTACCCAAAAATCTACAGAACATGAAAAAGCATTATTATACTATTATTAACAAATAGAAAAACACAATACATTCATTAAAATATAATAACTTGAAGTATTTTAAAAAGGAACAAAAATTAAGTAGAAAGTCAGTATCTAACAAAAGCTGATGCCTTTTTAATGTTATGGACAGTGGGAATATACGAATATTTCACAATCTATCTTTCTACTCATTCTAAGTTTAAGAAAAATATAGGTCCATAAGAAGGATATGGACATTTTTCAGTGTTCCACTTTAACACAAAGGATTTTCCCATTTTACGATTGCCTGTTACATTTGCATTGCAAATTCCACTGTGTTGTAAGAGGCAAACTAGCAGGTTGGCAACCCTTAACATTTTCATTCAGTAAGTGAAAATAAAAAAAAAAAAAATACAGTGTACCTTAAAATGGTCTTTTAAATTACAACAGCAACAGAGTCATATGTATCACTGCTAATGCAGAATAAGGGAAACTTGTAAAGCTGAGTGCTAATCCTTAATACATGCTGTAAATTCAGTTCCCTTTCCATATCTACCCACAACGACATTTCTGCAATACAGCAGAAATGACTCAGAAAATACATGACAGGACTAGCAATTACATCAGAACTAACCAGCATCATTAAGAACAAGGTCACTTACGATACAGTAGTTATCACACACTGTTAATTCTTGACAATATACCGCTGGAGACTAATTAATGCATCATTGTCTTACGTGTTGGCGTATATTGCTGGGGTCAGCATAGAAAAGATTTGCCAATTCTTGCTAAGACGTACTTTGAAATTTTTCTTTATAACTTTAATTACAGATTCTTTGTGAGCTGACCCCTATCTCACCATTGTTCAACCAATTGCTTTCAGTGGTCCTGATTCTTAACCATGGGAGGTCAGAGCCATCCAGTCTCTTCCACCTCTGCAACTGGTGTTTGAAATGAATTAAACTCAAATCCTGGCTAACTACCAAAGATACATTTTATTTTTAGAACTGACCTAAAGTCCTCCGAGCATTATGGAAATTATAGCTATGGAGATAAAGAGCATGCCTTTTTGTATTTTTGCCCTACAGGTGATGCTACTGAATAGCTTTGGCATTCAATAAAGGTTTGCAGATACTTGCTTATCTTTTGCTACTTTATGTCGTGGTTCTTATTATAGATATCTTCTAGTGTTTTACTCTAGTTTTAAATGTCACAACAGCTGAATGGGGAGCTGATGTTGCTTGTTTGCATAGGCTAAGAAACATAGACTGTTAACTGTTTCACTCCCTGTTCATTATCCATTTAGAGCTATACCAAATGAGTCAATATCTAGGCTTCTTTGGGGACACACCATTTCCCTCCAAAAAGAAACCTTAAGAGCAACTGACGAAGTAGGTTGCTTTAGAGGCTAACCTCTATAGAGGTTAAGAGGAAGGTTTTCACTTTTTTTTTTTTTAGCTTTGCATAGTAAGAGTATCCAGTAACTAGAGGACAAATACAAGAACCTAAAAGGTCCTATTCAAGTAGTTATACCCTAATGAAACAAATACTGGCTGGTGATCGTTAAAGCAACAGTAAGACAGGACTAACCAGGGCGAGAGCCAATGATCTTATTGCATTAGGAACTGTATAGCTCTGAAGCATTTTTTAAAAAATTAATGGAAAAGCTCAGTTAAGAGGCTTAATGAGTCACTCTAGGAACTTCAGAAATACCTTTTTATGAACAGAATAAAGCCTACTATGGCTATAATTTAAAGCTAATATTATAGTTTTATAAGGTAATGGTGGAAATCCACATGACATCTTAAAGCACCAAAAAAGGAGGACTATTTACAATTAAAAAAATACTAGAAATCATCCTTGATCTCTAGTTCAGCTTTCAATCTCAAAATTTTACATGAAAGTCTCAAGAACTGCAACTGCAAATTTATGAGTGCATGGCTTGTGAAGGCTGGAAGCAATGTCTACAGAACTGCAACTGCAAATTTATGAGTGCATGGCTTGTGAAGGCTGGAAGCAAAATTTGGTCTAACAAGTCCGCATCCAAAATTTTGTGTTGCTGACTAGAAAAAAGACATAGACTGCAGGTACTCTGATTTAACTTCAACCTTTAAGTTAAAGTGTCTTAAGAGAGGCTGTGTCTACCAATTCCATGTGGCATCTTTCCTAGTAATGTCCTTCAGTTCACTGTTCACCTTGTTCATTCCCACATGCCAAAAAGGTAAATCTTACCCAAAAATCTACAGAACATGAAAAAGCATTATTATACTATTATTAACAAATAGAAAAACACAATACATTCATTAAAATATAATAACTTGAAGTATTTTAAAAAGGAACAAAAATTAAGTAGAAAGTCAGTATCTAACAAAAGCTGATGCCTTTTTAATGTTATGGACAGTGGGAATATACGAATATTTCACAATCTATCTTTCTACTCATTCTAAGTTTAAGAAAAATATAGGTCCATAAGAAGGATATGGACATTTTTCAGTGTTCCACTTTAACACAAAGGATTTTCCCATTTTACGATTGCCTGTTACATTTGCATTGCAAATTCCACTGTGTTGTAAGAGGCAAACTAGCAGGTTGGCAACCCTTAACATTTTCATTCAGTAAGTGAAAATAAAAAAAAAAAAAATACAGTGTACCTTAAAATGGTCTTTTAAATTACAACAGCAACAGAGTCATATGTATCACTGCTAATGCAGAATAAGGGAAACTTGTAAAGCTGAGTGCTAATCCTTAATACATGCTGTAAATTCAGTTCCCTTTCCATATCTACCCACAACGACATTTCTGCAATACAGCAGAAATGACTCAGAAAATACATGACAGGACTAGCAATTACATCAGAACTAACCAGCATCATTAAGAACAAGGTCACTTACGATACAGTAGTTATCACACACTGTTAATTCTTGACAATATACCGCTGGAGACTAATTAATGCATCATTGTCTTACGTGTTGGCGTATATTGCTGGGGTCAGCATAGAAAAGATTTGCCAATTCTTGCTAAGACGTACTTTGAAATTTTTCTTTATAACTTTAATTACAGATTCTTTGTGAGCTGACCCCTATCTCACCATTGTTCAACCAATTGCTTTCAGTGGTCCTGATTCTTAACCATGGGAGGTCAGAGCCATCCAGTCTCTTCCACCTCTGCAACTGGTGTTTGAAATGAATTAAACTCAAATCCTGGCTAACTACCGAAGATACATTTTATTTTTAGAACTGACCTAAAGTCCTCCGAGCATTATGGAAATTATAGCTATGGAGATAAAGAGCATGCCTTTTTGTATTTTTGCCCTACAGGTGATGCTACTGAATAGCTTTGGCATTCAATAAAGGTTTGCAGATACTTGCTTATCTTTTGCTACTTTATGTCGTGGTTCTTATTATAGATATCTTCTAGTGTTTTACTCTAGTTTTAAATGTCACAACAGCTGAATGGGGAGCTGATGTTGCTTGTTTGCATAGGCTAAGAAACATAGACTGTTAACTGTTTCACTCCCTGTTCATTATCCATTTAGAGCTATACCAAATGAGTCAATATCTAGGCTTCTTTGGGGACACACCATTTCCCTCCAAAAAGAAACCTTAAGAGCAACTGACGAAGTAGGTTGCTTTAGAGGCTAACCTCTATAGAGGTTAAGAGGAAGGTTTTCACTTTTTTTTTTTTTAGCTTTGCATAGTAAGAGTATCCAGTAACTAGAGGACAAATACAAGAACCTAAAAGGTCCTATTCAAGTAGTTATACCCTAATGAAACAAATACTGGCTGGTGATCGTTAAAGCAACAGTAAGACAGGACTAACCAGGGCGAGAGCCAATGATCTTATTGCATTAGGAACTGTATAGCTCTGAAGCATTTTTTAAAAAATTAATGGAAAAGCTCAGTTAAGAGGCTTAATGAGTCACTCTAGGAACTTCAGAAATACCTTTTTATGAACAGAATAAAGCCTACTATGGCTATAATTTAAAGCTAATATTATAGTTTTATAAGGTAATGGTGGAAATCCACATGACATCTTAAAGCACCAAAAAAGGAGGACTATTTACAATTAAAAAAATACTAGAAATCATCCTTGATCTCTAGTTCAGCTTTCAATCTCAAAATTTTACATGAAAGTCTTTCACCTAGGATGATCATTTTACAGTTTCTTTTTCTTGGTCACAAAATAAGACAACTAGGCTTCATCTTTAGAGCTGCATATCTCAAATAATGTTCAGTAGATATTGATTTCTAATTTTTCCTAAAAAATATCATTTTAGGACTGCTAAATAAAATAAAACCTAATAAACACAACTGTGTTCTCAGGAGGAGAAAGAAACAAGCAAAGGTGTATCACACACACAAAACACAAAACCCCAAAACAAACACAGGAATTTAAATTACTCTTTAGTAATATCTTCTTCCTAAAATATCAAAAAGTACTTATCGTACTAAAAAGTAAAGCATCAGCACACTTACAGAGTTGCTTTCATATTAAGCAGTTAGGATTTACAATCTTATATCATGCATGAATATTGAAAAGATTGTATTCTTTTGCCAAATATTTTTGGGGGGTTTAGTAGTCAGCTTATTAAGAAGTTATCTCATCTTTAACACCCAGACAAGGGAAAAATGCATCCACTTTGAGTCTGAGCTGCATGGACAGGAGTGAAAATCTTTTAAAAATTTAAAACATTTTAAATTCAACCATCTGGACTTTTGGGATTTTCCTCTTGTAATTTCTCATGATTTTGATACAATTTGTTATGATACAAACTCCCTCGATAGAGATTTACTGCAGAAATCTGCTTCTTAAATGCTTCGAAAAAAATTCTTAACTCTGAGTTACATTAACTCATTCATCTCTTACATTATAATGAATTTTTCTCCTGTTCAGTGTTTGTGTATGCCCTGTGCATACAGCAGCAGCCCTGGCATCTAAATAAGTTTCCATTGCATTCTGAATCATTGCTTTTCATTACTGTTTTTGTGTGTCTCTAGCTCTTTGTTGTTAATGAGATCAAGCTGGATTTCCACTGAGACTGTGACAGTAGTGCCATCAGCTTTCAATCTGTCAAGTCCCCATGAAACATCCTTCAACCGCTTTTATAATTTAGTAGGTCTTTTGTAGTGTCCTTTTCTGTAGAAAATGTTTTGATCAAATTCCATCTCATGCTCCATCCATCTGGAGCATGTATGCAGTCACTGTACGGAAATATGGAGGACCACATTCCATGCAGCTGACACACACCCTAGGTCTGACCCTTTATCTGACAGCTAAAGAAAATGCCATTCAGAAACTGGAATAGAAATCAGTGTTAGTCAGACAGGAGTGTTGGTCCTGCTGTGAATTTTACTCCCTTCTTAGCAAGTTTGAAATGTCATGACAAATGATAAGCATGTTTAGAATGACTGAAAAAACACCTCTGCATAAAACAAGTTTCTTTATTGGGGATGTTTAACTATCTTCACTTAACTCATTCACATGATGCAGTAGGCCCTAATGCCAGATCACAGACTAATAAGCCACACGGTATTCTGGGACAAATCTCAAGCTTTCCTCGTGAAGCCACTACACCTTCTATAAATAATTGTTAATTTGGGACACATCTGGGATGTCTGCCTAAAAAAAAGATGAAGGAAAGACTGGTTCAAGTGGCTCATTCAGAAGATATTTAATTCCAAATGCTTCGATACAATTAACTGGTTTCGGTTTCGAGAGCTGCCAACAGCTGACCATGAGCCAGCAATGCACCTTGGAAACAAAGGAGGCCAACAGCAGCCTGGGCTGCATGAGTAAAAGCATTGCCAGCAGGTCGAGGGAGGTGATCCTTCCTCTTTGCTTTGCACAGGTGATGCCACATATGGAATGCTGGGTCCAGCTCCAGGCACCCCAGTACAGGAGAGATATGGAGATTCTGGAGGGCCACAAAGATGATTAAAGGTCTGGAGCATTTGTCCTCTGAAATAAGGTTGAGAGCTGTGCCTGGAGAAAAGACTCTGGGGGGTGTCTAATTAATGCATATAAATACCTGAAGGGGGGGAGAAAAGAGGACAAATCCAGACTCTCCTCAGTGGTGCCCAGAGAAAGGACAAGAGGCAATTGTCCACAAGCAGAAATACAGGAAATTCCATTTCAATATAAGGGGGAAAAAAAACAACCATCTTTTACTGTGAAGACGGTCAAACACTGGAACAAATTGCCCAAAGGAGTTGTGGAGTCTCTGTACTTAAAAATTTGACTTGACACAGCCCTGAGCACCTGCTCTGACTGATTCTGCTTTCAGCAGGGATTTGGAGTAGACAAGTCTCCGAAGGTCCCTACCAGCCTCAACCATTCTGTGATTCTGTGAAAATAAATTTAAATCACAGATATTGGCCTCTTAAATAGAACGTCTCCAGGTTAGGAAGCCACTTTGGAAACTATACATCTGTTTTAATGAATTATTCCATTTTATAAACAGTTTTTTTACAAATCGTTTTTTTTTCCCCAGTGTTCAGAAATTACTTCTTGTCCTTGAGTATCCTTCCCATATTATTGCATGTTACTCCTTTCTAGAGCAATACCCTCTTCAACCCTGAAGCTGAACGTGGGTATCACAGTAATACTGTATGACTGTTTCAACAGGTTTGATTGTGATCATCTGATACTACATTGAATGGGATCTATAATGAGAAATAGGAAGTTTCACACCTCAAGGTGGTGACAGACAGCAAACTGCCTGCCATTAGGAGGATAATTTACCTTTGGTTCTTGAAGATTTATACCTTTTACCTTACTATGTTTTATGCTCAACTTTGCAATACTGGTATTGAGGAAAATGTGTATCAAAAGCATGATGTGTGAAAATTAACATGTCCTTAATGTCTTTCAGGTTACACTGAGAAAACTTACAATATCAGTTATTTAAAACACCATCAGAAAAACTATGGCAAGGAAACATTACCTTCATTTTTTTCTTAGACGCTGATATTAATACATCTGCAGACCTCATCATTTTTTTTTAGTCCTGCTAGTCCTCTCTTAAACAAGCACTCAGAGACAACAGTGAAGCCAGCAGTCTGATGAGCATTTTCCTTTTTCTGCCAATGGGGTTTACAGCTCTCTAATATGGGCTCTGATATCACTGGGTATTCACATCTATATGTTAACATGCCATTGGCAGTGGCATGTGAAACCACACAATCTCTTCTGGATTTTTCAGACACGAACACTCAGTGCAGTTGGCAAGAATTGTTTTTTGCTGACTTGCTCTAGTGAATGCTCCCTGAAAAGATAAACTCTTGCTCTGTCAGAGACATACCTGAGAACAGCCAGCAAGCCAGGTAAATGCTATTCCTGCCATGCATCTGAGTCTACTGTGCGAGGCAGCGCTCTTGACTGGTTGCGCTGAAAGGTACATGTTGTTTGTCCAGGGTTAACCTTATGATGGCCACTAGTTCAAGCAGGAAGTGCAAGTGAAGCAACACTCATAAAAGAGAAAGAAAAAAAAAATTACATTCCCTGAACAATATTTATAAAACTAGAGAATTAAAAAAAAAAGCATGATATTTTACTCATATTTTATACTCTCTTTCTTCAACCGAGTAAATGTTGAACTTCAGTGTAGTGCTGTTACTGATAAAGGTCTGAGTTCTATGTCATCACAAACACGGTTTCAGAAGAGATGATTTACTGCCAGAGTATGTACCTGGTGAATGAAAGGAGATGTATGCATTTACTTACTGTAATAAAATAGTCTCTTCCGAAATACTATTCTACACACATTTTATGTTCTACACACAACTATCTACCTAAACTTCCTTTTATGAAGAGATCTGAGATTTGGTTGCGTTGGTTTAGAAATTCTTGATTGGAAAAATACTAGAATGATATATCAGAAGAGCGTGTGAGGTGGCTAATTGCACTAGGACCATATTTCAGTTTAAAAAAGTGATGTCATATTGCCTTATGTTCAAGCTGTTGATCTAATGTTTTAATAATACTTTATCTAATATTTTAATTTTACATTTTTAAAGAACATAGAAAATGCAATAGCATCACTACATAGACATCCGTGTCAGAGAAAAACAAGGTAGTGCTGAAATGTAGTGCTGGCAAAACCGTCAAGGGGTAAATTTTGGATCACAAAAACGTATTATTCTAATGCCAAAGTAATTTATATTTCTCAGAATTTGATATCTATTTAAGAAACAGCAAGCTACAGGAGTTTACTGTGTCAGTTCATAGGACACAGATTGTACTCAATGCACCAGAGGAAACTAGTGAACTACATTGACCTTTTCAGTAATCTGTGTCTACGTAGCACAGCCATTCCACATTTTGTTTATTTCTAAGAGGTTTTATAATTATATTATTATATTTGCATTCTCCTATTCTGGCTTTGTAGATGAGTTAACACACAGCAGAGAGCTTGGTGAGGCTGTGACACAAGCTTTTACAACAAATAGCCATTTACTAAACAGTGCTGAATAGATAGAGTTGTGTAAATAAGAATTTCCAGGCCCCTGCTGTTCATACCAGGTTGCGCTGATGTCTTTCTAGGAGCAAGCTGATCCTCCCTTGCTGCTCATAAAAATTTCTTGCCCAGCACAGTTTGGAGTATTTCCTGTGTAGAAGAAAGTGCTACAGTGTGTTTAGGAAGTGTTAAAAAATAATCCAGCGAGGTTTTCCCTCACCTGAAAACAATGTTGGATATTCCACCGGTGGCTGGTTAATATATCATTTGTTAGCTACCTTAAGGCACTAGAAGTGTGACACCTGACTTCAATATTTATGATTGCCACGTTCTTGTTCTGTTAGTTTGTGATAAGACCCGAGCCCATGTTTTTTCTCTATAATATATCTGAGGTAATTTGCACATGAAAGAGCTGTAAACTGTCCCAGATTTGTTATGCAGTAAGAGTGTGCAATACAAATGTATTATATATTGAATTATTTTTCAAAGATGTATAAATTTTTCAACACCTGTAAGTGCCCTGTCTATACTTTTGGATTTCTCAAATTCCATGTCAGTTTAGTCTGACTTTAAAGAGAAAAGAAAATAGACCATAATCATGGAAACAATATCCATCTACTAATTACAATACTGAATTTCTGCTGATCTTCAAGTGTTTGTATCTTTGATTTAATGTCTTAATTTAAATCACCATTTCTTTAAAAAAGAGAACATTCACATAATTGTTCTTAATAATAACACCTATTAACATTTAATATTCACCATTTGGATATCTAAGGATAACACATAACCCTCCTTTCACTGTTTTGTCTTCCTTTTCTCTCCATAACCAACCCCAGTGGAGCACCAAAAAAATAGGTTTTGAGATCATAGACCTGGATTCATTTTCTGATTTTTGATCAATGATGTTGAAAAGAGTGCTCTAGGACACCTTTCAAGGTGGGAGGGAGCAAACACAGGAATCAACCGTGGAAGGTGGATGGTATTCACTGAGCAGGGGGAGCTTCACAGACATTTTCTGTAAATATTAGCTGAAGTAACAGGTACATATTTTTTCCTTTACGTGTTTTTTCCTCTGAGAAACTCTGAGTCCCCAAACAGAAAAATTCCTCTTTCATCGAGGGGGGAAGGTACGGGGAGGGAGGGGACGGGAAGAGGGGCAAAACAAAGTGAATTTTTTTAGGAAGCTGGTTCTTTGTTAGAGCTTTAGTTAGTGATCTGGATTTTCAGAAATCATCCTTTTAAACAATCTCTCATAATGTTAGGTGATCTAATGCTAGACCTCTAAAGCTGAGGCTAGCAAAGGCAAGGGGTACGTACATTAGCAGAATATTCATCCAACTCACAGCGTATTGCTCCAACATTTTCTTTACTCTGACTAGGTGGTTCAATTTACATGGATTTGAGTTGCAAATTTAGCTATAATTTAAAAAAAATCTTTACTAAGCACAAAAGAAAGGAAGAGATTTGTCACTTTTTCATCAAGTTTTGTAGACTTGATCCCACTTAGACGATATTCAGAAGAGTAATAAATCACTTTATTTTTCCACAGAAAAGCAACTCCTCCTATAAATTTCAGTTTATTCTTTCTACAAATGAAGGTGCTAGATCTTCTTTAAAAATATGTACAATAATTTTTATAATATATGAAAACTAATAATTTTTATTTTATATTTTAAAATATATGAAAAATATTTCTCTATGTCCTATTGTTAGGAAATAGAAGAATTGATTTTTTGGAAGCAAGCAGGAAATTAAACTTATGCAGTTGTTTGGCAAATAAATTTTTAGCCCCTATGGTTATGCTTTGTCAAAAATTACAGGCTTTTGAAAACAAGGTGTTATAATAGAAAATGTCAGTCAACCTTAATAATAGATAGACTTAATAACTGCCTATAAAGTAGAAGATTGTAAAAGAAAGAAAAGAGCAAAAAGAAAGAAAAACAAGATTTTAAAAATAATGTCAACTCACAGATCTGAGAAACATTTTGAAATTCACACACAATCTGTCTAGCCTCTGGGCAAAAACTAATACTAGAAAAAAAATACTCTTTCATCTCTGTAATACTATGAACTAAACTTCTAGCAAAAGCTTAGGCTAACAGAAATAGATGGCTCTCAAGGGGATGTGAAATGAGCCTCTCATTTTTCAGAAGGGGGGTTAAAAAGCAGAAGAGATCCACAATGACATCAAGATGTTTTACCTTGGTAGCTATAACAATATTTAGTTTTTCTCAAACATTTTTTACATTCTACTTTCTGAATCACACAAATAATATCCAAGACATACTAACAACACCTAGAGTGCGGTAAGCCATTGAAACCGAAACATATTTCCATTTTAGAGAGGTAGAGAGACCATTCATCTGGGGCAAAAGAATATTAGATAATTTTGGAAATTATGAACTATTACTCTCCAAGCTATCTTTCCAGCTGATCAGTATCCTTAAGTTTCTGAAATTCTTAATCTGGAGTGGTATAACACTTCCATGAAAAAATAACTTGCAAATATTTTTGGAGGTTAAACTTTGTCACTTACTGATATCTGAAGAAGTTCCTAGAGAACATCAACAATCATGCTTAGGAAAGAAAGATTAAGATCAAGGGACTAAAAATATATATCTTGGCTAAGAAAATTCCACAATTGCATGTATCACGAATGGAGAGGAACCATTTTGTGCAGACTAGGAAGATATAACTAACAGTAGTCAGAGGTCAGGGAAAAATTAGACAACTTCAGATGATAAGTTAACAGTAATATCCAGTAAATTGAGGATTAGAAATCCCAATCCTATCACTGGTTTCTTTACTCATAAAATGAACAAAATACAGTATATCTTCCTGCAAATGAAACTTAAACACTATCTGATTCTGTCTGGACTTTAGAAGGACTCAGAACAATGCAAATACCCATGCATGCTAAATGAAACTAAATGTGCAGTTCATTTCATTGATTTCCCCCAAAATTATACGCTTTACTGCAATAAAAGGGATTTAGGTCAGCCATTTCAGGGATAATGATACCTGTGCAAGAAACAGATTCCTGATGTTGTAGGTAACAACATCATTTACAAGTTTGGATTTTTTTGGTTTTTTTTTCCTTTGGTTGGTTGGGCGTTTTTTTGGGGGTTTTTTGTTTTTAGGTAGGTTAGACAAATATCTGAGAGGAAAACTTAGCTATGGTTGATTCTGCCTCAATACAGGGGATCAGCTATATGTCCTTTATGACTTTTTCAAGAGTAATTAATGATTATGAAACTGTATAATTCATAATAATAGTTGCACTGGAACATACAGATGTAAGAAGTTGCACCTTTTACCTTGGTAATGTCCTGGTTTGGGGTGGAGCAGAGCCGACTTCCTGTTCAAGGAGAGAGGCTCTTGCTTATACTTGTTGCTGTGGTAACCAGGGTCAGCTGACTTGGCTGTTTACCCTGTGGGGAGGAAGAGACAAGTCAGGTGACCCAAAACTGACCAATAGGGTAGTCTATCCCATCAGCCATGCTCAGGATACAAACTGGTGGATCTCTGGGGCTTGGTGCTTAGCTTGCTTACTTCAGTGATTGATGTCTGAGGAGGACCCTGTCAGTTAGAATCATAAAATCATATGGGGTTGGAAGGGACCTCTGGAGATCATCTAGCCCACCCCCCCCCCACCCCCGCCAGATCGGGTCTACCTATAGCAGGTTGCACAGGAACTTGTCCAGGCAGGTTTTGAATGTTTCCAAGAAGGAGACTCCACCACCTCTCTGGGCAGCCTGTTCCAGTGCTCTACCACTCTCACAGTAAAGAAGTTCCTCCTCACATTTAGGTGGAATCTCTTATACTCAAGTTTGTGCCCATTTCCTCTCATCCTGTCACTGGGCACCACTGAAAAAAGACCAGCTCCATCCTCCTGGTACCCTCCCTTTAAGTATTTGTAAGCGTTGATTAGATCCCCCTTAAGTCTTCTCTTCTCAAGACTAAAAAGACCCATATCCCTTTTCTGTACCTTCTCCAGCAGTTCCCTGTCCTTCTTGAACTGGGTGGGGGTCCCAGAACTGGACACAGTGCTCCAGATGGGGTCTCCCCAGGGCAGAGTAGAGGGGCAGGATGACCTCCCTCGACGTGCTGGACGCGCTCTTCTTGATGCTCCCCAGGATGCCATTGGCCTTCTTGGCCACAAGGTCACATTGCTGGCTCACGGTGTCTATCCCATCAGCCATGCTCAGGATACAAACTGGTGGATCTCTGGGGCTTGGTGCTTAGCTTGCTTACTTCAGTGATTGATGTCTGAGGAGGACCCTGTCAGTTAGAATCATAAAATCATATGGGGTTGGAAGGGACCTCTGGAGATCATCTAGCCCACCCCCCCCCCACCCCCGCCAGATCGGGTCTACCTATAGCAGGTTGCACAGGAACTTGTCCAGGCAGGTTTTGAATGTTTCCAAGAAGGAGACTCCACCACCTCTCTGGGCAGCCTGTTCCAGTGCTCTACCACTCTCACAGTAAAGAAGTTCCTCCTCACATTTAGGTGGAATCTCTTATACTCAAGTTTGTGCCCATTTCCTCTCATCCTGTCACTGGGCACCACTGAAAAAAGACCAGCTCCATCCTCCTGGTACCCTCCCTTTAAGTATTTGTAAGCGTTGATTAGATCCCCCTTAAGTCTTCTCTTCTCAAGACTAAAAAGACCCATATCCCTTTTCTGTACCTTCTCCAGCAGTTCCCTGTCCTTCTTGAACTGGGTGGGGGTCCCAGAACTGGACACAGTGCTCCAGATGGGGTCTCCCCAGGGCAGAGTAGAGGGGCAGGATGACCTCCCTCGACGTGCTGGACGCGCTCTTCTTGATGCTCCCCAGGATGCCATTGGCCTTCTTGGCCACAAGGTCACATTGCTGGCTCACGGTCGTCCTGTTGTCCGCCAGGACTCCCAGGTCTTTTTCCTCAAAGCTGCTCCCCAGCAGTGGAGGCCACCTTGGCTGTTCGCGCTCCCGCGTGACCACACTCCCCTGCCACGTGCCGCTCTCTGTGGAAGCTACCGCCGCCCCGCCCACCGACTGAGGGGCTGCCCTCCCCGCCTTTAAAGCCTTTAAAGTTTGTCTACCTTTGATCCCAATCTGTGGGTTCCTCAGTCAAGATCTGGAATCCAGTTTCCATTTGTCGCCGAGTCCCGTCCGGAACAGCATCCTGGGCAGTAAAGAGTCGACTCTAAACAACTGGCCTTCTGGATTAATAACTATCTTAAAGATGCAACATATAAACTATAAGGACTCAATTGGAAACTGGACACACAAATTAACTTCGGAGCGTGTAAATAAATGGATTAAAACTATTGAAGCGTTGCGAAAGGATGGTTACTAGACAAAACGGAGATGCGAAGTTAGTAATGATTAAAAGGAGAGGAGATAGTAATGAAAAAGGGGAAATGAGGAAAAAGAATGAAGGGAAATAGATGTCAGATTAGATAATTTCATTTTCAGACAAACAAAAAAGTATTCTGGGATTTCTAATGCGCTAAACAGGTATGAAATGTCATCCAATTAATCTAATGAAACTGAGAAACTGCACAGCCAATTTGGTGGTGTAAATACTAGTGCAGGTTTTGTTAGCAGAAATCATGACTGATTGCTCAAGGACAGCAAATACAACACATAGCCTATCGCCTTTCCAGCTTATGAATTTACAAGATTCTGATCACGAAAGATGAGAAGAGAAATGAAAGAAGGCTCCTGTTAATATGCAAGATGTCCCCCTCTCTGAGGCAGGTGAATTCTGAGAGCGGTTAATAAAAAAAAAAGAAAAAAGAAAAAAAAACCCTCACAAATTCAAGACATAGTGAAGTAAGCATAACAGCAGTGCTGGTTTGTAATGGCATTTCAGCAGTCATTTATCACTCAAAATATATTCTTACACTCTGCTGCACCATTACACCTCAGTTCAGTTGTTGTAACACGTTTATAATCACTGAGGGGGTGTGGAGGAGAAAAGAGGAAAATTTAAACAGAAGTGAAAATCTAAAAAAGCCTCCTTTGTTCCTATTCAGTACATAGTGAAAAGAAAAGAAGAAAAAAGAAATAAGAAAAATACCTAGAGAGATAATAAGAAATAAGGAAAGTAATAATCTTCTTATAATCATTTTATCACAAGCATCCCACAATCTTGATTAGCTTTTCCAACATCTGGACAGCAGAAGACATAAGGAATTTCATATCGCCGATGAATTGCAGTCATCGTATATCAAGCCCTACATGAGTTGCTAACCTGAGCGTCACATAATAAAGCAGCTACAAGACACATATACTAAAAAATCTGGCCCCTGTTACCTACTCTTCACTCACATACTGATTCGTCACATGATCCTGAATAGAGAACTAAATGAAGCTGTTTGTACCATTCTCAGACAGACATAGTCTATCACAAATTAAACCCATCTGATCCCCTCTTTTCCCACATCTGTTTGCTTGAGGCTCTGTAGAGGTTCCAGCTTGGATTATGACTACCTGGTGCAGTTTTGTTGAAAGTTTTTGTTTGTTACTACTGTGTTCATAAGACTACCAAAAAAAAAAGTCACTTTTTGAAAATAACATCCTTTGAGTCAGGTAGCTCTTACCTTCACAGACTCTCAAATTAAATAATAAACTTACTCTTATTTTCCTTTGAAAAATAAACAAAAAATCCAGTTTGGTAGTTTAGGTTTTATTTTCTTACTGGAAATTGCAGAGTTGTTTGTGGAGACAGGTGCACTAATTCACTAACAGAGCCCTTTATCCAAAGGAATGATTAGCAACTAGAGTTTAAGGAAAGAAAAAAGAAAAAAAAAGGCTGGGGGCGGGGGGGAAGAGAAAGGAAAAAAAAAAAAAAAAAAGAAAAAATGTTGAGTTTAAACCTCAAACAAAAAAACAGAAAGTCAAATGGGGAACCTACTGCTTTTGGAATTACCTCCATGGTAATATAAGGGTCTGAACTAAATGGTTCAAACTGATTTTTAAGTGGGTAAAATGAGGTCAGAATAATTCCCATCTCTGATGATGTGGTTACAGAGTAGAGGAGAGAGTCTGACAAGATCTAGGTGAATGGTTATCTTTTAATATGTCTGCTAAAATGAGCCTTTTTCTCTCTCTCTCTTAAAAATTATCTAGAGAGACGAAACGTTAATCAGTATTTTATGGAGAAGGTGCTCAACCCCTACTCAAAACACCTAAGTGGTTGGTGACTCCCTGTCCTTCCAACTTCCTGTTGGAAGGTTGGTCCCTTCCTGTTTCCCATGCTTATGTTGTTAATTAAGAACCTCCACAATGAGGTAATTCAGTAGCCTGGCAATTATGAAATTGTTGTCAATAGCCACATGATTAAGCCAGTCTATACTCCTATACTCTATTACTCCCTTATTTTTATATCAAAATTTCATACCATAATGCAGAATTTATATTCACTGTTGATAACAGAACATGAGACATCTGCACTTCTCCATTCCAGTAGGTAAATTGTTTTGTGTCTCTCAGTCCATCTCAGATGTAAGGCACCAAATTATAGCCAAAGGTCTCAGTTAAGTGAAAAATTCTCCTAAACTTTTTGGTACTGTGCCTTATTACCCTGTTTAATGGGAAACTGGCATTTATCTCTGTGACTGATAGTCGATAAATTGATAATTGAAGTGAATGCACCTAATCTCTTCACTACAGTGAAGTCTCTTCATTTGGAAATAACATGCAGTACCAGGTTGCACAATGCCCTCATCGAGTTTTGGCAAGTTGTGAGCAGGTGAAAAGTTAAGTTATTGACAGCATCTTACAATTAATTTAGTTTTATCAGATAGAAACTACTGGGCTTTGCAGTAGCTGTAAAGTTCAGAAGCTTATGTGAGCAATGCAGACCATGTGCCTTCTGTGAAGGCTATGTTATGGGATGTGCTTTTGCCTTGCTGACCATCTCCAAAGTTAGAGACAGAGGATATATCAGGAAAAAACAGGAGAAGTGCCACGATTTCTTGCATATAGGGCTGTAGATTTCCCCCGGGATTCTTAAGGCAGTAAGTTTTAATATGTCTCTAAAGAGAAAACAGTTGTGATGGATGAAACCTGTCTGTGTGAGAAGCAGAAACATGCATATGAATTAATGAAAGACACACCGTACCTGCAAGACAAAATTTGTGCTGATGGTGAAACTGTTCTTCTGCCATCACAGATGTTGGAATGGTTGTGGAACTGACACTGAGTTGCTACTGACCTCACTCCCTGACTCACCTGCCTTTGCTACATGACCGGGGTACATCACTTCTACTCTCACATACTTATTCTTAGAGAAGTAGGTGACAATATTTACTATATTTTCTGTGGTTTTTAAAGATGGAAAACATGGTAGCTGACTAGCCATGCAGATTATCAATAGAAATTCACAAAAGTGGGAATCAAGAGGATCTTGACAATGTCAACATTTTGAAGGGCATTTTTAGATCTGAACATCATCCCATCAAATTGACACCATGCATAAAATAAGGGGGAAAAATGCACATCTCTCTATTTTTACACAAAACTTTTGCCCTTATAAATTAATTAATCTTTCAATAAACACACCCTGATACATTGAAATGTAGACTGCTGTTAACCCAAAAGAGCATTCTTGGTGGAAAAGATCATTCCAATATGAGTAAAATGAAACAACGCTACCTTTGATATCACCAGATATTTTGCCTGACTGTACTGTGGACTAAACATTTTCCAGACTTCCCAATAACAGTGAGGAGTTATTATGTAAGAGGGAAAGAATCCATCTGTCCTTTATTAAAGATTGTAAAAACTTTTGTGAAACAAAGATTTTAAATCTGGTATTTTCTTACTCATTGATGTCAGTATGGAGTTATGCTCTGTCCTTACCTGAAAATGATCATTTATGGTTTATATTGTAGTGGTACTTGTATGGCACTGTGGTTTATCAGAAATGTACAGAGCATTAAGTTTGAAACTTTTTGACAGTTTAATAAAGCTTTACATTCTAGAAGGTATTAGTAATTTGTTAAGCAAAACAATGTTTTCTAAAGTAAAGGGGGAAGTCTGTCTTGGGTAGAATATTACGCACTCAAGTTACAGTATCTAAATAATTTTTTTTTAATGTTTTTTGAATCAATCTGATGTAAATTATATGTCAAATGACAGAATAAGGTAACTAACACACCCTGGTTTTATTTCTTATGAGAGTTAACTACAGGCATGGGATTTTCAACTAAATAAGGAAAAAAAGCTCTTTCCACTGGGCATTTACCTCATTTTATATAACTATCCACATAAACTGGAGGGAAAGGTATGAGTGTCGTCTACTGCTTCGTGTGTGTCACATAACTCAGGACCTTTCCTGCGTGGCACTTTTCCCAATGGCACAGCCACTTTAATAATTTCCAGTGTTATGCTGGCATTCACCATGGCTGGATTTTGTTCTTATATTCTTGGAAACAGAGAAATGAATGAAAGTTTCAACTCTGTCATCACCCACAGGAAGTTAGCAGCAAATAAAATAATCAGACTAGGTCATAATAGTTCTTTAGACTGTGTAATATCTCCTGAGAAAGACAATCAAGCAGAATGAAGTTCATACCTATTCCTTATATTGCAGTCCCATACTGTAGAAAGGAATTGGTGTGATGGAATCATAGGGTATCTTCATTTTTCCCTTCATGGAGATACATCTACACCATTATTCCTTCTTTTTACCAGCTTTGCTTTTGCCACACAAATTAATTGAGATCAGAGAAACAGCCCAGGTTCACAACTATACCTGGATGTTTGGTTACCAAATGCTCCCTTCATTCTCTTGACAGCCATTCGCACTACCTGCTCCTTTCACTACTGTGAATTAATAGCTTCCTCTCCTAAAGCAGCAGATATGATGACAGATTTGGCTAGCCAAATTTTCCACAGTTGGCAAACCCTCTGATCACCTCTGGCTGTGGTTCAGGCCTATGAAGACTTCACAAATATGCAATAAAGAAGCAGAAATCAGAGTGCTTTTCTGGAGAAATGCTTCCCACTTTGCAAAGTTGCCTCGCACTGGAGTATCTTGAAAACCAAACAGCAATATTTTATACTTGAAATTCCTGAAATACATTTTAATTTGGTGCTAATTCATTTTAACAATGACCAGGTGTTGTCTGTTAAAGAAGGTACTAAACTAAAGAATAAATAACTCAGTATTTACCATTAAAACCAGGCTTTGTTCCACATCACCTCCAAAGTGCTTCTAATCAGCCTCTGATTTATAAGTCAAAGAGAAAAAAATGCACCTTGTCAGCTCTTACTGCACCAAGAATGTCTCTGATGAGAATGTAAACAGTGGGGGTCTAAAATTATTCTTTACTTATAAACCAAATGAAAGTACGTTATAGGCACTTCTTCTATCCCACTACGAGCTTATTTCAGGTCACCTTACACAATCTTTCAGACCTGATGAAGGTGTCACGCTGCTTTTCATACTTGAATAACTTCACTGACTTCAGGGAGTTCTTTCTGATTTACGCCCCTGTAATGGAGCAGGAGATCAGGCAGCTGTTCTTTCCCAAGAGACTAGAATTAACATTCCAATTTCAGGGAAAATCTATTGCAAGGCAAGTAAAGACCTTGCAACGTCTTGATGCTGTATCCCCTCCATGCTAATCATACCAGAACAGAATCTGAGCTGCTGCAAACAATTGTAGCTTCAAGATTTCACCTGAGTTATACCCTTCTCTCTAGCTGAAAATCCAGCTAATCATTCTATAGTGCAGCAGGCAGCACAGCAGAAGGTGTATAATAAATTCTTTACATAATTAAATGAGGAAAAATACATTAATGGAGCATTATCGTTGCAGTGTTATGCACACAAAAGACAACATATTTAAAATTATAGTCCCCCAAGCAATTTTAACTCAGCTGGTTTGTATAAGTATATTAAAGTATTAAAGCTAATATCATGTGCTGCAAAACAGAATGCAACATATGTGCCAAGGGATTGAGATATTATCACAGTGGAAACTAACTTTTAATTTGCTGATTTTGTTGTAAATAAATACTAACCTTTGGCATTATTTTCTTTTATTGACTTATTTATTTATTATTTTACCTTTTTAGTTTTACTATAGTTATTTCTACTTTACTAGGAAAACAATATTTATTGGTCACACACTTTGTCTCCAGCTCTTGAGAGAAATTTCTTTGATGTAAAAATAATTTATACAATATGAACATGGAGGATAGTTCACAAATCACGTTAAATACTGGAATACAGTTCTAGGCAGAAGAACCAAAGTCATATGCCCTCTTCAAGTCAAGGTCTTACAAGAAGCAAAATTTAATTCTTGAAGAGCAGTGGTATTAAATGTTTTGTTTCTAAATTGTTATTAGTCTCTAAGACAGCCAAAGTTGGGGAAATTCTCTGCCAAAATAAAAGCAATTAAAATTTAGTCTTTACAGATTTCAGAAAATATTTGTAGTGCACAATAGATTATGCTAATTAAAAGTCCCATCTCCACAGAAGAATGTATGAAGATATTAATGAGTCAACATGATAAAAAGTTATGTGGTTGCCATTTATGTTGAAGAAAATGGCAATGAAAAGTTATTTTTTATTGTGGAAAGCAATAAACATGGAAATTTATGAAGAACAATTTGTGGTTTGCATGTAGAATAAACTCTCACAGAGTCAGCACTCTATAACCTTTCAGATATCTTTTATCCAAAGTAGCCTTAAGCAAAGATAAACAACCACTTATAAGTTAAATAAAGAACTGGTTCAGTTCAGCAAAATGATGGATGATATAGGGCTGCAAGGCAACTAATTATTAACTGTAACATTAAACAAGTACTTAACAAAGATTAATCTTCAAGTCATCTTACAACAAGCACAGATTACTCATTAGATTGCTATATTTTTTGTGCCAGAATAACAGGAAAGATGCACAATTCTCATTAATGAGGATTTTATTTCCTCTCTGCATGAAGACTTTTGAAATCTGTTTGTTTGAACATCGTGTTTGATATGTGCAAAAAAGGCTATGAGCAGATGGATCTTAATTGGACAAGAAACTAGCATTTAGAGTTAAACATGAATTACTAATTACTTTTCTTTTCCAAGATTAACCTTTCTGTGTTACACTGCAAGACTGTAATTTCCGATTAGAATCACCGTTTTGTCATGTTGATGAGATATTGATTCAGTGTTTATTCAACATAATTTGTTTTTAAATGTTACACATGGAAATCCACATATTATCACCGAATGTTTCAACAGTCCACTGACATGTATGCTTTGCACCTACAACACAATATAGCTGTGAAAATTTGTTGTATTCTGAAACACTGTACTTGTTTTGAGCCATAAAATGGTTTTAAAATATCATTCCAATACTATTTTTACAAAATTTTAAATAAGTAGAGGAAAAACTCTAGGAAAATCATCTAGATATGGAAACTGTTCTAAAAAAAAAAAAAAAAAAGTCTTTCTTTTAAGAGAAATAGTTGCAACAGTATAATTCCATTAACAGAAAGGATAGATTGCAACTATTTTCTATTTTTTCTTGTCTCAAAACACAGACATAATACTATGATAATAGGCTATGTCTGTGGTGCTGAGATATTTCTTGATGTTCACAGAAATGATTTTCAGCAGCACCCTTCTGCTACATTGCTACATTACAATACATTTGTCCAGTATTGCAGTATTTTCCCTTACACAAAATATTTTACTGCTTTTATTCTTCATACATTTTCAAATCAACAGAAGAAGAAAAGACTGTAATTTTCTTCCTTTCTTAAGCAACTTAAAGACAACTAAGTCATGCCTGAATTACAGAAGTCTAGGAAATAGTTCCTATCAGACAACTCTTTATTGCATAGGTTTTAATTACCTATTTTTTAAGATAAAATAAAGCTATTTACCTAAAAGTATTTCTCTACTGTTACCTGGATAATTCAGTTTATACCTTGGCTATATGGAGCCTTTCCAGCCATGCTTCAAATCTATTCTTGGAAGCACCTCTCATTTAAGATTCCCCTGATTTTAGTCTTGACCTCTAGGTCAAGCTGAGAAATATGTCCATCAAGAAGAATAAGCAGGAATAAGTCATGTGCATGTCAGTAAATTTGCTACGTATAGCACATGGCACAGCTAAAATCTAGCAGGCTGTCTGAACGAAAACCTGCATCCACAACCTTACTTAATGTTGCATATTGGAACAGTTAGACCCAAAGAACACAAAACATTAAATTAGATGGTGCTGCTATACAGAGATAATCTCCTCTACTTTCCTTTACCCAGTGGAGTGCAACCATTTTTATACTACAGTTTCAATCTTACAGGTAAGGAAAGAGTTCTTTCGGCTTGACTCAGAGCATCCAGGAAACTGTATCAACAGTCTATAGGACATATAAGAGCAGGAAAATTTGTAGAAGAAAAGCCAAAGGCCTCTTTAGCTTAGTCTCCAGTGAGACAAGGCCAATGGAAGGGAATCAGTCTCTAGCAGTTAAAAGCTCACAAACTTCCCAAACCTGATTTCAGCTTTTATTCCATGTTTTTCTCTTCTTTGAAACTTAGTTAGCTTTTACCATCCAAAACATCCTCTGGCAAGCATCTCATCTTGACTACATATTGTGCAAAACAATTCCTTCTGTTTGTTTCTGATGAGATAAGAACCATTGTTGCCTATTCCCTTTCTCCATGCCACTCAAACCTGTCTTCTCTTTTCCATGGGACCCTTCATAAGGAAGATTCATACCACATCTTTAATCACCTCAGTAACATTCTCTGTACACTTTCCAATTCCACCTTTTAGACATAGAGGACCCAAACAGCACATACCATTAAGGATGTGCACTACTAGCACATTATAGTTTGCTTTTCTTCCTTGCTTTATTCTCTTTATTAAATTTGTAATATTTTTTTAGTTACTGGGCATTGATCTGGCATTTTACTGTTACAAAACTAGAATCTCATTCCTCTGTCTTAGTAGTTGGAAATGGATGGTCAGTTCAAAGCTCACCTCTGTGGAAATAAAGATAGTTTGCTTCCCCATGCCTCCCTTTCTGACCCATTTATCTGACACCTTATCACTCAGTCACTCAGCATTGAGAGGTCCTTCTCCAGTTCTCCACTGTCGGCTTCTGTGTTTCTAAACAACTTCAGAATTGGAATAACTGATTACTTTTAGGAACCTGAGTACGTAATCTGTATATTCCTTAATTATGTTTATTCATTCATTGAAAGACGTTCAATAGATTCATAATAGATTACTTCCCATTACAAAATCAGTATTAATTCTTTTCTTGCCCCGTAACACTATTCTGGCTGATGTATCTGATACAGGTTTCCTAGTCTGCACTAGTTTGAATTTTCTCCAGTAACATTTTAGGAAATTGGCATCAAATCTGCCAACTTCTAGAACACTGGTACTGAGGTAAATTTAACCAAGAGTTTGCATACCATGATCGATAATTCATCTAGTTCATACTTTAGTTCCACTACAGCTCTTTTGATATTTTGAGCTGTTAATTGTTTCCATTTGTAGTATAGCATCTTTTACTGAAATTTCCACCTTAGACAAATCTGCAAATTCACTTTGCATGAAAAAAAGCTCCATCATACGCTCTTCTGCCCCTTCTCTTCATTGAGCACAGGTGTAAAAAATAGTTTTTCTCCCAAGGCTTTATCTCTTCAAAACAGATTTTTTATACATTGATCTTTTTTAGCCCTGAAGATTTTCTGACTTCCCCGAATCCAAATGTGTTTGAAAAAATCTTTTTTTTTTTTTTTTTAATTAGTTTTCTGTCTTTGGTATGGTTGTCTACATGTCTGTTTTGACTGCTTTGCAAAGGTTTGTTTTACATTTAATCTGCTATATTTTAGTTATTTAATTTTTCTAAATTTTTCCTTATTGAATACAACTCCAGCTTTTTTAAGGATGTTTTTCAGCTTTAAAAATCTCTTTTGCCTTAATGTTAGATCATGTCAAAATTATTTGTTGTTGTTGTTCTTTATAGGATTTAGCTATCTATTTAACCATGGGTTTGTTTGGGTTTTTTTCCTTTTTTTTTTTTTTCTAAGATCCATCTGGTTGACATGCCTGGGATGCCATCTAGAGGGACCTGGACAAGCTTGAGAAGTGGGCTCATACGAACTGTATAAGGTTCAACAAGGCCAAGTGCAGGGTCATGCACCTGGGTTGGGGCAACCCCCAATATCATATATATATTTTGGGCTGTTCCTTTAACTGTTCATCTGAGAGGTTTAAAAATTTAGACTTGATAATTTGACATTTATCCATGTTATGTGGTGGCCTTACACATGGTCCTGGGCACATTTCAGAGATCACTGCCAGGACACTTCTTCATTTGCCTCAGTTCTTCCAACAGAATCAATCTCCTTTCCTTTCCTCCACGACTGCTACTTAACATGAATCATGATCAACAATCATGCACTTATTCAAACACACTTGATGTCATAAGGCATTCCTTCCCAGTGGCCAAGAAGGCCAATAGCATCCCGGCTTGCATCACAAATAGTGTCACCAGCAGGACTAGGAAAGTCATTGTGCCCTTATACTCAGCACTGGTGAGGCCACACCTTGTGGATTGTGCTCAGATTTGGGCCCCTCACTACAAGGAAGACATTGAGGTGCTAGATTGTGTCCAAAGGAAAACAGTGATGCTGGTAAGGGTCTAGAGCACAAGTCTTACGAGGAGTGGCTGAGGGAACTGGAATTGTTCAGCAGTAACAAGTGATAGGACAAGAGGAAATGGCCTCAAGTTGTGCCAGGGGAGGTTTAGGAATAATAGGAATAATATCTTTGCTTAGGATAATAGGAAAAAATTCTTCACTTAAAAGCTTACCAAGCATTGGAACAGACTGGCCAGGCAAGTGATTGAATCACCATCCCTGGAGGTATTTAAAAGACGTGTAGATGTGGTGCTGAGGAACATGGTTTAGTGGTGGACTTGGCAGTGTTACATTATCGGCTGGACTCCGATGATCTTAAAGATCCTTTCCAACCTAAATTATTCTATAATACTATGATGCTATGGAAGACTCAATACAATTTTGGAGAGAAAACTGAATTCATGCTGCAATTAGTTGTGCATTTGGTCGTATTAAAGCATAGTGTGACTCTATCTCATATGCCATCTGGCTTTGTAAGCATTTAGCATATCCAGATGGACTTTCCTAGAAGGATCCTGGTATCAACTGCCATAAGGACAAAAGGGAATTGTAGAAAAACTGTACTAGACATGCTACTACAAAGCTTTAAATTTGGTATAGAAATAAGTATACTGACCCCTTAAGGTCCTAATTCATGTTTAAGTAGGATAGAATGTTATGAATAATTTTTGAAACTGGACCAGGTTTCAGAAAGGGTGAGTTTCATGAAATGCAAACAAGTTTCTGTAAAGTAATTTCCATTCCCATCCCTATTCCAGCTGAGCCCATCACAGCCATGCCCAGTTCACAAGGCAATCAACTGCCTGAAAAATCAGGCTGCATGAGGGACAAAGTACCTACAGAGTTTGTCCTCTTACTACAGCGGTAGTATGGACTATAGTATCTGGAAGCTGAACAACTGTGGGAGGCAACAATGCAGAATACAGAAGTTTTGACAGACAACACATTGTCATGAAACATTTAGATTCTAAGAGACCAGGTCAGTTTTGTGGTTTTGTTTTTTATAGAGAAATGTGTGTGCTAAGGGCTAAGTTTTAATCATATCTTCTGAAGATGAGTGTCATTTGATTTCATTTTGTTATCTTTTGTTTTTTTCCAAATAGAATATTTTCCTTTCTAAAACTGTTATGGTCAGTATTTATTAAAGCCTTCACCTTAGCTGTTTCTTTTTCCATTGTTTTCTGTGAAGTTCAAGAGAATAGGCTGGGGGGAATTTCTTAACTTCTACACATGAGAAATAATTGCTTTAAGAGGTAATTGTTTAAAATCATTAGGAAACTACTTCTGCTAACATTTAGTGTGATATTTTATCAACTTGTGTGTGTACCATTGAAACCATTCATTATTACTGCTCTATTTTTTTAACTCTTTTAAACGTCTTGCAACATGTTATTCTCCATTTGCTCTGATTATGAGGTCAACAGCACAAATCTATCACATTTTGTCTGCACTCCTGAAGGTTTAGTTCCGCATGTCCATCTTTATTACCCACATCCTTTCTCTTAGGAATAGTTTATGGCTAAATCACAATGTACCATTGATTCTTTTCTTTCAGCTATATTTCAGTAACATATATATTTCACATGGCCAAGTTTTCTCATTTAGCCAGCCTTCCTTTTAAAATTTCCTTTTGATGTTCGTACACACAACACATGCTGCACTAAATTTTGCTCCCTTTACTCATGATCACCCGCTTCTCAGTTTAATTCTTTCACTGATTTTTACATGGACATCCTATATCTTACCGCTTTTTCTCCTTCTGCTGGGGAAAAAAAAAGTGGATGCTGTATATCCTGATTAATTGTTTTTGGAATGGAAGTAATCAATGTCAGAAACTCTTGCAGATCTCCTTTGCAGTTCCTTTCCAAGGTAGAAACACTGCAGAATTTACCAGACCATGAACTAATTTTTAAAACAGTAACCATATACCTAAATAACAGATTAATTTGCTTCACTAAACTCAGAACAGCATTTCTGCTCTTTAGTGTCCATTTCCAGGTGTAACAGGACTTATGACATTTTTAAGGAAATTAATCCCTTAAAAATCAAAAAATTCAACTTCAGTTTCTAATTAGCTCTGTGTAAGCCTGTAATTACCACCACAAGGAAAAGGAAAAAAAAAAAAAGATACGGAAGATAACTTGCTGACAGATTCAAAGCACATCTTAGAACATTTAAAAGCAAGGACTGTTCAACACCCACTGTATAATGCCAAGTATTATTATGCCTAATTAGGCTCCTAGAAACTTGCTGATCATACTTCTACAGAGTCTGATTTCCTTTTTTCCCTCTGTGCTGATTACACATTTATTTCTATTCATTTTCTATTTTTTTTAAGGCTAAAAACTATTATCACCTTCTGAATTTAGTGTTCTCATTTCACTTTACAATTATTGCTTTATTCTGGTATCTGGCTTATTTTCTTCATTCCCTTTTACCTTCTCTGAATTCTGTTTGTGGAGTTTTAACTGCTCTAACAAAGACCACCATTCAGTTTCTTTCATTTCTCTTGCTCAGCGACACCTGCGTCTTTTTATGATATTTTAGTGCTCAGAAAGACAGCAGATTGACAGCCTTGGAAGTGGAAGTCCCATTTGTATGTTTACAGGATTTGAGCAAGTTGGAGCAATAAAAGATTTTATCGAGGTATCTCAGCTTCCCTGGAAAGGCCACTGATAAGGTACTTAGTCAAAGTTCTAAGTCTTTTCAGGAGGTTGCTAGTTGTAAAGGGATTTTGTTTTTTAAATGGATCACTGCCTACTGGACTTAGATAAATTGGCAATTTCTGCCTTAGGAACACAGAAGTTCTCTCTTAGGCCAGAAAACATCTATCAATTGCCTGGTTACAACTCTTGCATTCCATTATCAATTCACGGTACCTGTTCACCCTCTGCAGCAACAACCAAAAGCTTCACAGTTCATCCTAATGCAGCTCTTATGCAGTGGGGAAGTGCTTCCATTACCATTTAACAGAGAAGTAAATAAGGTAAAAGAAATTAAAAATGAAACTTCATATATTATTTAAGCACCAGAGTTTATACAGCTAAATACATTTATTTGATGATCTGGGATTAAATGAGTACCTTAGGTCCACACGGACAGACCATCAAAAAGAAAACAAGTGTTTAAGCCAGCTATACCCATCATTATGCCAATGACTAAATGACTAAACATTTTTTCTTTTTTTTTTTTTTCCATGTATGTTCAAGCCACTGAGTATAAAGATAAATTTTGTACCCTCAAGTGAAAAAGGGAACATCATTATAAACTGTTTCTGGAGTAATTTTCTGAAATCACTGTCTTGTTTGAGGAAGAGAAGTTTGAAATATTTGGTCAACTGCGTGAAAGTAGTCACAGTTTACTAAATTTTAATTACCATAGTTTGCCTCATAAGAAAATCACTATTGGCAGTTTTTTTTATTTTGAATACCTCAAAAATGGAATAGTCATGTAGATCTTAACACTAGCCCCATGATACTCCATGTCCTGTAGCTTAACATGGAGATTGGTATTTTAAAAAATGCTAAAGAAACCTGCAGTCCATTCACAAAGACAGTCTGATCATATCCACTTCACATTAGAGCGTCAAAGCACAGGTCACTCATGTACAAAGAAATGGTAAACTTTTCTAATGACTGAGTAAGTATCTTAATGTCTGGACACTTAAGAATGACAGAAAGGATGTTAACATGGTGACCACAGATGAGACAATGGAAGGTAACAAAAGAAGTAGAAATAATTTAAAGTAGCCAAAATTTGTTACTTTCCCTTCCTGTGATACAAAATTTAAACTGAGAGCTAAACTGCTTCTAACTGGTCAGGATATCCCAAAATAGTCTAAGGATAATTAGTATACTTTGTTCTCACATTCACTTTATATGACAAAAAAAAAAAGGTGAAAAAAATAACTGTGCTCCTCTAGATGAATCACACAACCTTGTCACTTCAGATCCAGAATTACATGGATGAGGCACTTCTGAATCATAACCTTCCTATTTAAGACTCATCCTGGCTACCGTAATATGAAGTGCTTGTTCCAGACCACAACCTTCTTATCAGGAACCAATATCCCTTGGCTAAATTAAATGAGAAGTTGTCACCCAGCTGATACTAATTAACAGATCACCTTTCAATTTGGGAGTGTAATTCTTCTCATTTATGTGCTGTTATGGTTTGCATGGAATGAACAGTACAAGTTCTGAGTATCAATTGGCATTGATATATGAAATGTTTCTTTCCTAATTAATAATAAAGTCTTTAGGTTTACCTATTCTAGTATTTAAGTTATAGGAAAGCTGTAAATTTCATAGGGTACACTTGCAACAGAAGAGATAAAAAAGTTTATTGACACATATTCACTGTCCCATTGCTATAACACCAAAAGGCTCACAATCTTCATCCTTTCACTGTGACTATCAGTAATTCTGGAATGGTGTGCTGTATGGAGCAAAGTACAGCGTGCCACCTTTCTGACATGTTGTGGGAACTATGTATCAATAAGGACTGTTGCCATTTTTAAGTCAAAGTTCAAGACAGAATATGCTGTGGAATAATATGAACTGTTCCTCATGATGGATTAATTTTTGGTCTTCTTTTGAGTTGACTGTTCATCTAGAAAAACCTAAGTTTTAAAATCATGTAGTGCCACTTTTGGTTACATTAATTTCAACTAAATTTCATTGTTCACTGAACAGAAGTCTAAATTTGAACTGATTGTCTAGATTCCTTTTACATGAGTGGAAAGAGGCACATTTATTAACAATTCATTTAGCGTATTTTAAATTTCCGATTAAGGATTGGATGTATATTTGAATTGAATGTTTTTGTTGTCTGTATATGATTAGATCAATCCTCTGCTTTACATATATAAATACTGATAGGTTCCACAAAAAGATTGTGGGGTCAGGAGCAGAGAATCTGGACAAAGTGTGACTTTAGAGACCCTCAAGTGATCAAAAGCTGGTGATAGCACTTACCTGTGATAGGAATTTCATTAGGAAGCAAAAAAATCTTTGGAACATTTAAAAGCCATAGGTCCTCACAGCACCTACCTGGGAATATACCTTTCCTGTACCTATAACCGATTCAGAATTTTGTTTTACAAGAGTACACTGACAACAGAAGAAACTCAAATCTTTGGCAAAATATATACAACAGTCTTTCATTTGTTGATGATATGGACAGTGGGATCGAGTGCACTCTCAGCAAGTTTGGGGATGGTGCAGTCGACACGCTGAAGGGAAGGGATGCCATCCAGAGGGACCTGGACAGGCTTGAGAGGTGGGCCCATGCAAACATGGAAAGTTTGTAAACTTGTGGAAGCAAAACTGAATCTTAATTGCTTCACGCTTTCTTGTCTCTTCAGAATAGTTTTGCATCTTTTTTTTTTTCCTTTTTATAGTCTAGCTATGCTGAAGTTGAGGTTTTCATAGACCTAGATAATCATTTAGATATATTTCATTAACAGTTAAAATGTAGGTGTAACCTTAACACAGTGAACCTGTAGCGAAGATAAAATGGCAGATGGATCTCATAGTTCATAGAAAGAGCTCTGAATAATAATCATAATAAAGAGTGACTACCTGGGACTGCCTCATGGAACCCCTTTGGGATTGTGAGTCTCTACCTCTAAGAAACAATTGCAATTGCAGCCTTAGCTGCAATCTGTATGCTTGTTCTATATTTTTGGAATAAAGGTTTATTTTTCCAGATTCATTTGGTCGGGATCATTCTCATATCCCAGAAGTTAAAAGCACTGAGGAGCATCAGGTTACCTTTGCAATCACTACCTCCTGCTGTAGAAGTAATGTCATAGTACTACTGGCAATAATATAAGTCAATAGTTTAGCTCCTTGTTTTTTTATTATAATTTGTGAAAAGCAGAGAGATAATGTAACATCTGTGACTGAATTAGAGGCAGGTTCAACAGAGGGAAAACAGAGCTAATGTGGCAGAATGGTTCATAAAGGTTTGCAGAAACTCTTTTCTTGTCATATGGAACTGTATTTTGGCCACTTACTCTAGCACTTTCTGTCATGCAAAATTAACCCTGAGAAGCAAAAAGAAGCAACAAATCTATGAACCTTAAAAGCATAACACATTGTGAAGTACAGTGCTTCCAAATGACTAGCTCTGAGAATATGTAACACTGATACTACAAGGATTTTAGCGTTCTGTATTCAGAAAGGTGTACAATTTGAACAGACATCTTAAAAAGCCCTAGGAGACATAAATAGAAATAATAAAAGACATGAATTACAGCCAAAAGAAAGAAGATACAAAACCCAATTTAATCCTTCAGGTTATTTATTTAGTCAAGACATTAATTTGAAATAACACTATTATTTAAATGTGCTATTACTTCTCAGAGAAAAGAAATATGTAGTTTAAATATATTGCTTGTTTAATAGTTATAAATATAAATCTTCCAGAAGGATACTATTAAATATTTAATTTTTTTTAGTATCTGAAGTCTGCATATTTTAAAATGCAAGCTCAAAGCTGAAAGAATTGCACTGGCCATTCCCAATTCAGCATCTATTAGAAATACTAAGAAAATGTCAGTTCTTACCTGGTCCAGTTTCAGTAATTATGATGCTGTATGTCCGTAGTTCCACAGGCAATCTTGTTCCTTGATACTCCTTATATCATAATTGTTAATGTAATGATATTCTTGGAAAAGTTCAAGTGTGCAAAATAGACCCAGGATTAAGTACTAAAAGATTTTCAGCGAATGTGTAGTTGAGATACAGGAGAAACTGAGAAAGCACAGAGAGTTTCCTAAAGACTAGGAATTGTTTTCCTAGGAAGGAGAAGCTTCATCATAGTTTTAGATTTGCTCTGGGTTTCCCATGTCAAACTTCTGTCTCCTTTGAAATAGCTTCATCCATGGTTCAAACTCCCCTTTCTGGTGATGTCACAAGAGTGACTGAACCATAACCAAGGCAACAGCTGACAGAACTGATAGCATGCCGTGACCTAGCTGGCCGTGTCTAGACAGGGTACATCTATATCATCAAATTATTTAAATCCTCAATTCTCCCTTGGATCCTGGTCCCAGGAATATTCACAATGTTAATGTATCAGTTTGCTCTCAGGTGAAACCAGGATACTGGAGACAGCTTTCTCCATGCACCACTGCCTAAAGGTGATATTGACAAGAGCAGAAGATACGCACGTTCTCATTCTGCATTGTCATCAACACAACACACGACAACCTTTACCCCAAAAAACTTGTCATACCTTTCCAGGGAACTCAACATCAAGTGGTGTACAAGTACTGCTTTGAAGAATTGTGACACAACCTCATGTTATTTCACTCCTCTGAACGGGAGAAACCTTTTTCTCTCTCTCTTATTTTTTTTTTTGTTTTTCCTGAGAACCACAGTCATCTGTCTTCTATGCTGAGAAGGCATGGCTTTTCTGCCTAGAAGAGGCTGGTTCTGAGCAACGTGAGTGCATGACACTTTGTGTCTGGGGATACAAAAAACTAGGGATAATTTCTGAGGATAGGAATGAGTGCCTTTAGCAATGCAGACATAAGCATTGAGTGATCTGGGAATGAGAATTTAGATAGGTGAGGACTCTTCTGTGTGTAGCAAATCTTGTTTTTATCAAGATGGACAGTTGATAGAACTGTGATGATGAAAGTATTCAACAAAAACGTGAGTGGGTTTTGTTCATATTATTGAATGTATTGACTCCCTTTCCCCTTTGGCTGTTTCTCTTTTCCCTTCAAATAGCAAGTACTTGTTCTTTATCTTCAAGGACTCCTGAAGGCTTGTGGTAAGTGGTAAGAATGACTTTCAACTAAAACCTCCTTATGCTGATATACTGAGGTAAACGGAAGAGAACGGCTATGAATTGGAGGAAGGAGCAGAAGGGAGAGCTTAAGCTGCTCTTTTGCTGAACCATATTGGCTGATGCCACTAATTGCTGGCAGAGGGCTACTGTGATTTTGAGTCATCTTTGTAAAACTCTATCTTGATGTATTTTTGTTTTGTTTGATAACTGTTCAATGTAAATACATTACAAGCGAACAGCGACTGCAAAGCTAGGATGCAGGCTCTCAGCCAAGTGCCCTGAGCTCTAGGCTAGAATCATGCACTTTTTATTTGTTCTCCTCCTCTCCACCTTCATGACTTGCATACTTTTTTGCAAGGTAGTGCAGACTCAGTAGGAAGAGTTATAGTAAAAGGCATTATAGTAAAAGACCCTATAGTTCTAACATGGTCCCGAGAAATAAAAGCTCAGGGATCAGTCTCTCACTGGACGCATTTCCCAGGTGAGGACAGCCTGCAACTCTTTTCCCCTAGGCTAGCTCTCCAGCAACCAGGTTAGGTCCAAAAAGGTAGATAAAAGTGTTGGCACCTGCTGTCATAGAAAAGAGCATCAAACTAATTTGATACCTATTCCCAGAACAGACCTTTACTCTGGCTTCTGAGTAAATGGCAGCATTTAATTTGCTGTGTTATTCAGAGTAGAGCCAGATCTTTGACAGATTCCTGCACCCAAAGGTAATGTCTGGCTACCCTAGTATTTCTATACAGCATGCTAGCTTTCTAAATCAGCTTTGGAAAGCATATTTCTCACTATCAACTGGACAAAAAGCCTGCCTATTTCAGTGGGTATAGATTACCTGTCAAAGTGACTATTGACTGTCTTAACAGGCAACCTGAATCTCATCCTGGAAATAAAAGCTTACAGACTATCTATGTGAATTCAAAGACTAAAATTACACTATCCAAATACCAAAGAAGATGGTACTACAAAAGAAGGAAGACCAAACGGAGATCTAACTTGAATATTTATTAATAACTTTTCCATTACAGTTCTCTATGCCAGGGCACTGAGCACCCGATGGTTTGTCTGGGCTCAGGCTCAGCCTCAAAAATGCAGCCGTACAGCCTTGAATCAGAGTGCTGTGTAGATAGACCTGTGTGAGAAAATGCTCTGACAAGCAAGGACCTGTCCCCCTCAGCAGAAGCTGCACTTAAGCTCAAGCCCTTGTCTTTGCTCCTGCTGTCATGGCCATACCTGGCTGTGTACCTAACTGTTCTGGACTGGACCTCCACCCACTGCCTTGACTTCCTGGCTTGATCTCAGATGTGTCATATCACTCAAATGGCAACAGAAGAAGAGTAAATTGTAAGATTTACAAGAAAATCTTTCTTTCTTCATTTCTTCCCAAAGAAAGGAAAAAAAACCCACCTGTTAAATAAACCTAGCTGTTAAATAGCTACTACAGTAATAGTGATTGTAAAATAAAAAAATGATAAACAGTAATAGGAAAGAAAAAATCCCTATTTGCTGATGCAGCTTTCAACTGCTAATACTTTGCAGAAACAGTCAGATTCAGCCTACGTTTCATGAAGTCACTGTAGAACGTATTGGTACACAGCGTCCTGCTCGGAGGTCCATTTGTAAGGTGAGTTGCAAAGGTGGAGTGATTAAAAATATGACATGCAGCTCCTAATTTCAAAACTTTTTAAATAATTAAATGTTTTCCATCAAAGCAGGAAGTAATGATTTCCCATTTACTTTACACATTAGCCTGTAGATAACTAAAGAACATAGTTATGCCATATCACTCCAGTAAATTTGCATTTATGTTAGTATTTAGCATAAGACTCTTACTAGAGTAAATCTGCATTAGCAATTTCATTAATACCACAAACAAGACAATAAAAAGGAACAATACAAAATTAGTTACAGAACCTCTAAGAAATAAAACACTTTAATTGTCGTGGCTTCTGGACACTAAAGCATGTAAACAGCAAAGGTGATGCTGGACTCTCCCAGTCAGCTCTGTCATAGCCTTAGGAACCTGCAACTAATTGCAAATGACCAAGTTTTCACCCCCACCCCTCTCAAAATGACAGCCACTGTTGATTTCCTTGCTGGAGCATCAAAATGCTGCAGAGCACAATTCCAAAGATTTGTCTAGTCTTGCATAAAGAGAGTGAACTTCAGACAACTGATATATCACATTGTTTCCTCCACACATAGGCCTGAATTTCATTCACTTGCAGTGCTGAGCTATGACCTCTCTTCTGTTTGTGATCCTGCAAGATCAGAGCGTGTGATTTCCCTCACTGTGAGTGAAAAATCTGAGAGGTTTGTCTGTGTGCCTAGGAGTCATAAAAAAAAAGTAAGAGAACTAACACTAAATCAAACACAGACTTCGGAAGACAGTGGTTTGTTTGAACTAGCAAAATTTCCTGAACACCAGAAAAGTTTAGAGAAATTGACTACAAAAATCATATATGCCTACACAAAGAAGTAGGACTTTAAGAACTAAGCAGCTTGGCTAT
Source organism: Calidris pugnax (assembly GCF_001431845.1). Classification (NCBI taxonomy): domain Eukaryota; kingdom Metazoa; phylum Chordata; class Aves; order Charadriiformes; family Scolopacidae; genus Calidris; species Calidris pugnax. Next base: position 6,931,169 of record NW_015091064.1, read on the forward strand.
TTCACTCTTTTGACTACAGTCCTCTCATTTTATTGAAATGCAGTAATAATTCCTATAGCTTGTCATTCAGACACCAGAGAACAAATTATTCACCAGCATACGCCTGTCATCTATAGTACTGAGTCTGCAGGGAAGAGGAAAATTGTGCAGAGTTCATTCAAGATGCAGTAGAGAGAAACACAGCCCAAGGATAATTGTAAATGTTGTGCTGAAAGAACAGTGTGGATTGTAGACTGTATCTTTAAACATCACGTAAGAAGAGTGAACCTGAAAAAATGTTCCACTTTGGTTTTAAGAGGTACAGTTTCACACAGGTGAAACACTGAAAAAATCATTAACAGCTATTGCTTCAAGGTAGCTTGGGAATAAATTGGAACGTAACCATGTCTGTGTTAGCCACAGAGCTGGAACAGAATGTCTGTAACTGATGGTGTACCACTTAGGAGTTAAGCGAGTAAACTCACTTATTAAACCCAAGAGGAACAAAAAAACAAACCAAAACAAAAATTTCCAATATGAGCTCAAATGTGGAAGGAAATTAAGACTGGAGTAAAGGAGGAGGTAGAGTGATATCTTCCCATTTTAAGAGCAGCTTCAGATTATCAAACTAACTTAGTCATTTGTGATCTTATCTAAAAGATTTCTTTCCTACCTCCCTCCCCCAGAGAGTACTATCAGACTTTGAGCACATGCAGGTCCCTCAATACCAACTGTCATATCAACATAAGACAATTGTATTAGAAAACTGTTCTGCATAAGTGAAATCTGAACAGTATCTATTGTTAACAGTTTATCAGCACTTACTTTTCTCTTCAAGGATTTCATTTTTCTAAGTATCCTGGGATGAGCTTACTAAAGTGGGAACACTTTTTTTACGCAAAGCCTTCACTTTCTGAAGGAATAGTTATACAACTTTGACAAATTTCAACCACTTCACTTCCCTATCTTGTCATTCCTGTGCCACTGATGTGATTTACCACCTCTTTAGTTCTGCTAACACAGTTGTTTGTCTGGCTGTGCTGGTAAACCAGAAGACTGAAACAATCTAGATAAAAAGTAGCCCTCTGAAACAAAGGACCATTTTTAATCCAGGCCATTGCTGTCACCTGCCTGTACTACAGATTCATAAACAGTTGTCATAGCATAATAGGAGAGGCCAAGAATTGTGGTATGGAGTTGGAGAACTTCTTGTGTTACCTTCACTCCATAAATCAATGTATTATGTACAGTCCAGTACTTAAGTATGTCCACAAAAGGACAGAGATCAAAACTTCTGAATTTGGCTATCTTCATGTATGGATCTACATGGATAGTAGGTGTATAAACTTTAGGGCAGTTAATGAAGAGAAAGTCAATGCATGCACAGAGTGATTCAGTTGACTTCAGACAGAAGAGATACCCTAAGACACCTGTGTCCAGTGGATGCCTATGTTTAGGGCAACTGAAGTGAACTCTAGAACCCTACCTTAGGATGAACTACGTCGGTGTCCAGCTCTACTGAGTGTGTTGATTGGCCCTCCATTAGCTAAACAGGAACTTAAGACAGCTACCATGTATGTGGACACCAATGCTGCAGATGTACATTTAAATTTCATGATCTTAAAACGAATCCTAACCCTAAAACTCTATGTTCTCACAGTAGGTCTTAGATTCTCTGCCCACTCATTGGTATCTCTTACTATTCGAGACCTCCTGTGGTGTCCAGGCTGCCTGGGACTGGTAGATATGAAATTAGGCCTTTGGCCTGATGTCCCTCAGAAAAGCCAGACAGGATATTCAAATAGCATTAGACATCAGAGTTCAGAAGCAAGGTCTAAGACCTGAATTATGGGTAGATGTCTCATACATTCACAGACATTTCTCTAATGGCATGGACACTGTATGTAGTCTTCCATCCCATGACACCTCTTAGTTCTGCCAGGAGGGTTCATCGTGGATTTCCCTGCTGAATGAACCTTTAGGCTCCAAAGCCAACTCTATTTACAGAAGTGATGTCATGATACACGGAGGCACTCAGCGGTTGGACAAGGAAGGAACAGAAGTGGAGAGGGCAGAAACTTAAGCCACTATTACACCAGAAAAAAAATCCTGAAAACAGAAAATTTTCTATATATTTAACAAAATCAAAGCAAAATAACAGAATATCCTGAGAATCACTAATGTTTAACATGTGAACAGCATGCTTCACTACCAAACATGCCAACCAGTTAAAGTTTCCTGCTTTCAGACTAATTGATAAGGCATATGCATACCTAACTAATGCTTATGTAAAATTATATTTAAAATTTTATACAATCCTTCCTTTTCACTTTGTATATTAATTTATGCAAGAAAGAAACATACAAGCAGATGGTAAACAATGAAATAATGAAAAATATATTCTATGTTTCTAATACCTTGAAAAAAATGTACTTCGGTAAGGCTTCCTGAAATACAAATTGGAAACTGATTTGAATAAAATAAAAATATTTCACTGTAGCTTCTATACAACATTCTTGTGAAAATGACTTCTCCATTCTATGACAAGATACTATAATAATTATTTTCACCTGAATATATGTTCAGTCTACAGCCCTGCAAAAATGTTTCTTACATAGCCACCATGAATGAAAAATGAACATGAGAAACTTAAAAGATCTGCAATTAGAACTAATGTGGTTAGTTTTGTACATAATTTTTGGAGTAGAATAGGGTGCACTGTGTAGGAACAAGTCTTTTAAATTTTGCCCTCAGATCCAGTGTCACCAAAATGGAAAATTCAATTTTCTGTATATTTTGATTGATTTTGCATTCATTTGAAAACATCTGTTTTTAACATTTATTTCAAAGACCTTATTTAAAACCTACTTTGAATTGTAAACTAAGTTGATTTTCCTAAGTGTAAGATTTCTAATACCAAAAATCATCCATTGTAATAGGGCTAAGAAAACCAGAGAGCAATATGAATCTCATTTAAAGTCAGAATAAAGACTCCCTTTAGTTGCTTCCTGGGTATTAAAAAAAGTCTTTTTTTTAAAGCTTCTTGAGATACACAGTTTTTATAAGCAGAAAAAGGGTATGTTTTCCTTTGAAATATTTTCATCTCAGTCTTTTGATCTGGAAAAAAGGTGTGGGGGAATTGAATTGTTTGGGAGACAGGCGTTATTTATGTGTAGAATATTTTAGATGTGACTCAGAGAGCAAAAACTTCACAGCTGCCTTGCCATTATGCCTAACTTAGAGATTCCTCAAAAAAAGCAGCTGCAATTTGCAGGTGTAGCAATGGTGATTTGGCGTCAAGGGAGTGAAAAGACTGTAAGGTCAATGGCACTGAGCTACAAAGGGTAAGTGGGATGTCAGGATGTGGAGGATGCATGAAGGCAATTGAAAGGGCTTTTGAGAAGGGCTTTATTTGTTTAATATTCAGTGGCATTAAATCCATAAGGACAAGGAATGGGACAGTCTGCAGACTAAGATGCTTGACTGGATGAGTACACTTGAAAAGGAATAGGCTGGAAGGTCTCAATAAGGTCTTTCTGCAGAAGCCTTGATGCAGAGGCCTTTTTTTTTTGCCTCTACTCCCTCTCCATCCCAGCCCTTCTTAGTTATACTCATCCTTCTTCTTCTTTTCAGAGTGCAAAGTCTTCACCTCAATTTCGCGTCTGCTGAGTGTTTACATGTCCTCATTGAGACCACCTATTTCTATCCATGCCTCTTCACATACTCCTCTATTTCCAATCCCTTCTTCCCTCTCCTTTGAATTTGTCATTGAAATGAATTCAGCAACCAAGGAACTAAAAAAAGAAGTAATCTAGTCATAGATACCCTGGTATCTCTTGTATCCCAGTCTCCCTGCAGAGTGTATGGATGAGATCAGATGTGTGTATACTGTGCAGGGCAACATGAGAGAAGATCTGTTTAAGAGTGATGAGCACTGTATGGGCAGTGGCTTGGGTCTGAAAAACAGTCTGAATTAAAAATAACAGTTCTGCACCCAAGTTAATGATTTCCTTTTTCAGGCTCATTTAACAGCAACCTGGAAACTCTGTCTGCGGTACAGAGTTGTCCATAGATGTCTACAAGTGAAACACATAAAAAATAGGATAAACAGAACTTTGTCTCACAAGATGATATAAATGCTTGGAAACCTCTGTGCATTCATCCCCTCAAAATATCACTTACCTCAACATGACTATGACAGATTCTTTCCTTCAGAGCTTTTACAGCTCCAAATGCAGACACTGTCCACTGTTTGTTTTCGTGTAGTTATTCTGTCATTTCTTTTGTATGTAGAACACAGGCATGTTTTTCACAATGCTTCTTCCTTCCTGACCCAAAGCGTACTTAGCCCTATACAATCTTATCTCTTCTATCAAATTTAATTTGTCTTTGCAAATCTTGAGAAGCGGACAGCATGGGATTTGAAACAGTTCTGAAGGGGGTGTCTTTGGACAGAAAATGACTGTTGAAGAACCCTGCATAACAAATATACATAAAGTTATGCAGTTCTTTGGACAAAACTGCTCATGACACATTTATTATATAAATAAAGCATCCTCTCTGACACTGCCCACTGTCACTCCCCACAGACATCAACACAGTCTGAGGTCCTAATCTTTTTGCCTTAGCAGCTTTTTTGGGCATCTGTCACTCCCAACATTTAAGCTTGGGTTTTGTTGGCTCTTAGACACATTCAGTAGGATGCACTGTATCATACGGCTCCTAGGAAGGAAGCTTGTGCACTTATCACACTTGGAAACCTATTGCTATACACTGAATTCTTTTTTCTGTGCTTTATGAGAAAGGACGTTGTGAGATCCCATATTAGGTGAGGCTGTACAGGAAAAATACAAAGGAGAAACAATTGGTGAATTCTTTCTGATGATAACAGAGGTCACTGGATAATGAGCTGGCAATGTGTGCTTGCAGCCCAGAAGGCCAACTGGGCTGCATCAAAAGAACTATGATGTGGTGCTTCTGCCCCTCAACTCCGCTCTTAGGAGACTCCACCTGGAGTACTGTGTCCAGCTCTGGGGTCCCCAACATAATAAGGACATAGACCTGTTGGAGTGAATCCACAGAAGGGCCACAAATATGATCAGAGGGACAGAGCACCTCCCCTATGAAGATGGGCTGAGCGAGCTGGGGTTGTTCAGCCTGGAGAAGAGAAGGCTCCAGGAAGACCTTCCAGTATTTACAGGGGGCCTACAAGAAAGCCGAAGAGGGACTTTTTACAAGGGCATGTAGTAATAGGACAAGTGGTAATGGTATTCAATTTAAAGAGGGTAGATTTAGATTAGATATTAGGAAGAAATTCTTCACTATAAGGGTGGTGAGGCATTGTAACAGGTTGCCCAGGGAAGCTGTGGATGCCCCTTCCATGGAAGTGTTCAAGGCCAGGCTGGATGGGGCTTTGAGCAACCTGGTTTAGTGGGAGGTGTCCCTGAGCACAGCAGGGTGGTTGGAAGTGTTCTTTAAGATCCCTTCCAAGTCAAACCATTCTATGATTCTATGATTTTGGGATAAGTGGTAAACGAAGGACTCATTTAGCTAAATGATGCTATAAATCGCCAACATCTGGGCTAGGTATTCTACATTCTCTTGACAGCCAGTGTTGAGTAACGGTCATTTTTAGAACACCATCCATCACATTGTAAAGTAGATATTTTGGATGTCTTCTACAATTAAGATAAATTGCATCCTAACATTCTAGAATTTAATGGTGTCTTAGGCTTGGCTTTCGTTACAAGTAGAGTAATTTCAGAAGAGGTAGTTAGAAAAAATCACACATTTAAATTAAATAGTCTGCAATTAAGGGACTCTGTTTTAAAAGTGATGACTTTGAACTATTATTAAATTCAGTGTAACTGAAAAACAAAGGACAAGAACATAGTGAAAGTTTGGAACTTCCTTTCAGGTGCTGTGGAACTTCTAAAATTACAAAAAATATGTGCAATATTCCAGAAATAAAACAGAGAATAAAAGAAAATCAAGAAATTAAAGAACTGGGGATTCAACAGGAAAAGAACTTTTTTTTCCTAAAAAATAAAAAAAAGAGAATAAAATAAAATAGGTGCCAAAGCTCAATTCAGCTCTTACAAAATAAATCAAAACAAATAATACAAGGTTATTCACTAAAAAGTGCAAAAGAGAATGAAGCAAGTAGAAGCAGGTATTAAGAAGTGAGAACGGAGCCATGATTTAAAATAATGTAGGTATTTTCTACTAAACAGATGACTGATGTGCATCAGTTTTCAATTTGGTTGATAATATTGGCTATGGAGGAGAAGATAGAACAGCTGCAGACAATGAAAGATAGTAACTTCAATAAGGTAATGTGAAATTTGATAATGAAAGAATAATAAAAAAAATTGTGGAAGGGCAGCCATGACTGGAGCTATATGCTTCCATTTTCCACTGTTTAGAAAAGACAGACGTAAAAGTAAAAAGAAGGAATTTCAAACTGTTGCCAGGGAAAAAAGTGTTTTCTTTTTAAAGCATTTTTTTACAATAGCATGGATTAACCAATATTTGTTCGGATAAAAATTAGTCTGGGAGAAAAAAATAATTACTTAATTTGCTAAGTCCAAATGTTTTAGTTTAGTTAGTAAAGAGAACGATAGACTTTACCTGAAATTATGGTAAACTATATCCTCCAGGATATAAGCAGAAAAACAGTGATGGTAGGCATATACCTGCAAGTGACAGTTTAGTTACCCAATTTGGTCCCCATATTTTGTCTATGTGCCCAGACTGCATACCCATTCCCGTGTTTCAGCTCCTCTCCCCTTTTCTTTTCCCTTCATAATATCTATAGCTTTATATAGCTTTATATCTATCCCCTCTTAATCCTTCCTATCCACTCTTCCTGGTCAGCAACATCAACAGCAACTAAATTTTAAATACAACTTTTTAACCCATGCTTTTGGTCTGATGATAGCCAACAAATTTCTCCACCAAATAAAACTGAACGAACAAAAAAGAAATGGGACTTGATCTGTTCTTGCGCTGCCCGAAAAAGTTTCCATCCCTAACATCCACAGTTAGGGCAGTGAGCTGTTCAGCCACCAAGCCTTATCTATTATGGAATTTGCTCTTAACCATTTATATCAGCATTTAGCATAGCTTTAAACAGAGCTTAAGGCCCATGAACAACAGTGCCTGAGTTGATACAGGTGTTTGTTACCTTGAACTGAGATGCGTCTTCGAACTATGGTGTTTACACAGAGTCCTGCAAACCTCTTGGTACAAAATGCTGATTATCCCCAGTTCTTTATTTTCTGAAGAAACTGAGATGATTTGACTCTAAAGATTTGATACTGAGTTCCTGGTGCACTCCTGCTCCCATTAAAGTCAGCAATCAAGCAATCCAATGTCTTGATTTTACAAACCATTGTGACATATTAGCCCTAAATCTGCAGTCATCTATGCTTTATATCTGTGTATATCTCTATGTAATCATATATGCTTTCATACTATTAGTCTAGTATAATCTGATTATTTATAAATAAGCTCTGTTTGTTGTGAGGAATTGCTTATGATTGTGAAAGGTGTTAGAACTGGCAACTACATCCCCAAAGCTGTTCAGATTAACTATTATTTCTGTCACACGCTTCTAAAAGTATTAAGCTCATGGATGCATATGAGCCACAAAGTATGTACAAGGGAGGTTTTTTATCTTAATGTGTAACTACGTAGTTGAATAAAGTTACTTAGCAAGTCACGAGCTTCAATCTGCCAGTTACTTTAAGAATTCTTTTAATAGAGCAAGCAATTCCTTTTAGGAGTAGTCAGGGCATTATTGTTATCCAACTACAGTTAGGCATCGAAACAGCATCATAAAGATAAGAACTAGTATTGTGTCCTCAGAAAGGGATAGCCCTTCGCAATGTACTATGAAGTGCCTTGAGATTGGTTTAAACTAAGCTCTTAAGGAATGCTGTGGCAAATGACCTGACAGCAATCATGATTTATTTGTATTTTCTTAGATATTTCTCTGGAGTCATAAGAACAGATTATAACCTAGTTTATCTGTGACATGAGATCATTAACTCCAGGAAGTAACAAATGATACCTCTTCTACAGAGAGTTCTTTAAAATGCTATTCCTAACAATTTACTGGCCTCAGAAAGTTCACTGCTTTGTCATATTTACCACTTGTATCATGTTAAAGCCTTTCAAATACATCCTTTTGTGGTCAGATCAATGGCTACATACAGTATTATAGCATCGTATGTCAATTCAGATCTTTGTAAAACTGGATTTTAACATGGAATATTCCTAGATAAGAGAAGTGATATTTAATGAATGTCTTAAGTTTCCACTTTACACAGATTTTAAATGTTTGGCAGCACAGTTGGTGAAACCAATATGACAACAATATCTGAGAGGTCGGCTCATGAATTATACCTTCACCCACAGAGAGCAGACAGAGTGCTGCTACAGAGATAGAGTTGAAAGAAGCTGAACTGAAGAAGTAAAGGAGTTAGTTTTCCTTTTATCTGGAAAATATTTTCTTGAATATTTTATTAATCGAAAGTGTAACTTAGCCAGATGATCAAAATAGTTTTGTTGGTTTTTCTGGGGGAAGTAGTTTGTTTAGTTGAATTTTAAGGAAAAGTCCAAGTCCTGGATCTACTGAGATGCTGTCAGTCTGCTAAACATACTGATAGTTACCTGACAAAAGGATGCACAAAAGTATCATTCCAGGAACAGCACTTTAGTAATAAGTGAGTTCTGGTAGAGACCAGTATCAGTTAGTGCAGTGCAATACATGTTTACCTGTTAAATCAGGTCATCTCTCTTAACTCCAGGAGTCTGAAGGTTTACTTCCAAAAAAAAAAATCCCTCAAAGGCAGGAGGTACTTGTAGGTGGCTAAAGCTTGCCAGAGATGAACTGAGGCTGAGCCCTCTATTTGCCTTGGAACTACTTGTTTGATTCTCTTGAACTTGGTGCTGTGCACTGAGTCCTAGCCTTTTTACCCTCATCTTGTTAGTAGGTTAAAAAAAAAAAAAATCTTGTTGCTTGTTTGCTTGTTTTCATTTATTTTGAATGCACGGTTGAACCTTCTTCTGGTTACTTACCATCTGAAAGGAAGGGTTCTTCCTGGTTTAGTAATTGGAGTAAATATGATGGCTACCTGTAAATTTTGAGGTGTCTATATTTGAGAGCTGCAGCTGTAGATGGGACTCTTTCTCCTTTTTGCTGAATAGGCTCTGACTGGAAAACCTGGATTGACACAAAATATGTTTAGGAAGAATTAGTGAAGTAGGAAAGTAAAAAAGTCTCATATGCCTTATCAAAACTGTATTTTCACAGTATCTCAATCAGATATTCTTCCCATGAAGTATTGACTATTCTGCAACTCAAGGGAGATCCACTAGAAGAAAATTAGTCCTAATAAGGAAAGTTAAAGAGAAAGGAATCAGAAAAATATGGAAGCTGGGTCATTTCTGTAATAATTGGATATGTTCATTTCAGATAGACTGTTGTGTGACCAAGCTTTTCTCTTAGCTACCTTTCTATGAACTGCCTTGTTAACAAGATAAACGGTGCACAATAAACATAACAGCCTCATATAAACTTTTTCTAACAACATTACCCTTCTCTAGTTGGGGGCAGATATTTAGTACTTCCTAATTGAAATTTATTTTGTCAATAAACCTTTACTGCCAATTTTTAATTTTTACTGCATATATAATACTCTCAAGTTGGCAGTCCTCATCAGTGGGAAATATTTTGTATAGACTAAATCTAATCTAAATAACATAATGCTACTAATTTAATTTCAATTATTATTAAAGCTTGCTTCGTTAATCCACCTGCTATGTACTTTATGCACTGTATTTGATAAATTCATTCCGAAATGGCTGTATGAAATGCCATAAGCAGACAATGAAACAGAAATCTTGTCCCATACCTACAGGTCTTTCAAACTGTCAAAGTGGGTAAAGCAAGTAATTAGTCATTGACTGTAAATGAAATCTATTTTCCCCACTACCTCAGCAGGACTAAGGAAGTGATTGTTCTCCTGTACTCAGCACTGGTGAGGCCCCACCTCGAGTACTGTGTTAAGTTTTGGGCCCCTCACTACAGGAGGGACACTGAGGCGCTGGAGCATGTCCAAAGAAGAGCAACAAAACTGTTAAGGGGTCTAGAGTGCAAGTCTTATTATGAGCAACTGAGGGAACGGGGGTTGTTCAGCCTGGAGAAAAAGAGGCTCAGGAGAGACCTTATCACTCTCTACAGCTATCTGAAAGGAGGTTGTAGAGAGGTGGGGGTTGGCCTCTTCTCCCAAGTAACAAGACAAAAAAAATGGCCTCAAGTTGTACCAGGTGAGGTTTAGATTGGATATTAGGAAAAAATTCTTCACCACAAGGGTTATCAAACATTAGAACAGGCCACTTGGGGAAGTGGTGAAATTACCATCCGTGGAGGTATTTAAAAAGATGGGTAGATGTGGTGCTGAGGAACATGGTTTAGTGGTGGTGTTGTCAGTGTTAAGTTAAAGGTTGGACTCAATGATCTCAAAGATCCCTTCTAACCTAGACAAATCTATGATTCTATGTCTTTGTGTAGAATTAGTGGATACTTAAGAAATTGTAATCTCTAATCTGCAATAATGAAAATGTCTAGGAAATCCAAATTTTATCCAGGGAAAGAGTCTAGAAGCGCTATGCGGTTGAATTGTCTGATATCCACTGTTTAAATTTTTATAAGTATAACTTGGATGTGGCAAAACTGAAAAAAAAAACACAAAACCACATTGAAATCTTAAATTCAATCACTCCAACAAAAAAATATAGATTAATAGATCTCATTAGCATTATAGCATTAATATCTCCTTCCAGCAGGTAGAAAGCCCATTAAATTTACCATAGTCCAGCAGTGAAGCACATTTAGTACCACCAAGCAGGATCTTGCTGAAAATTATTCTTGCACAGTGAATTCTTCGCTCTTCTGAAGAAATGTAAACTCCAATATGCAATGCAATGCAGTCACTTAATGAAAGAAAAGTTATTTTTTCAGCAATGCTGAAAAATTATTAGTCTTTCAGATTCTCTTCATTCTCATAATCTTTCAGATCTGAGCTGTCTGACATGCAGAAGGTTTGAGCTACCCTCAGTTGTTTTGTGGCTCAAAGATGTTCATGCTGAGCAAATTGTATAGTAAACCACTTTGTCTTAAGGATGGAAAAAAAACCAAAACAACCAACCCACTCCAAAAAAAACAACCCCCCTCCCCCCCCGCCTCACCCCGGAGAAAACCAAACCAAACTAAACAAACCAGAAATTGTAACAAACCAATAATGGATTATGACTGCAAAATTATCCCCTGGTAATAATCTCAGGATAAAACCTATATTAAACTCTATTTGGATCTAATTTTACCAGTTCTATAGAATGAAATTTTTCTTTCCTACCTATAAATGTCACTTTGTAATCAGCTTCTTGGTATTTTCTTTCACTGTTTAGAAACATTGAGCAACTCTTAGGCTACTTACAGTTTAACTAAATACATTGATCCACACTATTGCTCTGTTCTATTGGAATAAGGTTTTTTTTAAGCTCCCCTAGGACAGAAACCTTTCATTACCTCGATACTACCAGAGTATGCTAATAGTCAAAACTAATTCACAAAGAATGTGGGTTTGTTGCTGCCTAAGGCTACACAAGCCAGTTTTGCAGCATAAATTTTTAAAGGTAGGGGTCTGCGATATTAAGGATGGACCACCCCAATCAGTTTTTCAAAGAATATAAATTTCTAAGCCATGGACCAGAACCTCAGATACTTTCCAGTCTTTGTGTAATACTGATCTCTGGTCTAAACACCTCTGAGGGTTTGCCCTAACATTCCTACCCGTTCTTGGCTCTGCTGTAGCGTTCAGAGTCATGATGAAGAATAAGTACATACAGAGGGAAACTGGACAGAAACACTGATACTTTTCTAGGCAGAATTTGAACAGCTCAAAAGCTGCTGCAACCACCAGTTCACAGACTAGAAAGGTAACAGAAAACTGTTTAAATGTCTTCCCTAGAGTATAATGGCCAATACTATGAGACACCTGAGCATCTGCAGCATTATGGATGAAAATGCTTACACCAGAAGCAGTTGAGAAAGGACAAAACACTGCTAAGTAGAGGGTTTTTAAAAACAAAGTCAGGAGAAACTTAGTTCTACAAAGTCAAAGCATTCAGAGGGATCTCTTCTAAATAAATTACAAATCAGGTCACTATATAAAATAAATATTAGTTATTATATTTTTAATTGCTAATTGTGATAGTAACTTCCAAACAATATAAAAATTATGACTATGTATTTTGAAGTATTGGGATAATATAGAGATACTATTCTTTCCTGGTCCAAGATTATGATTCTAGAAAACAAATGAGAAAGGAGTGAAAATGACAGAAAATCAAGATAACAGCAGACATAGTACTTCTTAGCTTTAAAGTATTAATAATTACGGTGGTCTTGATAATCTCAAATATCTTAAAATCTAAATGGTTTTAGAGGAGGTAAGCTATTATTTATTTATTATAAATAAATATGTATTTATTATAAATAAATCAGACAGCATTTGTCTTTGAACACTAAAATCTGAGAGGAACCATGTAATATGTTGTAAGCCAGTTAGCTAGTATAGCCTAAATTAACTGAGAATTATCTTCAGCAAATTACAAATTTCCTCAATTTGTAAGAAATAATTAAAATTAATGCTAGCACATAAAAAAAGGAAAACGACTTAGGAGTTAAGATCAAAATATTGCTTGTAAAATCTCTTATTGCTTAGAAGACTACATAACATTAATTCCTATGAATCACAGAATGGTTGAGGTTGGAAGGCACCTCTGGAGGTCATCTTGCCCAAACCTCTGCTCAAGCAGGGCCACCTAGATCCAGGTGCCCAGGACCACGTCCACATGGGTTTTGAGTATTTCCAGGGTTGGAGACTCCACAAGCTCCCTGGGCAACCTGAACCAGTGCTCAGTCACCTTCACAGTGAACAGTGTTTCCTGATGTTCAGATAGCACCTCCTGTGTTTCAGTTTGTGCCCATTCTCTCTGGTACTGTCACTGGGCACCACTGAAAAGAGATCTGACCTACAGATATTCTTAAAGCTGAGATAATACGAATAGACTCCAGGGTAAAATAACAATGCACTCAAAAAAAAAGAATCTTTTTTTGGCAGAGAAGAGATTTTTACAGATACATCATATTATATGTATCATCTGAGAAGAAAAATGCATGTTGTTACAGTGGCACTTCAGGCCGTTTCAGAGTACAGTTGGAGGAGGAGCCATTCTTCTATTAACTATGGAATAAAGTGGCTATTATCGAGAGTCATGGAGTTTTTAGTCTTTGTTAAATGAACTTGAAATTTATGTAAAGTGCTAGAAATTAACAAGAACAGAGAAAGAACTTTTTAATTATTACAGAACAAAATATAACACTAGAATTGTAACAATATAGTTCTCCAATTTGATTCACCAAGATGACTCAGTCAAATAATGGAGAGATTTATTTTGGGGTCTAAAATGTAGTCCTGTCTGTGTGACTATGCAGCTTTAGTTTAGATTATTCACTACTTGTTATTGTAATGTTTGAGAACCTTTCTTTTACTTATGTCAGAAGGGTTGTTAATTGTAATGGCAACGTGATGTTGTGAACAACTGCACTTATGACATGACCAAAACCCAATTTCTTTTTCAGGGATCATCATCAAAACAGTCTTCTAATAATACCTTGCAGTCATGAAGAACGGAGACAGAAGACTTAATGTGAAGTCATATAAATAATATAGGTAGTATAAAAAAGTAGTTTTTGAAAAGCTAACATTTCTCACCACTCAGAAAAAGAACAGCTAACAAGCAACAGAGCGCTAAAATTGTATTCATTATGAGCTATGATTAATGATGATAAAATAAGTACTATTGGTTTTTAGTTTTACACGCCATATCAACTGATTTTCACAGACTTTCAGACAGCAAGTGTGATGTTACAGATAAATATGATTCATAAGAGTTATTTTCTAATGAAAAACTAATTAATTTTTTAGTCAAGATAATAAAGTATGTCCCATAGAGAGCATTGTCCAGAGTTTTCAATCTAGGGAATAAAAAATGTTATTTTTTTCTGCTGTATATCATTGGGTCTGGAATCACTTTCTAGACCTGAATGCCTTTGTTATGGTAGATGCAAACTGCACACACATTAAAAAGTCCTGAAGATAATGAGTTTGCTAAAGAAGCTATGTTTTGAACATCTCTTTTGATATGTTTCAGAAGTAAAGTGTCAGCAACAGATACTATATGAAAAGTCAGTATTCATGGTGACTTTAAACTGACTGTATAAGTGACACTAAAACAGTTAGTCCCCCATATCAATTAGACAGTACAGACCCAAAAATAGATAGCTAAGATATCTTTAAAAATATAAGCTCTGTGTGATTTTGAAAACTCAACCCCATGTAATTAGCTGAAAATAATCAAAGTTCACATTCACATCTCATAGCTTCTGCCTTTTTTCTTTAACCAACAGTAAAATATCTGTTTCAAAATTTATCATAGTTAAGAATCCCCACTGACTGTCAGAGGAGGTAACAATGTGTAATTCCCAGCAAAGAGTTATGCTTTCCACATCTCAGCTATCTGAAGGAGAGCCAGATCTAGGCTGTGTAAATAATTAGGAACACAGACATGATAAAAGCATAACAAAGCATATGAGCATTTGTTTGCTAATGATTGATGAGAGGAGGTGTACTGCAGAGACTACCACTCTTTGTCAGGATGAATTGCCTTTTCTTTCACAAGCACTTATTTTTTGAATCTATTGTGATATTAAAATGTAATATCTTTCATCTGAATGGCCTCATTTAAAATAAGGTGCATGTAATCCATCCTGGGAATAAACAAGCTAAATTTAGGTTGAAAGGCCAGGGAGACATAAACGCAGGTAATGGAAAACTGTATTCTGCTCAGCTGACAATTTATTTCTAATTCTGTTTTCCATTGTTATCAAGAGCAAAAAGAGACTTAAAGGTCCTTCTTTGCTTCACTACCTAGTTTTGCTAAATAGGACTTAGGGTTATTACTGACATTTTTATAAAAATCCGAAATATGTCATCCTGAAAAAAACAGTTTTGAAATCTTTAAAGAAAGAGTAAATGTATCTTTAAATGATCTGTTCAATCACAGTGTTGAAGCTGCACATTCTGTACTGATAAAAGTACAGAATCATAAAAGTAGCAGGCCCAGAAGCACCAATGGATTTTATACCTCACTCGCTTGTTAAATTCTATGACCCATGTTATTCAGGTCAGAATATACGTTTTCAAAAGTGTACCAAATTAAAGTTAAAAACCAAATCCAGGGCATCTGAATTTTGTTACTCTTTGGGCAGTGCAGAAACTTCATGCTCTTAACAACCGCTACAATAAAGAAAACCTAAGAAATTTTCTCAACCAAGGAACATTCATTGTTTGGGATTCCACTTCACTTGCCAGAAATTAAAATAGAATAAAATATTTAAATCCTGGAGACTGAAATAGCAACTGTCTTTTGGAATTGGCAGTTGTAAGTACATACAGAAACAACAGTAAGCAGAGTTGTTAATCTTGATTCAAAACAGTAATACTTAAACTTAGAAGTAATTTAAATTCCACAAAACCGCATTTTCACCCTTGAACATTCCCGTAGAAAGGAAAGAAAGTGCAAACCATATCCCATCAAAGCTTTTTCAGGGCCCATATAGAGAAATAACCACCAAGACATTCCTAAATATTCCTAAATAAGAAATTATTGGGCGTCTTACTGAAGGTAAGGTTCTGACTGAAAAATTCAGGCTGTATTCTAAAGTAACTAGGCATCTTCAGGCAACTAAAATTTAAGTGCCTCACATGAGCATAAAGCACTGGAAGTCATCTTCCTAAGACACAGACTGAAAGCCAGCATGCAGCAAATGGAGGGCAACATGTATCTTTGCCAATTTCTTGTGTACCTACCTATGAGGTACCATCCCCAACTCAGCCCAGGATTAACAGCAATCTGTTATTCACTGCTGGCACTGCCCCAGAATTTTTTAACTTGGGAATCTTTCTGTGTTAACACGTGTAAGTCTAAAAAGCCTCTGGAAGAATCAATGTAAATTTTTCAAATAGATATGAGGTCTGCACACATGAAAGGAGGAGTGAGTGAGTGAAAGAGACAAAGAAAAGAAGGAAGGAAAGCAAACAGGTCCAAAACCAACACCAGGGACCTTGACTCCACTCACCATAAAAATTAAGGAGAGGTATAACTGTCTTCACTTTACTCATATGAAAAAGAGAAGCACTCACTTTCCCACCCACACTCTCTCACACTCTTCCTTTTGCTTTTCCTAATGCTCTCAGAGACTTCTATTTTTAGTCAGTCGTCCCTGCTGTAAATTTCCTCAAACTGACTCTGAATAATCTTCCAGATTCCAGGGGACACCTTTGTCAGAGGAATTACTGGGATACAGTCACTGTTTAATGAAATTGGGAGTTTCTAAATGAATAAGGACTGACTAAATATATGACTTCTTTTTCATAGTAGAAATCCTGTTATACCAGCAACTATTTTTAGGATACCTTATAACCAAATACATACAATAGTACATTTCTGTGCCTGTATTTTATTTTCTGTCTAGTAAGACTTTGAATTTATGAAAATTGTCACGTGTGTGTTCGTGTGTGTGTCTCACTGAGAATGCAGACCTTAGCCTGTCCTCAGCATTAGAAGATGCCTGAACTAATTTTCCCAAATCAATTTCATTTTTGCACTTTGCACATGAGGCTCTCAGTCACATGCAAAAGCTTTACACGTAAGAATATAGCTTTTCTCACAGTGTGGTGCTCTAAAAGCCAGCTTTAACAGGGAGCTTATTTCTGTGTAGAGCACCTTTGAAATTTTCTGAAATTTTGGGAACTGAATGAGAGTAAGAAAAAGCTTCCTCACCTATAACAGGCATAGTTGGCTGGGTTTGGTAGCCGGACTTGCAGGGTGTTCTACGTGGGACAAAGCCATGAACTGCCTTGTGCCAGCCATAGCCAGTTCCAGACAGCTCTGAAACGGATGCAAACAACCCAACACCCTTGAACAAAAGAGAGGGGCATGTGGTGCCTCTGCTGAGTGGTAGCTGCCAGGGTAAAAGACACATGAGGAGACAAGGAAAGAGAAACTGGAGGAGACATATAGATGGGGATATTGTTGGGGGTATAGCTGGACATGTGAGCTTGGAAGAAGGGGCTCCAAGAAAGAAGAAGGACATCCCTCAGAGACTACACCTGTGGGTGACCAACACCAATGCAGGGACACTCCTGAGGGACAGCAGCCCATGGGTGGCACATTGTGAGACAGGGACACCCTTGAGTTATTACAGCCCTGGATGACCTATGCCGGGCCAGGGACACCACTAAGAGTATCCTTTGGGAAGTGATTGTGAAAAAGGGTTGATATTACAGCATAAAAGTAATCAAGACCGATGTCAATCTTAACAGACCTGAAAAAGAAATATTACAAGGTGAACATTCCTGAAGGAAGCAGCAAAACCTATGAAGTAAATGCAATTTGGAGTAGAATTTTCTGTTACGAGGGCTTATGCAAGTCCTATTGAATACCTCTTTGCTGAGTTGACAAGTTTAGATAATTTGCTTTTGCATAATGTGCAATTAATATTACCTGAACTCGGGCAGCAGGGAGTTCTCCTGTTAGATGTAATATAAAGTATTTTAAGTGGATTAAATTTGGACTAGGTGAAATGAAACATTCCAGACTAAGCATCTAATTTGTTTTACACCTGTGCAATTTTAGACATATTGCCAAAGTGAAACCAATATGACTGTGAAATACGATCAGATCATATTCTGTTGAAATATGATTTGTAGGTGAAATCAGCTGGGATTAGAAATAATAATAGGAATCCGTGGAGATGTCATATTCAGCACAGGACTAAAAAGCCTGGTGCTAGAATATTGCAGATTTCTGATGTGCAGTGAATCTAATCTCCAAGAATCCTCTCAATTGCATACCAACCTTCCACTTCCTTTATCTCACCACTTAAAAGCTCTCCTTTTGATTATACATGAAGGCATTTTCAATTTATTTGGAATGTCATTTTACTTATCCCTGCCTGACTTTCGTGAGAAGGCATAACATAGTTCCAAATTATTTGCTGAAGAGTGTTTGACTCCCAGTTGCCTGAGAGTTAGGAGGAAAGAGGGAAGACAGGTTAATAGCTGTGTCTTTCTCTCTGTTTAATAGACGTCTTTCATTCTAGAAAAGGAGATGGAAGTTATTTGCTTATGCAAGGCCTTTGAGAAACCTGTCTAATTTCAAGGCAGGGACAAAATGAGAAAGCAAATGAACTTTTAAGATTGAGAGGAATCGACTTGAAATCTTAGAGAGTCAATATTTTGTGTCTAGAGTTTACATACAAAAGCTATTTAAGGAATGTGTGAAGGAGACAAATGACTTATAAAGAACATATAAAACAATATTTAGCAACATCAGCCAGATTTATCTAAACTGGAAGTTATCCCTTCTCTCTCCAGTAATCATCTAGGACAGACAGACACTTCCAAGGCTACAACATACATTAAATATCTATGCTAGAATTACAAACCCGATATGTATCTATCCCTCTACAGTGCTAGATGGAGACCGTGTTTATCTCCTTCCACAGACTAGAGAGGTGTGTCAGGTGTGTTAGATTAAATTCTATGTTTTTGATAACAGAATTGGTGAGATGATTACCCAAATACTTGGTGATTAAGTAACAACATGAAACATTAACAACTTCAACTATTAAGGATGGATGGCACTTGAACAGAGGATAATGAATGCATTCAACTATTTAAATACTGTATTTATAAAGTTGCACTCAAGTCCAAATATGGTTTTTTTCTGGTTCCTTTTACACTGTTCTTATATACTGAAAATTGCTTCTGTAAAAAAGGGCATCATTTAACACCAAAGATCACAACGATTTCCCTATCAAGCATGTAACAATCAAGTGTTCTATTTCTTAATCACAAGCCCTTCAGATGAGATACAAAGTCCAAAAACCTAGAGGATTTTGCATAGCTAACAGACCACTAAGAATAGGGATTCAGAAACGCAAAGTTAGTATTGATGATTCTGTTCATGTATGAGGCTAGGTGAAAGTTTTATATCACATACTTTATTCCATCTAAAAATGGAATGAGTAAACAAAGTTGTGTGTGCACAGTTTATCAGTCCAAACAACAAAAAAATGTAGTGAATGTCAATACCAGTAGCTACATATTTATGCTGTATTAGGACCTTCCCAGAAGTTTTACTAACACATTTCTAGATTTCATTTAAGAAGTATAAGAAGAAGAGAACACAGAAAAGTCAGTTATCTCTTCCAGAGCTTAAATCTGAAGTTTGCTGATTTTACCATCTGAAAATATTTATCTTGTAACCACTGGGTCTGCTAAACAGAAATCAGAGGCTCCAGCTCGTCACTCACTAGGAAATACTTCACAACAGGTATTAATCTGGGATATAGTTTCAGTTTAATAGAAATAAAATATTCTCGCTTCCTGTAGGATAAATCAGTTTCTTGAAGGTCATCCTATCATATCTGTCCCAGCTGCACAAATCAAAAGTAAATTGTGGCTTTAATAATATGTCAAACACACATACTACTTTTTGTCTTAAAAAAAACCCAAACCAAACATTAATAGGTCCGATTTTGTGCCAGTACAAAGACGTCATTTTATGAGATGCTGAATTTCTTTGGAGAGATAACAGACCTTCTCCATTCGTAGGTGTAGCAGCAACTTTCCCCAAGCTAACTGATTGCCTTACAAAATTCAGCTATTCAAGCTTTTAAACAATGATTCCAGTGGCAATTTAAATTTACACCCACATAAAAGATAGCAGAATCTGTTTTTAACCAGAGGGCTCAAATACAAAGAAAGAGGATAAAGAAATAATAAAAATAGTTTCCTTGCTCTGCTGTAGTGTTTCACTAACTGCTTAGTGAGAAAGGTTTTCAGTGTTCAGACTGAATCTTCTCTGAGGCAAACTAAACTTTCTACCTTGCTCTGCTGCAACAGACAAGGAGTACAAATTTTATGTCAGATACTTATTACATATTTCTTTTCTCTTTCCTAGACTAAGGAAGTCCAAGTTCTTCACTGATTTCTCATGCAGTCACAATTTCTAAACTTCTTGTCATTCTTGCCTGTGTAGTCTTTTCACCCTTTTCACTTGGCATATTTTTCAAGTACAATACACAAAAATGGGTATATAACTTCTGTTGAGATCTGTGGAAAACAACTTAATTTTCAAGGATGTTAATTCCATCCATTTATTACTGAGAATGACTGAAATCTGAATTATCATTCTTGAGATCATTTTGAGATCTTGAGACTTATAACTAATGTCTAAACTAATGCTAGGATCGGTTATTTTCTAGTTCAAATATTTGTTAAGGAGTAAACAGAAAAAAGTAATTATTTAACTGAACTAGAACTGTGCAAACCCATGTTGTCATTTCATTAATAGTATAATGGAATAGAAACAAAAGCATGTAACCTGTTATTATAGTTCTTATGTTTATCAATGCTTGTATGTTTACCAGCGACATACTGTAAGCCTATTTGCCAAAGGACTTTTTCATTATGTTCTTTTTTCCCTACGGCCACATTATTAGTATACTTCATGGTACTGAACAGTTAACTGGACAATTATGAATTCGTAGTGCTCACTTCCAAAGCAAAAAAAAAAAAAAAAAAAAAGGCGGCAAAAAACACCGTGGACCGAACCCAAAGCTATAATTTTAAT
>NW_015091064.1:6952055-7119886 GCF_001431845.1 Calidris pugnax
TCGAGCAGTTTCCCAGCATTTTAGAAAGCAGCCTAATGCCACAGTGTTCACAGCAGCAGAAGGGTTCGTGGAGATGGGCTACCCAGGAAACAGCCCTTTGTTTTTGCTGTGCATTGTCTGTTCTCCCAGAGGATCATTTTCAAACACCCAGTGACTCATTATTGAAGCAATGCCATGGTTGTAATTTTGGAGCCCCTGGAAAGAACTTCTGAGTAAATATTGCTTAAAACCAAATCCTTCTGTTCCTGACTTGAGTGGAAAGCATTTGAATGACAGCCAAAAAAAAAAAAAAAAAAAAAAAAAAGGCTGCAAAAAACCACCGTGACCGTAACCATAGCTATGACTTTCATTTATCTGAACAGAGACTGCGAACCTGTCATTAATCTGTTTAATTTAATTAAATCAGATTGAATCTCCTTGGTTATAATTCATTCCTCTAGTTGGCTGCTGACAAGGACTGTGTGGCTGCCATGTCCATCTGCAGGTGTGGTGATCTGTCTGTCTGTCTGCTTTCTCCTCTGTCAGGCTATGTCAGGCTAGAAGTCAACCATAGTAATTTTTGAACCTACTTGCTGATTTTAGTAAAACCTAGGAGATGCCTGGAGGCCTCAGTGATAACCGCTGCCTGAAAATGGGCAACTGATTAAAAAAATGAGAAATCCAAATTATCATTCTCCTTCCTCCCTGTGGCCAAGGCTGAAATGTGAAAGTAGTTATCTAATTATGCACAGGAGAAATCAAGCAGGAGAGAGCTACAGGAAACTAAGCTGTAACTGGTGGGGCAAGTAAAGTTTTGCACAGCTCTAGGTATGTTTAGAGGAATATGTTGCAATGAGTCAAGTGAAAAAGGTGAATTTCTAAAACAGTCTTTTTTCAAGGTAAGGCTGCGGGCAAAGCGGTATGTTGAACTTACATGTCTGAATCCTGCTTTTGGTACGCAAAAGCTTTTCTGACTCTGGTGCTTTCTTTACCCTGTGCTGAGGTAATTATTACAATTTCCAGCTGTTGCCTCTTTACCGAAGCAAAGTCATAGTGAAGGACTCACAAGTCTCTATCAGCAGTTGCTATTTGGCATGATCAGACCATTGTGTCAATCTCATCATTAGCACTTAAGCACTGTTGAAAGTGTACTTACTTAGTGGCTTGAAGGAAAAATGTGTTATGCTGAGTCAAGTCAAGACTTCAGAAAGCTGGTGACTTGAAGTTCATATTGAGTTCATATCAATAAGCATCTCAAAAGTTATTAGCATTATCTAAGTCTTTGATACTTATATCATGGGAGGGAAGGGAAGGGTGATGTAACATTCATCTTTTTTGAAAATCACAGTTATCGATACCTAAGAAAAAGCAAGTGAAACTCTCAAATATCTCTGAAGCCTCCCAAATTTCTTCTACACTTGATTAAAAATGAGGTACCTGCCACTCAAAGTACAAATTATATCATACAGGTTTAAGGCCCATGCATGGTAAATGGAGGATGTCAGTTGTCTGTGAAAACTCCTGAAGGCCTAACGCTCCCTCTCACCTGTATATGGGAATAAGTGAATTAACATCCTGGATGCCAATTGAGGAGCATTCTAGATTGACCCTCGTATGTGGGCAACAGGCCACGTCTGACTCAATGCTTCACGGTAATTACTTCCTTTCACCTGAGATTCAAAATGTTGGGTGCTCATTTCAGTTTTGCCACTCACCTTTTCACTGCAGTACTTACCTGTGTTCAGACAGCCCATCCATCATTATCTACCTGGCAAAGTCAGCACTTCCCAATAAACACTCCTGGGCTCTGCTGCATCACAGGTGGAACTTGGGATCCACAAAGATATGTTAGCTCTTTCTCGCTTTTCAGGTACCTTCGGAAGCATTGCCCCTTGAGAACAGGCCATCTGGATCAGTGAAATGTATGTACATAAACCCTCAATTTAGGTAACCAGAGATTTTCCATAAAAGTCTCATTTTAATAATTTCTGAAATCTTGTTCAGATCATGTATTGTAACAATGCATTTCTTCAGACTACAATGCATTTGTATTCCAGGATGAACAAAGTCAAACTTTGCGCTACCTTTTTTTTCAATTTTCTGAATTCACCAAAAATGTTAAGTAGTGTCCAATAACTACTGATTGCTTTAGGCAGTAAATGCAAAACAATCCATACTAAAGAAAAGAGAGACACTTCGGACCCCATAAATACAGCCTTTAGAAAAAGATTGAGCCTGAGAATAAAAAGATGATGTTAACATCTCTTTATTTAGCTTTGAACTCTGTAATTATGCTTCTCCCAAATGCCTTGTTTTATAACTTTCTCCACAAATCCTGGAAAGAATTTAAAAAACAGAAGAATATATTCATCTGTTTCAAACTGTGGAGAGCAATTCAATTTGCTCAAGAGTGTGTGCCTGCATGCATGCATATTTGAATACGTAGGTCTGAGTGACTGGTATCATGCCCTGATTTCTTTATAATTTTGTCTCAGAATCATGATTTTGGGATAAAAAGTCCTGGTTATAAAGACGATGTTGAATAGGCCTCCACATAGTCAATCAAATACTTGCAACCTTCAACCTGTATCACTGCCTAACTGGGGAAAAAACTAAGACAAACACATATTTTTAAAAGCAAAACAAAATAGTGCAGGAAAAAAAATCTTTCCAGGTGAACAAATAGCTCAGTGGTTGAGGAAGCTGGAAGGCATACATCTAATTCCCTTATCTCTATGACTCAGGCTGGAAATGTAAATCTCATACTAGATCTGCCAGGGCAAGGCTGCCTGTTCCTCTGCTGTGCTCCTTCTGCTCCAGCTTCATGCTTCCACTGAGAAGTGCAGCTCTGCAGAGAAAGTTTCAAGGAAACTCACATATTCCCATGGAAAGCTTCATTTTTGTTGACAAATCACCAATGCCTTTTCAGAACCAAGATTCTGAAAAGGACACTACAAGCCTGTTCCTTTCTTTTATCTCAGACGTATAGAGTGTTTCTCACATATTAAAAAACTTCAGTGCTCCTGTGCATGCAGGAATGGTCAGGCTTCAGAAACTTTTGTACGCTTTGCATCACACTGTATGCAATTTGTAAACATTAACTATGATTTTATGTTTTACCTGAAGACAGAAGCAACTGGGATTTTTGGTTTGGTTTGGTTTTTTTTTTCAGTAGCTGCTTCATTTCTCTGTTCTGCAGCCAATATAATAAAGCTTGGTTGTAATCCAACCTTTCGGTCTCTTTTTCTATTCCCTACTTCTTTTTTACTTCAGTATATTGATTGTGGAGTTTGCTGGATACGGTATCGATTAGTTCCCTATTCTCTTGCACACAGATCACCACTACAGTCATTTTCGTTCCAAAGAAACTCCTACCTCTTATGGTGGAGGTTTACAATAATATTATTTCTCTATCCAATAGAACCACTGCTCCTTTTCAGAAATGTATTGTAAAAGAGGACCTAGGTATCAATTTATCCCCATGCAAGGTGACATATTCTCATCACTGAAAATTCATAGAACTGAAAACTTCATCTGTGTCAAATTACAACAAAAAGACTCAGAACATTTTTTCCTAACTTCCAGTGTAAAGCAAATGTCACTGTTGAACTGGCAGTTAAAAAAAACAAGAGTCATTTAATAGATTGTTAGACAAGGCAAAATACACTTTCTGGCATTGGAGGTTACTCAGTAATCATAAAACTCACATACAGATCTGTTGAGGGTTGGTTGTAGCTTGGGTAATTGGGTAATTGAGACAGTTGATTTTCAAATTATATTACCAGGCTCATAAATCCTTCCATGAAGGAGCAGGTTTGAGGAGATTATCTATGGATAAAGGCTGCAAGATTTTACCACAAATTAATGCCTTATTCTAGGCTCCATATTCAGAAATCAAATCAGAACTCAATCAGAAATTTGAATGGTTGTTCCCAGTGCCTATAGTCAAGTTATATTTATTAGCTGAATAAAGAAACAACTTACCTAAATTAAATGGATTAATAGTCAACAAAGCCAAACTTGATCAATTGATCCTGCATCCTCAGGATATTCCTCCCTACCCCATTGCTAAAAACCCATAGGGGCAAGTTTTATATGGGGGGGGCGGGGGAAGAGAGTTCAGATTGGGGGTTGGTTTGTCTTATTTGTATGAGAAAGGCAACAAGGTGGTTATATGTATCAATTGTAGAGGGAAAAACAGGAACTCTGGCTGAGAGTTACTGCAGAAACTGCTGTAGACTTTTTACTGTGTAACCTTTTCATTCATAACTGTTGCCAGAAATGACTCCATTTAAAGAGGTTCAAAAACCAGAGATGTATTCTGAGACAGTCCTTGAGAATTTGAAGAATCCAAGAGTCTTCTTTACTTTCTTCCTTTTCATGGTAAAATGCACATGAGATGGAAAGGTGGAGGACACTGCTATTGGGGTTTCATGCCCCAATGCTGCTTTCCTGTTCCTGCTACCATCTGTGAGACAGTAACACTCTGAACACCATCTGGCCTCTTCATATATATTTGAACTACATCACAGAACCAAGGAAAAGCAGGCCGTGTGATATTAGTTCCCTCCCTTTTCCCCTGGAAGATTACCTGCAGTAACCTAAATAGCAACATATGTTTTCCTACACTGTTCATAACATCTTCCAGTGACAAGGATCCTACAATCTGCCCCAGCAGTCTGTTCCACTGCTTACCTATTTCTGCAACTAGAAAGGTTTTTTAATCTTTAAACTAATTCTCCCTTTTTGAAATATGATCTCATTACTTCATGTACTACGCTTGGTAATTATGAATACTACTTCATCCTCTTTCAGTCTGCAGCCAACTTTTATGTACTTGAAGTCCATTACCATTACTCATTCATGCCTGTCTTCTCTAGGTAACACAGCTGTAATAGGTCACCCTTCCTAGAGCTGTGAATATTGGTATTGTGCTGTGGTTTCTCTCTAAGTGGTCTGAAGCCTTCAAAATGGATGTTCCTCAGTTTCAAGTTGCCTTTTAAATTTTACTCTCATGAGACATTAAACAACACCACCCAGAAACCTGAACTGTTACTCCCAGGGCCTGACTGGAGTAGCTGTGATTAATCTGTGATAAAACATAATTTTTATATATATCCAGAACCTTTCACTCCCACCATGACATGCAAACAATAAAGTTTGAGTATATTAATCCCTAAAAAGTATTCCTAAGGGAATTCCATGGACAGCAGTGTCTGAATTTTTTAAGTGTCTCATCTTATTGGATGTAAATTATTGTAATGGATGTGACAGAGTAAATATTGTTCCAGAGAAAGTTAAAATAGCTGTGCTGTCCTCATGCTTACAGCCATCTGGCTGAAGCTCTCAGATTATTTCATTCTGTGTTTATTCAAATATTTACACCTGATCTTTTTTCTTCTGAATAACATATTTTTTATAGTTCTTCAACAGTCACACACTTTTCTTTATTCCTAGAATTATAAAAACTACTATTAAAAAGGAGTAGAGCAGTGTGTGATGTAAGGCTTGTCAGTCACAATAATAAACATTAAATGATACACTTATAGCATCCTAATCATCTGAAAATCATTCTGCTTCTAGAAACATAATGCTTCATAAAAATATTTTATTATTAAATCAAACCATAACTAAAATATTTTTTAAATAATTTATGACAATTTGCAGTTAAATGGAAAATTACAATATGCTAACAGATTGATTGGCAATGATTTAAACCAACAGTGTAAAATTTTATCTAAGTTGTAATATAGATACTACTGTTCAGTAACTAAACATTATTTATTGTTTTAAGAAAATGAATTGAACTGCAGTATGCAAATAAAGGGAAATTGAATTTCCCATATGATTTAACAATAGTTATGCATAAAGTAGGGAAATAAAATCTAATTTATGGAAGTATCCATGAAAAGTTTGGACTGTGCAATGGGTAATTGCAGAAGCTCTACTACTGTCTATAAACTCATTACGCATAATCTATTATCATAAAACTACTTCAACCTCAAGGTTATAATTTTATGTGGCAGGGTTTTTTAAGACCAGAGGCAAAGTCAATATCATGGGCTTTTTTCCACCATAGCAAAATAAAGACTGAAGGTTTGGGAGTTGAAAAGTATGTCTGCTTTGTCCTTTTTTTTAAAATAAAAAAAAGAGTTTTAACAGTTCTTCAGGAGTAATAATGTTACATGCACCTAAGAATAAGCTGAACTAATAGTATTTTGTTCAGATCACCTAAACCAGAAATGTTTCTATAGGGCTGAAAGCATTCCTTTACCACTGGCTACAGGACATAATTTTGTTACAAGATTACCAACAGGAATGTACCATAGGCTGAGAACTCATATCATTTATATAATTAATGCAGAATTACTTCAAAACATTTCTATGAGCACCCTCCTGGAAGTCCAAAACCAGGGAATTAGTGCTTTTTCTTTCCCAAAAAAATAAAAAAATGAGGCTGATAATTTAAATACAGACACGAATATTTAAATACAGTCAACCTAGATACTTTTAATATCTTTTTTGCAGAAGTTGACATTCATTTAATTTGCTTGAACACTATTATTTTTTTTCAGCCTGGACTGTGTATGAAAAAAGTTGCTTTCATTAAAGCAAGATTTCACTCATTATTTTGTGCTCTGTTTGTATTCTTTCTTGCAGGCAAAGTTCTAATTTAATACAGGTATTAATATAATGTACAACAAGAAGAAAGACTAAATGGTCTAGCTTTTATTCAAGTCAATTTGTGTGTTGAATATTTCAGTAAACTTACACTGCTCAAGAGAGTAATGAAGTACGTTATAATTGTCTTACCATTTGACTGTGTAGTCTCTAATTTTCTGAAGATGAGCTACAGGTGGGCAGGCTTTTTAACACTATGGTTATCAAAGCTTTTCTTTTTCTTTTTCTGAGTTTACAAAACCTGGGGGGAGGAATAGGGGCGCATAAATGCAGCCATAAGATAGTAAAAAAATGTGTATTGTGTTACCAAACTGGTGCTCTCTCTGTTACGTTAAGCTGCTTTCCAATTTCACCAGGAGGTCACTGAGGGGTGACTTAGCACAGCACATAAAGAGGATATTCTCCAGCTTCATCCGTGGAGTGGCAGGCTGTTATGGGAGTAAGGAAGGTTAGTCTTGGGCATCATAAGAACTCTCCACCATGCTTCAGTTTCTGAAGCATCATGGTTTATCAGTGCACCTGTCACAAGCCAATTAAATTCTTTATTTATCAGAAGCAGGCAAACTTCCAGTCTAACCACAATAATAAATATCTATATCTGGTGACACCTACTCTGTTTGTCCCCTCTGGTAAGATCCAAGCATGGATGGTGAGAGGATGTGTGTATCCAGCAAGCAAACAGCAGCATTTCCTAGAATATGCTCACAGACACCAGGGAACTGGGAAACAATCACCACTTGAACTGGAGGCAGACACTCCATATCTAATTGCCTTTGATGGATTTTTTTTTTTTTTTTGGTACACCTTTGGGCATTAAAAAGTGTTTAAAAGTCTAGGCACTTTGCAAAACATAAATAATTTACATCTTTTGAAAGACTATTTTTTCTAACATGGATAATGCTTTGGCTTGCAGCTCCTTTCATATGTACAGGAGGAAATTTCTCTAATGTATTCCTTCTTCTTAATTAATGTAAAAGTCTTTTGGTGTCTTTAATAAGTGTTTGTTACTTGTGACTTTTTCCTGGAGTCTTTATCCGGAAAGGGAAGTCTTCCAGTTGAAGAATTGGAAGAGAGGAATATAATGTTTTTTTAAAGAAGTCTTTTGGTTTTATTCATGAGTAGCTGTCATTAAACTTAATAGGGAGTTATCCTACACACACGCACTCCCCCTGCCCCCCAAAATCTCTCTGGCTGTGAACTTGCACTGTTCAAATCATATTCATTATCATCAGTCAAACACATCACAGAGCACAGAAAAAGTATGCAGATATTTTACCCAGGACGAACAAGTCAACCTAAGGCAGTCAAACTTTATTAACATCATTTACAAACCAAATCCATGCAGCACTTTTAAAATGCTTTAATGAATGTTAAGTTTGACCAAAAAGAAATGTCATGCTGCTAAGATGTGTCATGTGCCTTTTGGAGCAACACTGTAGCATCACAGTACACTGCACATTTTTAACTCTTTTTTTCTAATACAATGGAGTCAGAACAACATAATGAACCATCACCTTTCCTGTTCTACTACCAGTTGTAGTAGGAGCAATGCTGACTGCTACTGCTCCATGTTAATTGTGTTTTCACTTTTGAGTCCCTGCGTTTAATTTAAAGCTTCATATTTTAAAGGTAGGTCCACCATGGAATCCAAGGGATTGACTCTAGTGGTTAGCTACATCTAGCTGTCTTTAATTTAGCTAGCTCAGGTACTGATCACAGTGCAACAGCAGCAATACAGAGGTTAGATTTTACAGCCCTTTTTGAGTCAATAGCAGGATTGTTATTGACATGTGGGATTCTTGGCGTACATATGTCTATGCAGGCTGAAGTCCCTGAGTTGCACTGCAGAGGACTAATGTGAGAGCAATCAATTAAGATTAATCAGTTTACCTATACATATTTTGAAGGATGATTTTTTTTCAGTATATAATATTATGAGGTCTGTCATGTTATTTTAGGCTCCTTAGGTTTATTTTTACCCCTACTGATCTTAGTCTACTAATCAGGTTATTTTAAAGTGAAGGTTAGCCCAATGCACAAGACTATCCTGAGTCCTTGCACTCCTCCCAAAAGTGTAATTGAAAGGACTAAGTGTCAAATTTTTTTCTTAGCTCAGAAAACCTGACATACATATTAGACAAATGCACACAGATAGGACTGGGCACAAACTGAAACACTGGAGGTGCTATCCAAACACCAGCAAAAACTTCTTCACTGGGAAGGTGACCGAGCACTAGGCAGGTTGCCCAGAGAAGCGCTGGAGTCTCTCTCCTTAGAGTTATTCAAAACCTACCTGGACACAATCCTGAGCAACTGGCTTTTTGTGGCCCTGCTTGAGCAAGAGGGCTGGACAAAAACATCTCCAGAAGTCCCTTCCAACCTCAACCATTCCGTCATTGTGTGACCAGAAAATCTCTACGTCAGCCGGATCAAACTGCTTATCCAGAAGCTGAGCTGTGCCTCAGCTGCCATTCAGCGATCAGAAACATAAAAACTGCCACAAAATGGAAACTGTTAAGGAAATCCTCTGTGTAAGCTAACCCCAGCACTACCTCTCAGCAGGATCTTCCCAACGGTCCTTGTCCCAGGAAAGGCACAAGCAGGAATATCACTTCTCCTGTCATTATAGCACATTCCATTCAGTAGACCACAGCTTGGTGTGAAGTTTGTGGCAATTCATGCAAGAATTGGGGCTTTTCAAGCTGCTGATAGGAAACAGAACTTGCCCTGTTTGACATGGGGAAAAACAATATAATCAGTTCAAGATTCAGTATCCTCTCTAGTATCTGTGTGTAGTGAATTACTCCTTATATCACTGAGGATCCCAGGACCAGTAAGTACTATATTATTCACTAAAACACATAGCCAAAGACTAAGTAAATAATTGTATTATTTTTTTTCCTAGGGCTCATTTTGTTGCCAGAAGGAATAAGGAGTATTAGAGGGTACTGGATAGCCACAGCTTTCACTGTGTCACATAAAAGCAGGTGTGTTAAATTGAATTTTCTATACTTAAAAGAAAGAGATATTCCAAGTAGGCATCCTTTTGGATAATAGTACATTACCTTATTAAAAATACTTCTGAAGTAAATTTCATAGGAGTGTATGTTTTTTAAACCTAGTACAACGTTTCTATATCCATGAACATCAGAACTGTCACATATGTGTACAGATTCCTTGCAATTTATTCCGTTTCATTGTTTAAAAAGAAAGAGAGATAAAAATATTCTAAATCTTGATCAATAGCCTAAATACTAGTGAATTGATCTGTTCTATGCAGGATCTCCTCTCCTAAGGTGAATTAATGTTTTAAAGATCTATGAAATTGTAAAATGGGATGAAAAGAACAAGCAGGTTGATAAAAACAGCTAAAATAACACTAGATGGAATTTATTCCTCTTCCCCAGCCCTTAGAAGTTTCTACCATTGCTGAGCAAGTACATGAACTTTAATGGTGAGCAAATTAAATGACAGTTTAATTCCTATATAAGTGGGCGTGCATGTGGTGATATTGATGATTTCTATTCACAG
Source organism: Calidris pugnax (assembly GCF_001431845.1). Lineage (NCBI taxonomy): Eukaryota > Metazoa > Chordata > Aves > Charadriiformes > Scolopacidae > Calidris > Calidris pugnax. The sequence continues at coordinate 6,962,247 of NW_015091064.1, forward strand.
CAGTGACTCATCTCATCTGCTTCTTGAAATAAAACTTTGAGAACTGGACTAGTACTGTGCTTCCCAACCGCAGCCCTACTTGTCTTTGTGCCTTGCATTCCAGGGGAATCCGCTGGACTGCTCTCAGGCACTGGGCCCTTGTGGCTAACTAGGACCTACCCCATAACTCTGAATGAAAGCTATAATTTTTTTTCTTCATATTTTTCCTGAAACATATCTCCAAAAACCTGATACCAAGATAACCATTTCCAATCAAAACATGAATAAAATCATGAGCTTTCTCTGAGGTTAAAAATAACAAACTTCTTACTAACAGAAGACTCTGTGTTTCTACTAACATTTATCAGAGACATATAAATAAAATTCACAGCTCAAATATACTGCTTAAATGCAGCTGCCAGAAACTTCTGAAGCCAATAAGGATCTCTCTCCCACTTAAAGGATCCTTGGTAGAAATCCAAAAATTTCATCTGCAACATTTGGAAAGATGCTCCAAAAGAAGCAGCACAGATATGTTCAGTTCCTTTTCACCCTCTTTGGTGGCTCAGGGTACTGAGAACTGTAGGACTGCAAGCAATAAAATAATTTTAATTCTCTAGGACTTGCTAGCATGACTGAAGGGGTACAGTTTCTTATTACAAAAGGTAGCAAAATTGTACTGTTTTTTAAAAATAAAAGCATAAATATCAAACATTAGTGAAGGGATTCAGTAACAATCAACAACAGTACACCGAACACAGTCACAAGATATTTTTCAGTGAGCATGGCCAGCTATGCAGCAACAAGCCATCAGATTTTGGTGTGGTTTGGGCGGGTTTTCCTAGAAAAAGAGGAGCAGGTAGTACAAAACCCCTGAAAAAATATTTGTCTGTATTATTATGATGATAATAGACCTCTGCAACATTGTAGTAGTCTTCATTTATTTTTATCTTAATTAGGGAAGCCGCACAAAACTCTTAAGAGACTGGCTAACTATTTTAGTGCCCAGGCAGAGCCAAATGAGATGCCCCGAGCTGAGCCGAACCAAAGAGGTGACACATGACAGTTGCCTGCTGTAATCTTTTCAGTAGCCTTTCTGTACAGAAAGTCATTCACTGAAAAACTGTCCTGCTTTTCAAGAGTGGTAAACCAACAGCACTATCAGTTTCAGTATCAGTATGAGTCTTGCAGAAAAACGAAGCAAGTATGTTAGATTTTTTATGTTCTAAAGAAAAATGTGAAGCCTTTAGGGCTATTAGCCAGCTTATTTGACAACAGGTTTTAAAAAACCAAAAAAAAATATCTGAAAACTGTGGATTTTTTGTATAAAAGTGGAAGTTTCCACTGCAACAAAAGAAAAAAAAAAAATCTCCCACGCTAATTTAATTCTTAAACAGAGATTTCAAATATCTAAGCAAACCATCCAGCCTTTTCAGACTGCTTCAATACCAAAGTACATCTAGTTTTATCTGCTCAACCTGTCTGTTCTCATTCAGGTTCAGAGGGAGCAATATGCTATTCTCATTTAGGTTTCTCCAATTCTTTCAAATCATATGTTGTAGCTGCATTAAGCCAGAAATGTGGTCAAAAGCCAAAAGCCAAATTTACACTTAAAATAATTCAAGTAAAAAAACAATGTTTTTTACGTCACTAAAGACAGAAATGCCTTAAAAAAGATAATCATGTGAGAATTTCTACTAAGTCTGCTATTGGACATCCTTAAAGGTGTAATCACAAATTTTGGTAATCATTTTTACTACTCAGTCTTGAAGAAATGATACCTTGTTACAGTAAAAATAAACATGATACATAATACAGAATTAGCAGCATTATTTTTCTCCTTTGTTTTTAAACACCAAATTTTAATTTTTGTTCTGACTTCTATCTGATTTAATTTCCTTGTAGAAGAAAGTAGTAAAAACTGTCAGGTATGGAAAAGGTATATTAGTTATTAAATCTTATCTAATCAGAATAGCAAAGAAGATAAAATATTTCTCTGTGATGTATCTGTCACGATTGCAAGTCTGTAATTACCGTGTTTCGGTATTGAAAAAATTTTGAAGCATTTTGCTGTACGTCTTGCCTTGTGACATTTCACAAGTGCGTATGTTATACTCCTGTATATAATGTTCACATTAAGGCTTCTAATTGAGAGCCATGTGTTGACATGATACACATGGGAAGTGTAGTTCTGCAGCTAAAGTGTAGCTTGGATCTCAGAAGACTTTAGTTTAATTTGCTGCTCTCTGTTCTTTGATTTACCATATACCTAAACATTTTCCTCCATCTCTAGATATCTCCCAGCGTGCATGTCTGGCTTTCAGGTACAGCTGATACCAACTGAGATTAATCTCATCTATGTTAGGAATCTAAACCTAAAGTAAGTACACTTTAGAGAAAAATAAAGTCCAAAGTAACATTCCAGCTGTGTTTTGAATATCTCCAAGGATGGAGACTCCAGAGCCTCTCCGGGCAACCTGTGGCAGGGTTTGATCACCCAAAAAGTGAAAAATCTTGTCTTCCTGTCCTAGCTGCCTTTGAAATGTTTCACTTGAAGTCACTCTTCAGGTCGTTTAAGCAGAAAAAAAGTAACAAAATTTGCTTAGATTTTTTTGCCTAGGTGTTAAATGTCTAAAGCTAAAGAAAGTGAAACCCACCCAAAGTTTCCAGCTGCAGTCAAACAGGTTTATAGTCAGAGGAATAACTACCTGAGGGTGTTAATGATATAGTTCAAGCCCTTACTCTCAATAAGGAATTTAAAGTCACATTTCCACATTTGAATCAGTTAGCCACTAGAATATTAGACTATTTTGAAGCAATGAAGTAGTAGTTCTCTGTCTTTTTTTTTCTTTTTTTCTTTTTTTTTTTTTTTTAAACAAATGAGAATTAGCTGATTAACATTATAAGCAGATTAACGTTTAGGATACACAAAGAAAGGAAATAAAAATAATAACTGTTCTGAGTTAGGCTACTGTTTAGGCATCATGCCAAACTCTTCCTGCATTGTTCCCTTCTGGATGGTTAGGGTAGCTCTCCTCAAAGCAGCCTACTGAAAATATGCATCTTGTAATGACAGTTCTCTCCCTGAGTATTATAGGAAAAAAGGGCACCTATCAGGGCTGATAACTTCATGGAGAAGTAAAAGTACATAAGAAGTAAGCACAGCATTTTGGACCTTAGTTCTAAGACCTTTGACATTCTTATCTCTAAATTGAAGAGATACGGATTTGATGGGTGGACTGTTCAGTGGATGAGGAATTGGTTGGCTGATCTCATCCAGAGGGCAGTGGTCAACAGCTCAGTGGAGACTGTTGATAAGTGGCATCTCTCAGGGGTTCATACTGGGGGACAAGTACTTTTTGATATCTTCGTCAATGATGTAGACATTGGGATAGATTACACCCTCAACAATTTTGCCAATGACATCGAGTGGTGCAGTTAACATGCCTGAGGGACGGGATGCCATCCAGAGGGACCCGGACAAGCTCGAGGAGTGGGCCTGTGTGAACCTCAACAAGGCCAAGTACAAGGTCCTGCACTTGAGTCAGGGCAACCCCCACTAACAAAGGAATCATTAGGGCTGCATCAAAAGTATCGTGGCCAGCAGGTTGGAAGAAGTTTGCTTTTGTGACACCCCACCTGGAGTACTACATCCAGCTCTGGAGGCCTCAGCACAAAAGACGTGGACCTGTTGGAGCAGGTCCAAATTGAGTCAGGGCAACCCCCACTAACAAAGGAATCATTAGGGCTGCATCAAAAGTATCGTGGCCAGCAGGTTGGAAGAAGTTTGCTTTTGTGACACCCCACCTGGAGTACTACATCCAGCTCTGGAGGCCTCAGCACAAAAGACGTGGACCTGTTGGAGCAGGTCCAAAGGAGGGCAACAAAAATGATCAGAGGACTGGAACACATCTCCTATGAGCAAAGGCTGGGAGAGTTGAGGTTGTTCACCCTGGAGAAGAGGAGGCTCTGGGGAGACCTTATTACAGGCTTCTAGTACTTAAGGGAGCTTATAAGAAGAACGAGGACAAACTTTTTAGTAGGGTCTGTTGTGACAGGACAAGGAGTAATGGCCTTAATCTCAAAGAGGGTAGATTTAGACTAAACATAAGAAAGAATTTTTTTACCATGATGAAACACTGGAAGAGGTTTCCCAGAGAGGTGGTAGACGTCCCACCCCTGAAAATATTCAAGGTCAGGTTGGACAGGGCTCTGAGCAACCTGATCTAGTAAATGTCCCTGCTCATTGCAGAGGCGTTGGACTAGATGACCTTTAAAGGTCCCTTCCAACCCAACTATTCTATGTTTGTATGATTCTATAATGTATTCTATCTACATGTGAACTGCATACAGTGTTGTGACATTAAATACACTGAAGACTAGTTTCAGCTATGCTAGCAGCCACAGATAATCTACATTACCATGTACATCCACATCCATCATTTTTTATGCAAAGTGGAACAGCTTCAGCTCTGCCTGAAAGCATGTGTCTAATATCTGATATGCACAACTTGTTTCTCCTCATACCGTCTTCCCGGGGGAAAAAAAAATGGCTGCATAATGTTTTCACATTTGGTTTGTTTCTTGTTTGCTTTTTTTAATAACATCTATGTGCGTATTCCTGTACTGTTGTATTAGAAAAGATAAGGTCAAAGAAATGTGCCACGTGCTGGAAGCTGTAAGCAATGAGGCTTGAGGCTATTCTTGCTTCCTAGGGGAATTCATTCTGGTTTTTGGGTTAGAGCCCCCCTGACTCAGTTCCCCAACTCTGTTTCCCTTTTCTCTTGCTCAGTGGCATGATGCCCAAAGGCAGTTGCATAGTTAGAAGAGTTTCCCATAGCTTCTCATGGGCATGAGGTACCAGCCATTTTCTGACACAAGCAGCAAAGTCACTGTTTAATTAGTTAGAGGTAAAGCGCCTTGGAGGACCACATAGCTTTTTTTGTATATGCAGTGGTGTAAACATAGAATCCCCCTAGAGTTATTAGAATGGACATGTTGTTTCTGCTCTGGGAATTATTAGAGATGCTGTGAGCACAAGTAATTAATGTGATCCATTTATAAAACACAGGGAACCTTTTTCATTACTGTTGAGACCTCTGTTGAATCCTCTCTTAATTATGTTATACAGTGGTCAGCATTAAGAAGCCAGTATGGGCTAAAATTTATTGTGGAGAAATATTTGAATATAATACTGTTTTTCCCTTTGCTGAGCATAGCTCCAGTTTAAGCAGTGTTGATTCATGTTCTTAACTTGAAAGCACATGATTAAATCAACAGCTTCTGGACGTTACTGAGGTTATTGATGTAAGGACACTTAGCTTTGCTAGACTGGTAGGGTTCTCAAATAATGGAAGGCTGTTTGATGGAAACATCTGTCCTTCTGTGGGTATGATTATAGGCCATTTTCTTATTTAACTGTCACTTGATATGGGGCTGTAACTTGTACCATAAGTACTATGGCAATTCATCACACAGAAACAACAGGGGAAAAAAAAGACTTAAAATGCTTACTTATTTTCACTACATAAAAAGAAACATGGTCAGCAGACCAAGGGAGGTGATTCTAACCCTCTACTTCATCTATTTCTGGGGTCCTCAGTACAAGAAAGGCATGGACTATTGGAGCAGGTCCAGAGGAGGGCCATGAAAACGATCAGAGGGCTGTAGCTTATCTCCTATGAGGACAGACTGAGAGCTGAGGTTGTTCAACCTGGAGAACAGAAGGCTCTGGGGAGACCTTATTGCAGCCTTTCAATATATAACGGAGGCTTATAAGAAAGATGGAGAGATAATTTTTACTGGGGTCTGTAGAGACAGGACAAAGGGTACTGGTTTTAAGCTGAGAGGGCAGACTTAAATTAGACATAAGGAAGAAGAATATTTTTTTTATGAGGGTGGTGAGACACTGGAACAGGGTGCCCAGAGAAGTTGTGGATGCCCCATCATTGGAAGTGTGATTTATGATTATGATGATTTATGATTATGAAAATCTAGAGTCTCCGTATGCCCCTTCAGAAATATGAAAATTCATCACCTTTATGAAATTACTGAGGTTTACAGTTCAGTTTTTAAAACTGGTTAAAAAGATGTAGAAGATCAATTATATTGAAAGCAAGAGATGTGCACAATCAGTACGGGAGGAATCAAGTAAGCCCTCGTTTTGCTAACCTATAAAGGGCAACAGCCATATACAATCTGAGCATGCTCCCACTCTGAACCACTCAGGAGCAAGGTTAAGCCTTAACTGCAAGCTTGTCAGTCTGTCTTTCGTTCTCTCACCTTCATTACGAACCTTACCTTTTAAAATCCTTTTCAAAAAACAAAGATAGCACAAAGTTAACCATCTAACAAGTTGGTGTCTTCTCTACTGCTTCCCTGTAGACATAAGACAAAACAGAACAATTGGACGGTATCCAACTCCAGCTTCTCCAGTCTATTAGTTAAAAGCATAGGAAAACAGTTGAACTGTATTGAATATCTTCACATCTGAGCTACTGCAGATAGAGGGGAGTCCACTCCAAACTCAAGGACTCTGCAGCAAGAAACTAAACTCCACTAGAGAGCCTCATTAAAGCAGTAGGAAAGGAAAACAAAACTTGACGCTGCTGAATGAAAGACAGCAGTCTATTTCAATACTGCTTCTTAGTCTTCCAAGATTCTGTCCTCTTTATTAGGGGGGAAAAAAAAGAAATCACTTTTCTAGGGCATGGGAAACTGCAGAAAGAACCCCCATGAAATAGAAGAATAGCAAGGCTAAGCAGTAGAAAGCTGGGATATTTAGAAACTCTTTGATCAGATCAATAGCTTGGGGTAGGTGATTCATTGTCCTATACATATTATTATTCTAGTAACATTTCTCAGCTTCTTGTCATGTACTATCTTTTTTTTATCTTTTTTTTTCAGAAGCCCTCCATGTAAGAAGATTTTTTTATGTAAGTGCTCAAAGGCTTGAAGAACTCTAAGGAGAACAGAGAGGGTATGTGAAAACCAGCTAAAAAGTTTTCTAAGTAATTTTATCCCCAAATTGCTTGGTTTGGCCCAAGTTCTCACCCATCTATTTTCATTCTGAAAGCAGCTCATCTTCAATGCTGGTGGCAAAATTGTTACAAAGAGGGATTTGCTTAGAGCGCCTAATGTTGAGAGCACCTAATGTTCTGAAAAATGAATTTGGAAAACTTCCCAGATTGCACATCTGCCCCTAAAATGTGCAAATAACGGACTGAATATGAGAAGGGAGGATTAAGTGAACACTCGCTCTCTTCTGTGTTCCCTCACCTAAACCTGCGTGGTAGCTCTGGGTGACCTTTATCTTAAATACACCCTCACAAAATCCTAGCTACGAGCTTACAAAAGCAAAACACTTATCTGACATGTAGATGTATGGATGTGATACCGCAAATCAGCTGGATATATAAGCACCATATGTCACTGGTTGGAAAGAAGGTGCCATTTGAAGAAAACTCACATCATGATTAATTAGTAACATAACAATTTTTTTCTTGCTGCTGCTCTTTTTCTTTCTTTTTTGTTAATGCCTCCCATCTTGCCATTATAACTCAGAAACTTCTCCATGAAGCACTAAACACTTTAAATTAATTAAAAGTGGATCACAGAATCACAGCATTTACAGATGAATGGGACTCTCAGATCATCACCTCCTATTCCCGCTTTATTATATTGTTTCACAGAATTTATTTTCTTGACCTCTTAGCAGTATGACCCAACAAGTTAGGGCTCAGATATTTGCCTTCTGGGACAATCCCAAAGCATAATATATTTCACTGTCAGAAAACATTTTCCTGATAATCAACATAAACATTCCAGGTTTTATATTTCTCTCACTAGTGTTTACAGGAGACGTCAGATAAAATTACTTATTTCATCTTTTGTGCTTAAATCTAGGTATAGTGAAATAAATAATTAATTTGAAACAGATCTCTAGAGGACAAGCATATCCAATACCTGTTTCTAGTTCTACCTAATTATCAAATCTATTGAAACTATAGCTGGTTACCCCTCGCTTCCAATTGCAAATCAATATCTCCATGTGCTGATCTTCTTTGCTACCACTACTTGCAAGTAGTGAGAGTGAAAGCCTGAATTCTGGATGTCTGCCTCAAGCAGGTATTTATTAATTCATTTTATGTTTCAGTTAGAACATTACAACTGGGGAATGAAAGAGAATTCCTAGTTTTTATAGAAATGTTAGTACATCCGATGTGCATTTGACAATGGAAAATTGTCAAATTTTGAGTGTATTGAACCTGATGCCCAAAATATTTATTTGTAACTAAAAAAATGTACCAAATTTTTGATCAAAATAAAACTTTCTTGGAAATATCACAGCTATGTGTTACCACTTTAGTGGGTTACTATCCTGGTGGAAAAGACAACCTAATCCATTTCACACAAAATCGTCCAGGTAAATATAAACAGACAGTGTAGCAAATTTGGAGAGCTCAAACAGTCCTCCCATCAGCATGTGGAAGGGGCCAATTTTCTCTAGCTGGCAAACAATGCCCCAGGGCAAAATACTCTTCAGCTATCATACTTAGATCTAGAATTGGGTATCTGCATTTGACCTTGATGTCTATGTGCTCTGTAGATGCTTCCTGGAACTTTGGTACTGCGGTTTCATGTTTTGTCTGTTTTGTGCATTATCCAGTTCAGAGTTTTGTGCCCTGAATCAGACTTTCATTATAGCTATGGGTGCTCTATTGGAAGGAAAGTGACCTGAAAAGCTGGGACAGGGTGCATTGAAACAGAGTACAGGCCTGGGATGATAAAATGGGACCAGAGTCATGAAGGAGATCTCACAGCTGTAAATAACTTCCCCATGGTCAGTTAAGGAAATGCAGATCAGGGCAAAACTGTTCTAGAAGTAATAGGCAGAGCAAAAAGAAAGTGTCTAGCCTGCGTGAATCACATAGTACACAGCAAATTTGGATGTGAAATAGCCTTGTTCTACAGCAGGGAGACATTAGAATCAGGTGGCTGCAGTTTGCTGGAAACATGAGTATACAGGAAGGGAGAGACCTGAGGTGTGGACATACTGGAGGGACTATGACAGGACAGGTAGGTTTTCTGTGAGAGGAAGCAGGACTTCCACTAGGACTATACCTGCTGGAAATATTTCCCACGGAAATCTGAGAGGAAACCAAGATACTTGGGCAGTTTCATGCAGTTTAACATCACCTTATTCTGTTCATACTTTCTGTCACGGTCTTTAATTCACTGTGCTAAAGCAGTAGTGATAACAGTGTCTTTGGTGTCATACATGAAGAAAATTGATCGTTTTTATCTCTACTCTGGATACAGGTGAATGTAGTCTATAAAAAACAAAGCACATCATAATCCAATCAGAGAGTCTGATTCCTAAATGAATGTCGGTATTACTCTCTCTTATATTTAAAATAAAGAAGTAATTCAGATATGTAACCAAATTTAAGAACATGACCACATCTTTAAGTACCTTCATCATTAATGTAATAAAAATAAGTGTTCAAATAGTTAAGTAAAATAAAAACTTACTTTCAAAGGAAATGGGTACATAATGGACATTTACAGCTTGTACAAACTCTCCCTGAACATTTTATAGCCTCAATATGTTCTTCTGCCTACCTACTATATCCAGTACAATGCAAGTAGCAGATGGACACAATTTTATTTGTACATACCAAAATGGATCCCCTAATATTACTGATTTTCATTCCTGGAAAAGATAGTTAAAATATTTTACCTGACCATGAAGTTCAATAGTTTGTGTCATCTTGGTTTACATGGAAGGTAAATACAGCAGAAATATAAAGGGCACTGAAGGGAGAGGTAAAATGGATTTTGGATGCTAGTATGATCTCCATTAAACTGTCTGAAATAACTGACAATCTCTAGCTTCTAGCCTACACCCATTTCCTTTTGAAAGTAAGAAATATATCTGTTATCTGATATAAATTTTGGTTTCTTAAATGGGATCACTATCCACAGCCCTAATACATTGAACGTTACCCTACAACAATTATTGGAAAGTGCTACTACGTTTTCATTTTAGAAGAAAATATTAAAAAACTGCACGGAACAGAATCATTTTTAAGATAAGTACTAACCAGAATTCACTTCTGAAATATTTCACTGCAAACAAACCTAGTGGCAGAAAAAGTCAAGGTAAGATGAATAAATAAAGATGTTTTTCTCTTACCTTCTAATTTTCTCCCAGGCCAATTTGCTCTTATGGGATTTTTGATGTTGCTGTTCTTAGCAAAATCTATCATACCTGAAAGATGAAAACATAGCCAGATGTTTGCCTGTAGACATTGCAAATACCTGCAACTAGGTTTTATCTCAAGCTTGTTCTACTAGTTCGACTCTGTAATTTAATTCAGTGCCTGGCATTGAATTCTTCCTCTTCATGTGATAGCCCCAAAACTGATCACTTTTCTCTGTTTAAAAGAGAGGAGATGTTGACTTCTCTCAGATAAGATATTAAGGCAGAATTCAGTTTATATTTGCTAAACACAGTGTTGTTGCAAGTGAATGGTATGCCCAATTGTACTTACAAAACAAAACATCAATTATAATAATTATAATAACTGCTGCTACACTGAATTTAGAGATACACATTAAATAAAGTAAGACAGAAGCTGTTATGACTAACTACTCAGTCGTTACTGTGCACGCAGTAATTTTTCCACAGTATAAGCTCTAGATTTGTAAACAGAGTTGTTTTTTTTTTAATACAACATCTAGAGACTTGAGAAAGTGAAGATATCGGAACTGAGAAGCTTCTACTTAAACGGAATCTATTTATCTGTCTGTCTATATATGTATATAGATACATACACATCACTATGAATAAATAAAACATTTCATAGATGTATTAGGATGTGGAATACTTTGGAAGTGTTTCCTAGGAATCAGGGACTTTCACATGTCACATTAAGGTATGAGCCAAAACAAGATTACAGCCATAACCAGAGTGCTGTATAAGGAACTACCCTGTGCAGTCAGATGAATGCCCATTGTGATACACATATGCCCGAATAATACGAGTTTTATACACGACATCTGTGCCTGAAGTCTAAGGGTCAAAACAAAAAAATTAAGCCAGCATTTGCAGTGAGTTTTCACATTAGCTATTTTGTAAGCCATAGGTAGTCCATCAGCTAAAATTTTACCTTTTCTTAAATACAAGCCTTGCATATATATGGGAAGTTTATCTTGTGGCCAAGAAGGACTATGTTCTCCTGGGGAACTACTGGAGACAGTCCAGCAGAGCTATAACGATGCTCAAGGGAATGGAGAAACTCTCTTATAAGGAAAGGCTGTGAGACCTGAGTCTGTTTAGCCTGGAGAAGAGAAGACTGAGAGGGGACCTCATCAATGCTTATAAATATCTAAGGGGCAGGTGTCAAGAGGATGGGGCCAGACGCCTTTTAGTGGTGCCTGGACAAGGGGCAATGGGCACAAGCTGGAACACAGGAAATTCCATCTCAACGTGAGGAAGAACTACTTTACTTTGAGGGTGGTAGAGCACTGGAAGAGGCTGACCAGAGAGGTTGTGGAGTCTCCTTCTCTGCAGATGTTTAAAACCTGCCTGGATGCATTCCTGGTCCAGCCTACTCTACCTGACCCTGCTTTGGTAGATGGTTTAGACTAGATAGTTCTAGACTCTTACCCTTCATCACCTTTCTCAACAGTCCTTCTGTAGAGAAATATATATATAGCGTTGGAAATAGTGTCCAGCCAAGTTATATCCTTTAGCTACTATAATAATGCAAACACTGTAATCTAAATAAATAAATAAAAATAAATCATCCTTAAAAAAGAAACAGAATAAATAAGCAGAAGAAAATTAAAGAAATTTTACAGTTTCTACCACTGAAGTGTCAAGTCGTGTGCCAAGGCAGCTGTAACAAAAGTACTTGGAGGCTCAGTTCTTTGTAAAACCATTTTTATTGTTATTTGGATTTACCAAAATAGCTCCTCTGCTGAAAAATTTTGTCAGCACTATCCAGACTTTTCATAAAAGTCTTCAAGAAAGCATTATTTGAACTTCTACTTTTAGTTCACTATCTCGTCATTCTCACCCTTCCTTCTCCTCAAAACGTCATTTTGATCCATTTAATTAAAAAAAAAAACCAAACAAAGCCTAAAGCATTCCATAAAAAAGAATAAAGTACTCTCATTTAAATACAAACTATGTTTTCTAAAACTTTGCAGAAGCTTGTCTAACTGGTACAATTTAATATACAAATTTGCTCGCCTTCTGCTACTCTTTATCATTTCTGAACTTCTTTTTCATGATGTATTGGCATGCTCAAGTTGCTGTCTTTGCCACATGTACCATTTTCATTCTTCCATGCTTCCAATATCAGACATGCTGATGGCACTTAGCTACTAGTTAATAAGATTGGCTCCTAAAACAAGCTGGTATCCAGCCCAACAGTGAAGCCAGACCTCACGTCATTCTGTCCCATCAATAACAGAATTTTAATCAAACAGTTGAGTCAATTGCTAGCTCCTATAATCAGCACTTTTCTGTGCCAGAGCCCTTTTGTTTGACAGGAGTTTCAAATACATTGTACACCTGGTATTGACACAAATTCTCTTAAGAAAGAGTACATGTTTTCATGTCCAGTTCATCACTGGCTCTAGCAGATTGCTTTATTTGTTATCTTCAGAATCACTATGCATTTCGTCACCTGTCTTAAGGGTCCCACTGCGCTTACATCTTATAACAAAAAGACATTAATGTTAACACTGGTAGTGCTGAGTTGGAACTACAATGAAACTACCCAAAAACCATTCCAAAGACTTAAATATGTGTCCAAGCCCACTGTGTGAGCGTAGCATAGCAATTTCCTTTTGCTGCCATAGTATCCATTATATGCCCTAGGTACAGCTAGTTTGGGAAAAAAGGAAGAGTCATTCTGTCCCATGGCTTTCTTTGATAAATAGGATCTAATGGTAAAAAGATCCTTAACGGAAAATACAGCCCATTGGTCAAAAACAATAACCAAAAAAGAATAAGTTAATGCGCTATTAGTCAGTGATAATAGATGTGTTAGGGTGCTGGAGTATTTATACAATACTTGAAAAAGACTGATTTGTAATAGTCATAACATTTCTTGTTCAGCAGCCAACACACCCAGAGAATTTTATGTGCAATAATCATGAAATAATGCACCAAAATTGACCAACTGTTTGAAATATTCCTGGACAGAGATTTACAATTGAAGTTAATTCATTAAAGATATTTTTAATAAGTTTATTTCTAAACCATATCTCTGTGATTAGTTTATAATTATTAATAGAGAATGTATTAGAAAAAAATGTGTTTCTTAATTATTTTTTTTTCATTTACTTTTGCACTCTCTGGAAATATTTATGTCCAATTTCCACTTCTGGAACCAATCCTGCTGTGAAATTGCAACCTTCTGAAGCATTTGGCAGTTCAGAAACCCAGCTATGAAATTTTGCTCATCATTAAATTTTTCTCCTTTCCAATTTTACACTTAATTATAGACCATTAAATCAGTCCCTAGTAAATGTATAAGACTGTCAGTCTTATGCAGAACGGTTCTTTATTTACCATCAATGACAGAATGTTGGAAGACTCAGAATGAATTCCTTTATACATTTATTTGTCATACCGCTTACTGTAGAAAAGGCAGAAATCCCTAAAATAGCTTTACAGTCACAATGCTTGGCAGTAACGCTTAATCCAAATTTACCAAGTCACCCATACTTGATGCAGGTTTTTTTTCAGTCCCATATAAAACATCTGTCTTCCTGCTTTCTTCACCCCTCTATTCCCCATCTTTTCAATATAAAAAGATCTCTGGATTCATTTTAATAAGTGTCTTTTCTCTTTTTTTCAGAAATCTCTCAGATCACTGAGCTTGGGAACTATGGTTCATTGCTAGTACTACAACACTTATTGCCGTTTCACAGAATCAGAGAATGTTTATGGTTGTAAGGGACCTTTGAGATCATCGAGTCCAACCACACACACACAAAAAGAAGAGTCAAGATGAAAAAGAAATAGATGAAAAACAAAAATATAGGAACAAGATAGGGGGGAAAAAAATCCCATTTGCTGGGCCTATTAAAATACAGGAGAGTTTAAAATTGTTATTATCTCTAATGTTCTAATAATTCTCAGGAAAACATTTCACCTACATTCCTCTTTTCTAAATGTTATTGTAACCCAGAGACAATGCAGAGAGCCTTAAGCCTGGCAGGCGTACTGGGAGCATACTAAATCACACAAACAGCGCTAAATCCATCAAGAAACACAGCACCTTGCCATTACCATTCAGAAACAGTATAGAGAGGTACCTATTTTTGTGGGCAACTCATTCATCAGCATGAGGGAATTCAAATCTATGTCCCCTATTTCCCAGGGGAAAGTGGAGCTACAGATTGCTCTGAGTAGAAGTGCCTTTCCTCATCCTATTTAAGTGGTACCAGGACACCCATAACATGTGAACTATCATATCAGAGTAATCTTTTAACTTTAGTGATTAGGATATTCAACAGCAGATGAGGAAGATGAGGACAAGATATTTGGACTGGAGTTCCAGCTACCATATCTTTTTATGCTTTTGAAATGAGACATTGATTGCATAAAACACGGAAATAATGGCTAAGGGACAGAAATCTGGTTCTGTAATAATGAACCATGTCTTTTTTTTTCTTTTTTTTTTTTTTTAAAGAGAGACAAGCCTATCCTATTTCAGTATCTCAATCAAAATCCATTTATCTCTACAGGAATATATTGGCAAGATCAAAGTTCAACAGTGTTTCTGAATACATGTTTAGTTTTGATCAGAGTAGCACCCCTGAAGATTATGGGTGGTTAAAGTTAATACCTACTGAAATGTGGCCAAGACAATATATACCGTATTTACTTTGTGAATTCCCTGATTTTAAGAGAGAGAAGCAAACTTATTTGATCTTATTTCTATTAACCTGACCCCTGTAGTATCCATCAGGTGCAGTGGACTTTCTTCCAACTTGATTATCAGTCTGTCTTGGATCACTACCGTAGACCCAAGCATGTGTAACACCACTTATAACAGAGGAGGTAGACAGTGCCACAATATATGAAGATGATAGGGTGTCATATGAAGCATTGCTGTATTTACAGAGATTTGTTATGTGTTAATAAACAAAGACCAAAAAAAAAGCTTAAACTTCCAGCTCCAACTTCCAATCATATTAAATACACCAGGACTGAGGGAAAATGGAATATTTTTTTTTTATGAATTGGGCATGGTGGAGGCTGTTGTGAGAATGTACATCTAAACCTAATAGTAGACCTATTCCAAAGACTTGTACAGAGTAGTGCTTTAACTAATGATGCAGAATATATGAAGAAAAAAATGACACATCGTAATGGGACATTAATGGCCTTGCTGCATAATGCGAAGATATTCCTATGTTACAGGATAGGTAGAATCAGTCACCTGAATCACAGTCTCACCTCCACGGTGCTGAGAAAGCACAATATCCATAAGCTCCTTGTGGCTGAGGAGCATGACTAGCAGGGTAAATGGGGAAGAAAAAAAAAAGAAACAGGAAATACAGTGGCTGAGGTTTTTTGTATTTCACAGTTACCAGACCACTGAACTGGAAAGCTGATCCTACAATAGTGATGATTACGCTTCAGTTTAGTAAATGGTGCTCAGAGCCAAAATCCCCACAAAACACAACTCAATCGAGACGGCTAACATTTCAGAAACTCAGAGAATGGCAGTACTGGACAGTATTGGACAGCATCAGGTCACCATTTTCACTGGGTGATGCTGGGTGGTGCTCCAAACAATTGTTAAGGCAGCGTATCTAGTTCCCTACATTCTCTAGTGAGACTAGAGATACTTTATATAAAAGATGGTGCCAAAAGACAACTTGTTTTCATTGTCTATATTTCACGCATCCATTCTTTTTTGTCTTTTTTTTTCTTTTAAATCTATTGTTTTGTCACACAGGAACCAATTTGTCTTCTCAAGAGGATATTAGGATATTCCAGAGAAGATTGCTTAGTTGGTGTTTCCTGTTGTTTCTTTTCTTCTAGTGATGGCATTATCAAACTCCTGCTTCCCACAATTATAGGCTGTAGCTGAATTAAGCGCTTGATGTTTATAATTAGTTGCTCAAAAGAATACCTATATATCACTGTCCATTAAAATTCTCAGATAATTTAGATGGTCAGTCTTCTTCAGTATTCTGGTTTCTCTTTCATATTACATTTTTATGAAAAATAATCCTATATTACATGTTTCCAATTTGGACTAAAATCCTTGTAAAATTAAAAAATATTTCTTCCATAACTACAAACTCCCGTAATGTTACACAATGGAACATAAATCAATAAACTTCAACATACAGTATTGCACAAAACAAAAAAATTGTTTCCGGAACTGAAAGAAAATACCAGGAAAAAATGGTCAAATATTAATGGTGCGAGGAAGCACATAACAAGTTTCTGTACTAGCCCTGATGTCATACTTATTTGACTAAAAAATGTAACTTGTCCTCTGTCTTTCCTCTCAAATTTTAAGTACTGATAAAATGTTCACCTGCTGAATGGTGGTAAGGTTAGGTGCTTGTCCTTTATTTGAGGAAGAGCTTTTTCACATAAATTAATGGAATAATTTAAAAAAAACCCCACTATTATTGAATCTTTTCACAGTTAACAATATCTTAGATTGTCTATACAGGATTCCCTTTATCTTCCCTAAGATGAATACGAGCAAATGCTACTTTTCTTTACATTCAGAGAAAAGATTTACAGATAAAGTTTAACCTTACTTTAGAAATACTATTTGAAATAAATATAATTTTCTTTAGCGTTTTTTTATTTTTCTGGGAAGGACTGTGTCCTCTGCCTCATATTCCCCTGTCCCCCATTGTCCCCCCAAAAGAAATGTAAAGCACACTTCTAATGTAGGAACAACTGATCAGCAAAGGGATAGCATAAAACAGCAGAGCATTTCTAAAATAAATGTACTGTTTGGTTTAAAGAAAGGCACAATTCTTTCACAAAATAAATATCACAAGTATAACGTTCCTAGCTCTTTTTATCCCTAGTGAGTATCTTTTTACAGAGGAACTGAATAGCTATCTATCAGCACATCATGCTATTTCAAAGTGCTTTAAAGTTGTGCTACATGCATTAGTTTTCTAACTGACCAATTACAACCTGTGCTATTAAATAAATGTTCTTTTTACCTTACTTCTGCTCAGTGGGTGCCAGTGTTTTGTTTTCTCCGAGTTCTCATGACAAACTGAAGAAGTTTACAGATTCTTGCATCCTGAGCTGTAATGTTAAATGATTCTTAATATTTTTTCTAATACATCAGTCCAGCAATACATCCCCAGGGAAGCTGCAGAGTAGCATTCAATCCCTGTAAACAGTTGCTTGTGATGTGACTTCTAGCAGCTAAACAGTTTTATGTGTATCTTTAGAGAACAAACCCAAAACCTTACAGCCACAAAAACTCCAGGTTAAAGAAACTCGAAACAAACAAACAAAAAACCCAACCCAAAACTCCAGGGAGAAGGAATTAATAGATGAGAAACAAGACTAAAATTGCTATACAGTTTCTTGAACCAGACTGATGGCACATGCAATTATGAAGATTTGGATTATTCAGAAAAAATTCTTGGGAGAAAAATTCTCCAGCTTCTAGCTAGCACAACACAACTCTAGCTCATGACAACCTCTACCTTGTTTTAGCTTAGATCAGGAAGTCAGCTTTTTCAAGCTAATCTCCAGATTGTCCCCACTTATTGTTTGGGCAAACTTCAATCTTCCCAGGTGAAACAAAACTGGAAGGTGCATTTCAGGAATGCTCCTGTCATTAAAAGAGGTACAGTGCCTGGGTTAGACAAGAGCTCATCAAAACTAGTCCCCAAAGGGATATCCCATACCATATGATGTAATGTTCAGAAAGAAAAGCTGGGGGAAGAAGAAGGAAGAGGGGACATCTGGAGTGATGTCATTGGTCTTCCCAAGTAACCATTACACATCATGGAGTCCTGATTTCCTGGAGGTGGCTGAACACCTGCCTGTCGATAGGAAGCAGTGAATTAATTTCTTGGTTTACTTTACTTGTATGCATGGCCTTTGTTTTACCTATTGAACTGTCTTTATCTCAACCCACGAGTTTTCTTACTTTTACTCTTCCAATTCTCTCCCTCAACCCAATCAGGGGGAGTGAGTGGTGCTTGGTTGCTGACTGGACTTAAACCACAACAAAACCATACATACTTAAGGGACACGTGCATTTTCTTAAAAAACAAAATAACATATTTTATGTGTTTTTCTATCTGTTGCTCAAATTTAAGAGGCCTGGTTCAGACTGCTAAAATTAGAAACATTGTTAACTGTGAGCAAATTTTTTTGGACAAAATTATCAAAGACTTATAGTATATCTTATGAAATTTCTGGCATTTTCTGGGAAGGGCAGACTGAGATCAAGAATCAGGAAAGCATTTCTTTGGCTGAGATCTAAGCCAAATAAGTATAGTACTTTCTTAGGTTTGATTAGGTTTCTATTGACAGCAGAAATATTCCTGGCAGCCAAAAAAAATGATAGTTTCCTTTAAACTGTCTGGCCCAAAAATAGACCAAATTACTATAATAAAAAGAAAATTAAAGGATTGATCCATTAAATAAGTTTGGCTTGTGAGCAGTCTTGAACTAGAGCAATACTGAATTGGCATTTATAGAAATATATTAGTAAATTGATTTGCTTGAGAAGCAAGCCGGAGGATGGATTGTGAGGATAATAGTGTAACTATATATAAAATAATTGCTGGCAGCATCAAATGTGACGAGAAGGCAGAATTAGGAGGAACAAGGTTACCCTATTCATTGCCAGCATCTAAGTTCAAGATG
Source organism: Calidris pugnax (assembly GCF_001431845.1). NCBI lineage: Eukaryota > Metazoa > Chordata > Aves > Charadriiformes > Scolopacidae > Calidris > Calidris pugnax. The sequence goes on from NW_015091064.1 coordinate 6,981,133, forward strand.
ACTGCATTTCAGATAAAGCATAGGTCAATGAAAAAGCAGTCAGAAAAAGGAGAGTTTCTGAGTCTGTTTGAAACAACTTCATCTTAAAAAACAGCTTTGAAAGACCACACTGTTAAAGTCTGAATACTTCTATGAAGAGGAACTTGAATAGGTAGTTAACAGTTATTCCTGATTATATGGTGTGCAGAAATAAACCACACTACAAAAAGTAAAATTAAATTAAAAAATCCATCCTTGAAAACTGGAAACCTAGCATATTGTGTAAGGCTAGCTAAAGTAAGGTTTTAAACACGTAAAGTTAGATGAAATACAGCAAGACTCCTATGTCTATTGAGCTGATTTTTCTAAATATGGCTAGAAAAGCAGTGAGCTGAATCTCATAAGGTTCCTGACTGAGCCGCTTTTAAAAAGCATCTTTAAACATATCCGTAGCTTCACATACATCTACAGATTTCATTGCACTATGTGACTTAAGCACATGCTTAAGAGTCTGAATAACGATTGCTTTAAATATGTGCTGTGTTTGGCTAAATTGGACTGTAAATATATCTGGTGCTTTCCCTGGTGGGAAACAGAAAACTCGGCAAGATTGTTAATTAAGGTCTAAATTAACCTAGTTATCTATGTTTCCTCATCAATGAGGAGATGATTGCTCTCCAGAGGTGATTTTTTTTCTCTGCACAGAACTGTTATGTCCAGATTACATTTTTAGGCAGATACATAACATTTAGATGACTCCCATGAAGACAGTGCAGAGCCAAGCCTGCTTTAAGTGAGATACCTCAAGGTCCAGCAAGAGACTGGCAAATACCTACATGGTTTATGTCCCTGCTTCTCATGTCACACTGTTTCTGCTTCTTCAGAAAGAATCGGAATATCTTCTGTCTCCTTACATACACTAAAGTCTGAGCAGAACAATATCATCACTCCTTCTGAAAATACAGATTTTTAGTTGTTTGTTTGGTGGTTTTTTTACCATAGACTGATTCTCTGAAATAAGTTTTAAAAGAGAAGACATAGGGAAACTGTTCATGACTGGAAAGAAGCTGGAGAGAAGCAACGACCAAAGTGTCTGAATGGAAAAAGGAGTGAGATTTGGGATTCATCTTCATGCTCAGCAAGCTGCCTGCTCAGTCTGCCACTTTTCATGGAACCCAGTCAGAAACATAAATTTTCTTCCCATTTGTTGTTCAGGAAACCAAACAGTTTGATCCAGGAGTGGGTTACAGTGCTGAGAGAAACAACCTAAAAGTTAGCCACATCAGTCCCTAAGCAAGATGTCCATGTTACACTGACAAAACAGTTGTGACAGCGGTAAATCCCAGAACCAGTGAGTAGCAGACTATAATTTCACAGAAAATACTATTTTCTATCTTTGGCTGAATCCTGAATTAGATAAACATCAAAACCTACCTTAGTTCTTCAGAAGAGAGGGACAGTTAAAGACAGTTCTAGATTAGAAGATTAGGTTTCTGTGAGAGCATATAAACTGTTATGTAGAAACTAGAGCTCACAATGAGAAAGAGAACACGATCTCCTCTCTACTCAGCATTGGTGATGCCAGACCTGGAATACTACATCCAGTTATGGGATCCCCAATACAAGAGAGGCATGAACACACTGGAGACAGTCCAGTAAAAATGGTTAAGGGACTAAAGCATGTCTTGTATAAGAAAAGGCTGCAACTGTTTGTTCAGTCTGGAAAAGAGAAGGTTCAGTGGGAGCTCACCAGTGTATATAAAAACCTGAAGTAAAAATGCAAAGAAGATAGATCCAGGCTCTTCTCAGTGGTACCCAGTGACAGGCAATGGGCATAAACTGAAACACAGGAGTGTCCATCTGAACATTAGGAAACACTTTTTCACTGTGAGGGTGACCAAGGACTGGGATAGGTTGCCCAGGGAGGTGGTGGAGTCTCCCTCCTTGGATATATTCAAAAGCCACCTGGACATGGTCCTGGACAACTTAGGTGACCCTGCCTGAGCAGGGGAATTTGGGCAAGATAACCTCCAGAGGTGCCTTCCAACCTCAACCAATATTTCCATTTATTATATAAGATTTTTGGCTTCCTGCTCTGTCTTTGGTATGAGAGGCCTCCAACACAGTCACGAAAAAATTAGAAAAAATATATGAGTTTTTGTCATTATAGACATCAGATTTGCATCTCTAAATGCACACAGGGCAGAAATCTCTCAAGTTTTATGTTACTTTTATGGATATTTTTCATATATTGCATTTTAGGATTCAGAAGCTTTCTGTTGTGCTTTTGAGACCCACTATAAAAAGAAAACCAAACAAAAACCAGAAAATATTATTAACAAAGCTGTAACTATTTTTGCTTGAATTGTAGACACATTTATATCATCGAAGCCCAAATAGTTTTTTTATAGGAAGATATTTGTATGTGTTTCAATAAACACGCCTGAAAAGCACATTTATGAGCATGACAAAATAAATTATGTATCACTGATTAAAGGGAAATACACATTATAATTAGGTATAAGCAATATCAGAAATGCCAGGCACAGAACAAAGGCAGAAAGTTTTGTACAGTTTAAGGCAGAGATTTCTCATTCTCACATTCACCAAAGGTAATTAGTCAGCTTGTTTTAGTCTGGAAATGCATTATGAGTCTTTGCTTCTCTTCATAGCTGCACTGCTGCAAAGTTTAAAGATCCACGTTCTTACATTATTAGTCATGGTTTTGACAAATCTAGTGTCTTGTTTCTCAGTGTCAAGCAATGGTACAAGTTCTTCAACTACTCCAATACATGGATAATTACAACTTCTTAAAATATAATTTTACATGTGCAATTCTTGCTTTGTAATTTAGACAATGTAGAATATAAAACTATAATTAAAAAATATTTTGATTATACTTTCAATTCAGACAGTCACTTAGAAAGACTGATACATCAGTTTTTGAAGTGCTTCTGTTTTTCTATGAGCTAATGCATGTGAGCCTTTTTCTGAGAAGCACCAAATTGTCCTTCAAGACAAAATCATGCTAATGGGAAAGGATACCTTCACTCCAGCTGTAGAATAAGTATCATTCCATTGCTGTTTCTTTTGTTGCATCCTGATCAATTTATTCATGTTGATGTTGAGAAAATGAGCTGTGGCTTGGCTTTTGCGTGAGCAGGAATTTTTATTTGAAACTATATAGGGTGGCTACAAATTGTTCTTTTTAAGAACTACCTATTAGATTTACAGGGATTTCCCTTTAAACCAGGAAAGAACATCAAATTACAATTCATAAATTTTACCCTGCAATTCCGGTTCAGCTCCAAGCCTCCATTTCCCCTTTCTTCCTCCACCTTCAGTTGTTCAGTACAAATATTGAATTTGCAAGGAATATAAAATTTCATCCTATTTTTAGTCAATACATCTTTGAAAATAAGGAGCCATGGTCCAAGGTATAGGTCAGTGGAGTGGAAAGCTAGATTCTCATCCCAGTCTTGTCTTGACAGTTTGTGAAATCTGTGTAGGATTCACTGCAGCTTATTTTCTGTGGGTATAAAAGGAAGAAAAATAACACCTATTATTTTCTCAAGTGCTTTTGGGATTCAGAAATGTGAAATAGAATGTTAGACTGTGACATCCACAAAAATAATCTTGATGTTTCTGTAATCTCTGTAGATACAGTTAATATGAAGTTACTTGTTATAAAGTATGAACAGACCAGGAAAAACCTTATATGCATATATATCTCAACAAAGCCAATAATATTTCATCCTGATAACTATTGAAACCATTTAAAAATGGGAATTATCTTTAAATTGGAATTCTTCCACTAACCAAAAAGTTTGAAGTTGTTTAGTCACTAATTGAAGTGAATTATTTTTTTTCTTTCTCCATTTTAGCTCACTGTGATGCTTTCATTCTGGCATAGACTTCCTGGTAACACACCAGACTGCTACAGGGTGGTAGACACCGTGTCGTAACTGACTTTGTTCATTCTAGTGTGTTCATTACACAGATAATTATCTCAAATGTTCATGTCAAACTCCAGAACTGTTATTTTTTAAACCACAGGAAAGGAAATACAGTATGCCTGAAAAATTCATTCCCCAGCCTGGGCTCTGTGCTGTTCAAACAGTCCTTCTGCTTATCCTAAGCGATAACAGCTGGCATTTAGACAGATCATCTTTTCATAAGAATATTTCAAAGTGGGAGGTGCTTCTTCTCCAAGCTGAGAGAAACCCCAATAAAGCCCCACTGAACACTCATTTCTGCACTTTTCTATGTTTCTCTCTCCTTTGATCACTCCATTCATTGGAAGTTCTCTACCCTGTGACTGCTCCAGGAAAAGCCCAGTATTAATGTAGAGCCACAGGCACCAGGGCCAAGGATGTGAGTAGGGAGAAAAGCAGCTCTTGTTCATCACCAGCTCCTTCACCCACCCTCTGCCATGGTGAGATGACAAGACACCAGAAAGGTTACTTCTCCTTTTCTGGTGTAACCAGTCCAGGCTCACTGGTTAAAGAAAAACAGTTTGGAAACAAGATTGCATGAGGCTGCAAGAATTAAGGGAATTGCTGGAAACAGGACCGCAGAAGTGTACATAGGCAAAGGTTGGAGCAAAGTGCCAGTTGTCTCCGAACCTGGACACATTATAGAAGAAACTTGAGTGGGAGAGCAAGGAGTAACCTCTAGATATTGGAAGTTGGACTGTGATATTTGTAAGAGGAGCGTGCTGCACTGAGGCCAGTGCCAGCTTCACCACAGCTCAGGCCCAGGTCAGTTCTGCAAGGGAACAGGGAGCAGTGGATGTCACTCCAGAGGAGGTTTGATGTGTTGGGACGACAGTGGGCTCAGGGAGCAGCAGCGGTAGCTGGGAGTATGACCCAGGTAATAACATAAAAAAGGAGCCCAACAATAACATTTGAGAGCAATAGATCTTAGAGATATTAAGTTACAGCTGAAGTTACCCTGTCTGAAAGATTCATTAGCATCTATTACAAATTATTCATTTATCCCTGAATTTAATCAGAAACCTTTACTTCACCACAAGGTGGATATGGTGTTGTTTCAATTCTGCTATGAAGTCATATTCTGGTGTGGTCCTAATCAAAGTAGGCTGGATATTTAGGAATATCACTGGGTAAATGTTCACAGGTATTTTAAGATATACATCTTTAACAGCCCACATTCATTAAAAATTATATATATTTAGATTTTGAAACAGATAAAAGCATCAAAGAAAATATTTCCTTCATATACAAACAGTTTGCGAATAGGTTTTCTTGTACTTCTTGTCCAAAGTTTGCTAGGTACTAAGATGACACTTTCAAGACATAAAGCTTCATCTCTCTCTGTCATATAATCAAATCTTTACCTCCTCCTCCATCTGGCTTATAATGGAAAGTCCTAGCCTCCTGTTTATAACATCACAAAGGCAGTTACATGCCAAAAATTGCAGCCACTAGCAATGATACTGTTTGTTATCTAATTGTAAAACATTCAAGTGTATGTGGAATTGACTTTAATTAAAACTTGTCAAAAGAATAAATTTTCAAAGCACAAAGCCCACAGCATGCAGGACAATGGAGTTGTACTTTTCTAAACAAAGGCACTTGATGTCAAATTAATTTCCTCTTAAATGGATTACTAACTCTCCCTGCTGTACCTCATTATATTTTCCAAACCAAGCCTAGGAAAACAAAAGAGGGGAGAAGAAAAAAGAAAAACAAAACAAAACAAACAAACCACCAACAAAAAAAAAAAAACCCAGACAGAACAAGATTAACCAACCACTCTCATAAAAATTAATGATTATAAAAATTGAACAAAACTCCCATCAAACAAACCACCAACAAAAAAAAAAAAACCCAGACAGAACAAGATTAACCAACCACTCTCATAAAAATTAATGATTATAAAAATTGAACAAAACTCCCATTGTGCTACAAGATGGATATAGTTTCAAGAGATTAACGGGACATGAACCCTTTCTCTCTGAAATCTCTGTTTCAGAGCTAAACTGTTTTAAAAGCAACTAAAAATCTCTATTAAAAACATCCAATTACTTATGTGAGTTGGGTTGAAGTCTCAGTTCATTCCTTAATGGACTTGTAACCCATATAGAAAATATGTGTGAAAACTCAGGTGAAATTCTCTCTGTCACCCAAAAGCATATCTTAGCTTGTGCTTTTTAACCAGATCCTCTTCTTCCATCACTAACTTGCGGTGCTTAATTTCATTCTTTCACATAGTCATGGGTGAGGTGTGTCAAGCTAGATTGTTTATTAGACACATAAATATTTATCTTATGATTCACAGAAAATACCCGATTTGCTTCTTCATGCTATTCTTTTACTGCACATAAGCTGGAAAAAAAAATCAAACCTCAGAGCCGTACAACCTAAAGGCAAATGAATATAAGACATAAGCATGGTGAAGACTTTCTGTATCCCAGGTGCACTATGCAGGTTGTTTTTTTCTGGGAACAGGGTAAATAACCAAAGGAGAAGGAAAGAAAAATATGTTTCACTTTGGGGAACAACTACACAAGAAGTCAGGGAGAAGTCTACAACAGCTGTCAAATGTAACCCGTAAATCTCTTGTACTTTAGTATGTCCCCTGTACAGACTTCTTACTGTACACAGTTACTTTTTTTGCTTTTGACTATAGGGTTGTTTACATACTTAAAATTAATGTTATTAAAAATAAATTGTTTGGGTTCTCAAGTGAGTAAAATGTAAATGTCAGATTTATATTAGCTGCACATTCTCAATTCTTTCCCTTTACTTTTCCTTTCTTTTCATTGAGTGAAGCAGGCATTCTGTGGGGAAAAGAAAACCCCATAAGTGTATAATTAGAGTCAATAACCACTGTATATACATGCAGTTTCTGACTTGAAGCTGGGAAATGGCCAAATAGATATGTTTTTTTCTGAATTTTTGACTATTTGACTTTACAACTTACATATGGCAAAGATGTTGTTAACAGTATTGTTCATAAGTTATCTGTTGCAAGGAGGTTGTTAACCTGAAGAGAAGATGTGGTTCTGTTTCCATAATGAGCAGAACCTGATCCAATTTTAAGGAATTTCTGCTATGATAAAGAACATCATTCCCATACAACCTCCAGAAGAAAAGCTGGAGCTGTATATGAACTTCAGGAATTGATTCAAGAAGGCACACTGGCCTACCTGGTTTTCACCTTGTCCCCTCCAAACTCAACCCCGTGACAGCTGTTCTGACAAGTCCCAGAGCAGTAATTTTTTTGCAGTGGTGTATTTCAGGCCTACAAATGTTCTCTTTTCTTCACTATCATTTCATTAGACTGCTAAATCTTTCCTAGGAAATGCAACTGAGGATGGAAACACCAATTTTTGAAGGTACACAATTAAAAGCAAAACAATGAAAATTCATATGACAAAAAGTATAGACTAAAGCATGAGACCTTTCTCCCTCACAAATGTCAGAAGTACAAATAATCACTCAACAGATGGAAGGTTCTAGAGAGTCACCAAAATATATTTAGGAAATATAAATAAAAGTGCACAGAAACATAACGTAAATCATTAAATAAAAAATAAGTAAAAGTAAGTATTAAATTTCCTTGTTTCTGCTCTAAAGATTCAAATGAGATTAAACTTCAAAACGGAGATCAATTTCATTATGAAACTCAGGTTGTCTGCCTTACATAATGATTGATTGCATTGCTTACGGTAAGGTGAGATAGCAAAAAATTAAAAAAATATCAAAAAAAAAAAAATCTGATCACCATCTACAAAAGCTTCATGGACATACAAAAAATTAAAAAAAATATAAAAAAAAAAAAAAATCTGATCACCATCTACAAAAGCTTCATGGACATGTAATGGACTGAGAGTCTCCATCCAAAGGTGGGTCAACGTCTTCATTATGGACCCATAAAAAAAAAACCAAACATATTAAACACATCCCAGTTCTTTTTAACAAAATATCCCACAACATCTTGGAGTAATCTAAATTTAATTCAAGTAGGCAGAAAAATAGTCTGTTACTTACAGTCTCAGTTGGTCTCAGTTGCAGTAGATAACAGGAGTATCCCAGTAACCCAGGTCTGTAGCCACACTGAGGATCAGTACAAAGGACTAATAAGGATATATCTGCAAGAAAATGAATATATGTGAAATGTCCTACAAAACATGCTTTAACTCTTTAACAGATATATCAGTCTTATCCCATCAAATGTGTGCCAGGTATCATTTTTTTTTAAATTTTTAGCTGTATTTCTTCCATCCTGCATTTCTTTTTATTTACTCCTTGCGCTAGCGAAGCAGTAAAAACTTTCTGAAGTCAAAGAAAATACTAAGTAACAGAAATATCTACTTTCTCTGAAGATAATATTAAGCCATAGGTTATTTCCAGCCTACAAGGAGCTGACAACAAGTACTGTACTAGGGAAGATAGCAGAAGATAAGCAATGACCCTGGAAATAAAGTGTGGGAAGAGACTGGTAACAAGTCAACCACCTGCTACCTTGTATGCAACAAATGAGCATTTTCAAAACCCAGCTTGTTATTCAGCTAATGTAAATCAGTGGCTTAGACCAAGAAACATGCTCCAATAAGGAACTATCACATGGGATTTTACGGCCACCGTAATTTTTTTTTTCAACGCTACTCATAACAAAAAAAAAGATTTAAAAAACAAAAAACACCAAAACATTTTTCAAGAAAGAGCATGCCCACAGCTATTGCTATTTTGTCTTTTTTATGGGAAAATATGGAGTAAAAATTGGCCAATGCCAAAAGTTACATTCAGCCAGTAATGAAGCCATACAATTCACACATATTCAGCAAATATTCAAGTTAAGATTCCCACAGAAAAAACAATCCACCAAATTCACAGACTTTAGTAAAAATGGTGCAAAAGTGGACCTCAAAAACTATTCTAAGCTGATAGCTCTCAGATGCTTTCTCTTATTAAAGATATTCCGTGGCAGGGAATCTACAATGTTCCCAGATTTATTCCAGCACTACATTATGCTTACGGTGCAAATATTTTTCCAAATGTGTAAACTGAATTTTTCTTGCTGCAAGTCAGATTACTTCTTGTCTTATCATCCCTGAACCTGTAGGAAAGGTCACCTCTTCTTCTTTACAACAAAATTGTCTAACTCTGAGCAGTAATCATGTCCCTATTTAATATCTCTTAAGTCCAGTAAACATTCACAGTCTCAATCATTTTTTTATATGTCATGTTGTCTCAACCATCTCCTGTTGGGCCGTATCTTTCCTGAAGTTTATTTGGTGCCCAGCAGAGAACACAGCATCCCTGTGAAAGGCTTTCCAGTATTAGACAGTGCAGACATATCACTTCACAGATGTATATCTGTAGAGCTGGTTGTTCCCACTAAATTACAGTACCTTGTGTTGTCTTGAAGAGCATTGTATTATTTCCATATCATATCTCTGATCTGTTAAGACATGCTGAATTCTAATCCTTCCTCCAAAAGAATTTAATTCTCTCCTAGTTTCAGGTAATCTGAAACAGCAATAATTCAAGTGATTAATAAAAGGTTTTAATAACACAAGACTCACATGCCTTATATTTCCATTTTGAAAAAAATATGTGAAAACTACTCTCTCTCTGTATATTTGTGCAACCACTTTTGAAACCCATCCTATAGTACTTTTTCTAAAGAACATGTCTCAATAGCTTGTTTATAAGTTGGGTGAAAGTGTCAAAAGCCTTTCTGAAGCCAGGACATATGATATTTACAATTTATTTCTGTAGAGAAGTCTCTTACCTTCCAGAATTATTGAGGAAATTGAAGTGTCTGGTTTATAAACCCCATCTCCTTTTTCCTTTACTACCTCTTCAAAGATGGACACCATATTTGCCTTTTTTTTAGCCTTCTGGTATTTCCTATATTTTTCAGAAATTACCAATGAGAACTTTTCTGAAATTGCCTCAGTGCTTTACAAATCCTAAGATGAAAGAGATCTCCAAAGTCCTAATTATTTTGTTATGGTCAATATGAGAAATTACACTTCATTAGAAGAAAAAAACCAACTGTGTTCCAATTGTGTATCACTACATTCCAGGATGGATGGGCTTAATTTCTACTTTGTAACAGAGTTGAGTACTGATCACAATAGCATCTCAGGACCACAGTGACTCATTTAGAACTGTCTACATTCAGTTTGGGTTACATAGAAAATATGATGGAAGACAGGAAAAAATCAGGGGAAAAAATGTATTAAATGAAAAGTTGCATTCATAAAATTGTATCCTGTTCTATTCTAAACCTGATAGCAGGACTGAATAAGCACATTTTTAAATGATGTTTTTTCATTTTCAACATTTCATCCAAATCACAGACTTTGTTCTATAAAACGATTAGTTCCATGATCACAGGATCTGATGAAAATCTGGTTTATTTGGATTCATGTCTGTTGTTGACTGATGCTCTGATCACATCTTTTCTCAAAATTGAGAATACTTAAAAGGGCTGTCTCACATGTGACTTCTCTACTGCCCACCGAAGAAGCCCATGCTGCAGCCTTCATAGAAAATAAGATGCTTTGGTGTTTGCCCTCCTCCTGTCCACATTTTTCACATTATTTTTATGATTTCAGGAATTTCTTTCCTGCTAAAAAGTATAAATCAGATAATCTTGCTCCCAATAGTTGAAAAGAAAACCCTGAGACTGTGAATCCTGCAATAAAACATCTTAAGTCAGGTGAGATGATCCCACCTTTAGAATATACTTGTAATGGACCAGGACAGTTGAATATTTTTCTGAACCATCCTTAGTTTTTCTCCCTTAATCATCAAGTGTAGTTTAACAGGAAATGTCTTCCTAATACAAAGCTTGAAGACTGCTAAAAAGTAAAAATATCATATCCTAGCAGAGATATTTTTTTTTTTTGTCCTAGCTTTCACCTTCAGTGTCAGGAAACAGAGAGAGAGAAAGAAAAGACGCAGACACCTGAAGACTTGTCAGCTCAAAATCTTCAAACTAAATTTGATCAGTTCCTTCTGTGAGTTAATAACATGGACTATGGCAAATACCAGGAACAAAGTTTTACAGACAGATGTAACCCTGGGATAACACAGCAGTCAGTTAACACAGCAAGACAAGACATTCAGCAGAGTTTGTTAGTGAGGACAAGATTCAGAAATGCAAGACAGAAAGTTAAAAAAATCAGCCAGCAGCTCACAAAAATTTGCATCATGCATGGAATGAAAGCTCAGATTTTTGTTCATAGGAAATGGGATCTCTGCTTGATTATCCCAGAAACAGAAACTCAGCAGAAAAGCATATGTGTAATCAAAACAGGGAACTGACAAGGAATCCACTTTTTCGTTAAGGAAAAAAAAACGAAAAAGAAAATTCACAATTAAGTAGTTAAAGAATTTGTGCTGCCTACAAGATGAATCTAAAGTGGTTATGGACTGTCACTGCTGATGGGATCTTTTTAAAGAAATCTCCCAATTATAATGTAAATTATCTTATTCTTTTTAACTGGCTAATAAAACAGCTTTTTTACACTTAAGAAAGTTATTCTTGTCTTTCACCTGGTAAAGGCATGTCTTCCCCAGCAGTTCTTTTGCAGCAATTTGGAATGTGATTTTTACAAGAGTCTCTACGTTGCACTACTATCTCCTGCAAACACGTTCCATGCCTAAGGCCTTTTATGAAGCACATTAGTATACTTTAAAAGTGGAGGAAGCTAGCTCATATTTAGTGTAGAGTGAGAAGGTACATGTACAGAAGGAAATAAAAAATAAGCCTCCATGCTTATGCTCTGAGGGTAGCAGGGTAGAGGTGAATTTGTTCCTATCCAAATAAGTGGGACACACTCAGACTGTCCATGGGATTTGCGTCTCACATCTGCAAACTGCTAACTCATGACCACACATTATTTGGGACATTCTGGACTGACACTGGCCAAAAAACATACTAGGGACCACAGTTTACCAATATGATCACACACCAGTGCTCAAGGTCTATCCCCATGATCGTGGTGCTTGGTTTACTGCTGCAGAGCCAGGCAGAGACTGATGGGGACTTAACGCAGACTAGTTGGAGACCGTGACTGCATAGCCTACCTTACTGCACACTAATTTCTCTTCTAAACAATCCTCAGCCAGGGAATGAGAGCCAAAATCTGTTTTACAGGAGATAAGTAACATCGGTGAATTTTCTGATGGAGAATCTATGATAAAATTGACTAATGACACAGAACAAAACCTGAGTGCTACATTCAAAACTGACAAAGCTTGAAATCAAAACCTTGCTTTGACATGTCTTTGTTCTGACTAGGTCTGAAGGCTTTAATAATTTACCCACATAAAATGGCTTTATTAATATTTAAGCTCCAAAATGGGTAGGCATGTAGAAAATAACATTAAAACCATGGGATTTTTTTTCCTCTATTTCCTCTTTAGTCATTTTTTACAGCTGTAAATATGGATAGAGACATTATATTTTATATGGATATCCTGCTTGATATACTGGAGAAAATGTAAAATGACATTTATCTACATGCTGAATCATATGAACAACAGTTGCTTGCTCTTAAAATGTGACTGCTCAAGTCCGTGTGCGTACACACATGCACAGATACATGATTGGTATTTCCTTATCACACACATTAACTTTCTCTATTTGCAATATAAACAGAAATTCTACAAATTCCTTAACATCTGAAATGAGATGTGTTTATTTAGTTTCATTATAATCAAGAGAAAGATATTTTCTTTTCTCAAGAGGTATTTTAAAAACAAAAACATTCATAAGAGCTAATTAGTGTTTCTTTCACTGATTTCCATCTCGTCGTTCAGACACGCATGCAATTCCCAATCACAGGCACTCACTTTGCATCAGCCTCTGCAGAACTGGTTTTCAGTCACACAGACAGCTAGGCAACAGAGCTAGATTTTTTTATTTTTTTCCAAGGTCTAATTCAGAAACACACATAGCTGTCCTTTCCCCTGAGAGTATGAAGGCGGCAGTCACACTGAACTTAAATGCACCTGTTAGCTCAAGTCACTCTGAAAAGGACTAATTGGCAAAGATAACTGTTAAGCAACATTAGAAATATGTTTTTTCTGTAGACTGGCTGGTAACAGGTTGGTTGGGTTTTGCAGAGCAGGGGGAAAGGTTGTGGGGTGGTTTTCTTTGGTTGTTGGGTGCTTTTCTCCATAAAAGACAAAGGAGGAAGACAAATTATGCTGAAAAAATAATATTACTAAACCTTTCATGTATTTGATCCTTAACCTAGGACTGAATCAATATAACTTTTATTACGTAAAATCTTAAAAGTAAAAGGGAGTATCTGGGGTGAGATTAGTGTGATCATTCAAATTAGCCATATCTTTCAGGAAATAAAAGGGTGAGGGCACAGGACCAAGCACTGGCATGCAATCACCCATAGCATTTGATATTTAGCAAGCCCCATGTTGCACCATTAATGCAGTCTCCTCCCAGTGCCCCGGCACAGTCTGGGGGCTGGCTGAGCCCCAACGGACACTTTTTATGCAGCCATCCTGGTTCGAGGGTGTACGAGAATTCAGCTGGAGGGATATGATCTGTGTCGTGCCAGTTGGCCTCAGGCCAGAGAAGAGCCCCTGCTATCATTTTATTTATCAGTCTGGCTATACTATTAGCTTATAGAGCAAAACACATGAGAAAATGTGATAGATGGTGGGATTCCTTCACACTTCTCCCTTAGAACACAGAAAAGGCTTGATTTCCTTAGCAGAGGTAAACAAACCTAGACCTAGACCTAAAAGAAACTTCTTTGGGAAAGTCAGAACCATCAAGCCATCTGCTTTATATGTTATACCACAGTGCACAACTAAAATTTTCCTTTTAGATTATCACATCCCACAGGCATTATCTCAAGAGCACTTCGTCTTTCTGTTTACTTCACACTCAGGAAATAGTTACAAAATATATTTAATCTTAAGTCTTTTTAGTGTTACCTTGAAAGTTTCTTTCTTGATGTAGTCTAACAAATCCAAAGAAATTCATACCAAGTTCATGCCAGTCTAGAAGGCACGGAGAGGACGAAGTCTTTCTTCTAAGCCACTGAACTAGCAAGGATACATTGGCAGTTTACTGTATTCTGTAAAGATGACAAGACATTACCTTAGCAGTAATACTGTAGAACTACTAACACTGCTTAAAAAGGCAAAAGACCAGCTCATCTACCCATGAACAACGTATTAAAACAATTGGCATTTGAAGGAGAAAACGCCACGGAAGGCAAGAACTCTGCACCACCCTGGCCCCAGCAGTGACCAGGCACACAGAGTTATCCTGCTACCACCTGCAGGTGAGCAGACAGCATGATAAAGGCTTCAATACTGCAAGTGGTATTAAGAGCTCTGCAAAACCATGTAGGAGTTATATCCACAGGACCAGGACTTACTGACATGTGAATGACCCCAGCATTTCCTCAGCAGAGGAAAAGCACAGGCCATAAAGAGCGGAAGTGTCAAGAATCAGCTGAATCTGGAGATTCATTTTCAGACATATAGGCTTTTATGTCAATGTCACCAGCACAAAATCCAGCTAATACAGCAGCTCTTGTAGGTACCGGTGAGAGGTGACACTTCCCCAGTTCTGAAGAGTAAAACAACTAATACTGATATTCTCAAAGTGAAGCACACTTTGCCATCCCCTTACAGATCCTGTGGGCTTTAAGGGTGACATCTAGAAGTACACCTTTGTGTCTAAATGCATAGGAGACTTTTTTTTCTTACACAGCTGACATTCGAGACTTATATACTCAATTTGCCTTAGAAACAAAAACTAGGAAAGCTCAACTAAAGCCCATACTGGGCAACAGTAACTGGGAAGCTGAACATAAGCAGTTTAAACTGCGATAGCAAAGCCCCGTGATGGAAGTCCACAAGGAAATGGGAGATATGCAAACACGGCAGTGTGTGCACTGTTGCGGAAGATGAGAATTACATAGCCTTAAGCTGCATGTGAAATTTGTCCCGGACTGCAGAAGGGCCCTTTTATTAACTTGCACAGCAAAATGTTTATTAATGTTTGTAATTTTCTTACAGTATCTTCTTCTTCTTCTATATGCAAGGCTAGGTCTAACCTTATGGGTGGGTAAAGCATATGGAACTGCAGCTAAATCAATGTACAGTAAGCCAGGAAGATGTATCAAATTACAGGAAAAAAAAGCTGCCCCCAAGTTTTCTTTAATCTTTAGACCCAAAACTGTTGGTGATGTTTTTTATTCTGATTTGCTTAACAACGTACATACAGTAATAGAAGATATATCTTTTTTATAAAACACAACTGTATTTTTACTTTTTTCCTAGCAAATTATTTTTACTAGCAAATTATTATATGACTAAAATTATAAATAGAAATGCTTAGGAAACAATGTTGGAATGGAAAATGAGTATATTATACAATATAGTATATCATTTCTTAGAGAAAAGAAGGCTGAGGGGAGACCTTACCGCTCTCTACAACTACCTGAAAGGAGGTTGTAGAGAGGTGGGGGCTGGTCTCTTCTCCCAAGTCACAGGTGATAGGACAAGAGGAAATGGCCTCTGTTTCCTGTTAGAAAAATTTTTACACCGAAAGTGTTATTAAGCACTGGAATGGGCTGCCCAGGGAAGTGATTGAGGCACCATCCCTGGAGGTATTCAAAAGACAGGTTGACACAGTTCTTAGTGACATGGTTTAGTGATGGGTTGTGGGGTTTTTGTTTGGTTCGGTTTTTTTTTATCAGAGTTATGTTGATGGTTGGACTAGATGATCTTAAAGGTCCCTTCCAACCTAGACAATCCTATGATTCTATTATATTTATATAATACAATTTATTTATAATTTAAAATAAGATTTTTTTTTAATTTCTGGTGAAGAATGCACAAACTATTATTAGATTGAAATTTATAAAACATGGCCAATGAACCAATGCCACTAGAAGTCAGACCCAAAATCCAGAGCTCCAACAATTCAAGTTTTTCTTAGTTCCAGTTAGAATGGTTTTCATTATGTGTAAAAGTGAAATATTACTAGACCATCTAAGTTTCATTTACTCCTGAATCACCTGCTAGAAAAAAGCAAAACAAAGACATTCAAAAGTACCAGAGGGGAAGCTGCTCCTCTGTCATCTACCTTAAAGTGATACAAATTTTTAAAGGTCACTTCCTAAGTAAGTATCCAGCTGCCACTTAAAACATTTTACTATAAATAACTGTGGGAATTTGCACCATTAATAAACCTGATATTGTTTCTATGTGCTACAGCCATTTTTATTTCAGATATGTCTCTTCACCATCCTAAAACCAAACAAAAAACCTAATGTCTGAAATTGCTTACTTTCTACAGAAGATTTTGTCAGGGAATAGTGAAATTAAGAGACCAAAATTATAAAAAGATAATAAAAATACAATAACCTTCTTCAGAAAAACTGATGGGCACTTGTTGTTCTGTTTTATATATTCATATACCTGCTTTTACGTTACACAAAAAACATACATGAAGAGTTTTTCTAATATCTGAAGCACTGATAAAAACAAGAAAAAAAAATTCAATTTCTTTAAATCTTCTTTATAATTGGTAAACATTTGGATAAGGAGTCACTTATCCTCTAACAACAAATTCACTAAGTTTCTGCTGGAATTTATAAGTATAACAGTTTAAAAACAAATTCATATTGGAAAATATATAATTTATCATGAACTAAAACATTTATTCTAATGTCACTTTTTAACTTTTATGTGGCAAAACAATTAATAAACCATAATAATTTTTTAAAATTATTTAGATAGAAAATCATGGTTATGGTCTTTCATCTGGAAAATGATACCAATACTGTTTTCTTTTCCCTATTTCTTTCTTTTAAAATTGAAATGGTCCTGTTTTAAAGCTGAATTTATCTCTATTTCTCTTGGCTTCACAATTTACACACATTCCATTTTCCATTGCTATAACTGAGAGATAAAACATGAAACTGAGTTTATGGAAAACACTGTTTTTCAAGTCACTGGTATATGTTTATACAGATGACTTTCTGTTTCGTCATCTGTATATTTTTACTGGATTATCACAAACCTCATTTTGTTACTCCTTTTCCAATATTTTTCTCTATCTTGGCACCACTGGCTCACTGCAAAATCCAAATTATCATGAACAAAGTCTGTCTTTTATTTCTCTTCTGAGCTGCACAGAGGTGCTTTGCCATACAAACCTCAGGCACTTCCCTTGGAGGAGCTACAACACGTGATACTACAGATCTAGTGAAAAACCGTAACAGAGACTGGCCAGGATGAAAGTCAAACAGTATCTTATGGCTTCGGTTTACTCAGCACAGCAGCAAACGGATAGAGGCACATATCCCATTTTAGTCAAAATATTTGGATTATGATATGGCACATTGCATGAAGATTTATATTTCTCAGATTTGGCAGAATCACAATTTCAAAGTCACATATTTAAAGAATGTCAATGCTACACACTCTGTATTTATATTTTAAAATTACCTGACTGTATTTGAAAGCACTTTTCATTTGCTATAGCATACACCACAAAAAGTGAAACCACCTGCTTATGAAATCAAGTATACATCTATTTTATGACTTTGTGTGACAAGACCAAACCATTTTTATTTTTCTCCATTTAATATTCTTTCTGGCATTGTTCCCCAGTCAGCTTTCTCCTTCTCCTCCCACGTTCAGCTTTTATAATTTCAGTTTTCATGGCCATGTACTCTGGCTTGTTAGCCATCCACTTCTTCACCTTTTACCTCCTCATTTGATTATAAATCTGGGAACTTATCTCCCATACACCATAACAATAGACAGTCTGAATACTTTCTTTACCATTGCATCTCCATCATTTACCTCTCTGTTGTGTTCTTTCTTTGGAGGCGAAGGAGAGGAGCAGGCAAGAAGACTTAATTCAGCACAAGAGATGGCAAAAAAGGAGTCAGTAGACATCAGTGGACTGGAAGTCAAGAAATAGCCTTTGACAAAGACAGGAAAATTGTGTATTAGAATGGACCGTAGTCCAGTTTTTGAGGTAAATTTACATTTAAAAAACTTAATCCTATGCTACAGTTCCTCCTAGCCTGGATTCTGAAATTCCTGAATAACCCTAAATTAGAGATCAAAATGGCTTAAACCATCCCTAGTATACAGCTTAAATTTAAGGTAATATTTTTCACAGTAAGAGTGGCTGGGTGCTGGGATATGGTTCCCTAAAGGCTGGGAAATCAATCAATGTTCCTGGAAATATTTATATCTTACCTGGAGAAAGCTCCAAACAAGCTGACCCGCTTTTGGGAATGGCTCTGTTTTGAGCAGTGGGTTGTACTAAACGAGCTCTAAAGTCATCTTCTGACCTAAATTATGACCAAATAATTATGTTATAATTCCTTTATACCTGAGAGATGGTTAAGGAACTGACCACAGGCATGTCTTTATTCTTGCCTACTTCTGCTTAGAGACAGGGCAAGGAAGATTGAATGAATAATGAAAGGTCATGGATTCTAAGCATCCAGCTTTTATATGGATTGAGGACCGCTTTTACTTCATCTGCCAAGAGGTAGGCCAATATGTAATACGAGACATTGGAGCATGGAAGTGTCTCCATTCCTGGAACAGCAGTAAACCTAAACCAGAAACCCCAAACTTGATTACTTTTATCATGGATGGCATTAGTCCCTGAGGACTATAGGGATTTGGCAGCTTTTCTGTCTGAGACAGAACACGTGAACTCTGAAGAGCCCAAACCAAGTTAAATGCAACAAATCTTACAAAAATGTGCAATTAATTTCATGAAGGCCTAGTTTCATAGCAAATTAAGACAAAGTCAACAATGGTTTGAGAAATTAAAGATCTCTGCACTGTAGCTGTACTAGTTTCAGCATTTAGTTGTTGAAGCCAACCAATGGAGCACAATTAAGACCAATTGGGTTTTTTGCTTACTTGAAAGTGCATATAAGATAATTAATTATAAAAGAAAAAAATCTCTTCTTTTCCAAATAGTTATGGTCTTACTCTTGCAAAGCTTCATTTGTAGAAGTCTATATTCAAACATTCCTTGAATATAGAAGAAAAAAAAAAAGATAATGAAACAAAGTATGCTAACTTTGAAATGTCACCTGAGGAATTAGATTATCAGAGCCTGCTTACTGAGATATCTTTTGTGATTAAGGTTTACGCTGACAGTTCTAAATTAGAGGGTGCAGTTGATTGAAATGAGCTAATTCAATTTATAACTGCAGACTACAAAAAAGAAATAGCTTATTTCAGGTTCAAAGTGCGTTTTATTCAACCTTAATTAGGAGAATATGTAAAGAAAATGTGAGGAAAATTGCTTCCAATTTATCGCAAAAACTAAAACCAGTAGCTTATAAGATCAGTCTTTAAAGAAAAAATGGACAATTTGAGAGTATTTTCCATTATTCAATACATGTGTTTCTGTATGTCATGCAAATTCTCTGAAATTAAACTCATAAAAGTCTGTTAGTTTTCAAGTTCTTGAGCAGCAGGAAGAAAAAAAAAGGCCAAATTAACGCCACTGACAAGGGCAGGTTTACAGTTTAATATTGATCTTCCAGGCAATTATTAATCCTCCTGGCAAAAACCATCCTTGTGGATTATTTCTCTGCAAGTACCAAAAATCTTGCAGAGAAAAGAAACATTACATCCTCTAAAATACTAGTAAAATGACATTGTTTATGGGATGATTGCCTACTTCACTGACATAAGAGTCTTTGAAAGAAGAGAACATGAGCAGTCTGAGCTAACAAATCAAGCTGTACATGTGTAATATGCAAAAGATTTATATCCTCTGTGATGGGAATAAGGAGGACATATTTCATATACACTAACTTATGAATTACACCTAGTTCTTGCCAGAACTGTTGTAATATTCAAACTCGATCAACATATCCATGACCAGAAGGAGATCTACATACATTAATAGAAATAAAGTAGATCTTGGCTGGAAACAGTAGACTATGTTCTAGAAGCAACATTGAGTTAAACTATATAATACTTTCAATTTCTTTAGGTCATGGTTCAACACCAGCTGGCAGCTAGAACCACACGGCCACTCGCTAACTCCAACCAGTTATGATGGGGGAGAGATCTGGAAGAGTAAAAATGAGAAAACTCATGGGTTGAGATAAAGGCAGTTCAATAGGTAGAGCAAGAGCCGTGCACGTAAGCAAAGCAAACCAAGGAACTCATTCACTGCTTCCCATTGGCAGGCAGGTGTTCAGCCACCTCCAGGAAAGCTGGGCTCCATCATGTGTGAAGGTTACTAGGGAAGACAAATGTTATCCCTCCAATTGTGTCCCTCTTCCTCCTTCTTCCTCCAGCTTTATATACTGAGCATGACGTCATATGGTATGGAATATCCTTTTGGTCAGTTGGGGTCAGCTGTCCCAGCTGCACCTCCTTCCAACTTTTTGTTCATCCCCAGCCCACTTGCTGGTGGGGCCATATGAGGTGTAGAAAGGGGCTTGACTACTTAGCAACAACCAAAACCACCACTGTGCTATCAACAATATTTCTCATCCCAAATCCAAAACATAACACTATACCAATTGCAGTAAGAAATTTAACTTCATCCCAACTGAAACAATGACACTTTCCTATTTCACTGTAGTCTGTACAGAGGAATACTGTTAAACTGGGTTTAGCTCCTTGAAGTTTCATGGGAGTGGGAATTGCACTGCACTTGAGACAAATTCTTTTACTGTTGAAGGTTTTTTTTAGTAGCAGACAATTTATTTTATTTCAGTTAAACAACATCACAAGTATAAGAAGGGGAATTAAACACAGATATCCCAGTTTCATGGGGAAAATTCTTCACTGAATTTGTAAAGAAAAAGAAAGTAACATTAAATAGAGTCTTGTTCCACTGTGGGGGTGTGAGGTGTTTTGGTTCAGTTTTGGAAACCATTTCTTTCCTTTTCTGTTGTCTGAATTTACTCCTAGATATTTTCAGCCATGTGTATTTATTTTTTCTTCTTTTAGTCAAATTGGTTTGCCTTAGTATCTATAGCATAGTGTCTTTAAAAGGTGAAAAACTAATGAAGCCTACCTGTTGATGGCTAAACATAAAATCTAGCAGCATCTTCCTTTAAAGTTTTTAATTTCCAGGGTTCTTTTTTTCAGAATTTGTCTGACAAGCTCCACGTTTAGTTAGCAGCTCTGAAAGCTTCCAAAGAATAAAAGGGAGGATGAGCTAACTAGCTAGTATAAGATGAAAATAGAGTATTGATGCACGTTCAGAAAAAACCAAAACAAAATAAACAAAAAAAACCCCAAACCAAACAAACAAACCCTCCAAAACCAGAACAACAGCCTGTGCTGCAGAGTTTATAGACTAAAACTCAACCATCACAACCTATCAAATGAAAGATCCCTATATGCATGAGAGAAAACATCCTCAATGGCCTTGATAGAGTTTCTCTGTCCTCTACCCACAGAATACAAATCTCTACAGTCAAGCACAAGAGGACAGAGTTATGTTTTGAGTACACATACAGCGATCTGCAAACACTCTACGCTGCTTTTTGAGGAAGCTCTTACTACCCTGATGAGCTATTGAGACCTCAGGCTGCATTAGGAGCTGGGTAAGGCTGAGCCTCCAGCCCAGGAAGGAGAGCACTATTGCCCTTCATCAGCCTGGTGTAGGTGGTGCATAGTATTAAACAGAAAAACAGACTTCCCAAAATAAAAAGATCTATGATGTGAAATTAAGTATTTGAAGAGGATTAAGAAATGGCACTGTCTCTGAATTGTCATAGTCAAACGTGACTGTTTAAACCATGCTGCCCTTTCTCGAGTGAGCTGAGTTACCTTGACTGGTTCACTTCGGCCTGACGCTGCCAGAAGTGAGGAGCAACCAAGCTGAGGATCATGAGAGAAACTGAATAAATGTGACAAACCATAGATTCCAGAAATACTCAGCTCTTTCTACCACAATTCATACTGAAAGCCATCCTTTCTACTGGTATTAAGAATGGCTTCGTGATTTCCTTTGAAGTAGTGTTTGTGATTTGGTTACGGCCTTCAGGGGTTAGAGGCAACTAGACATCTATAGCCAAATAAAGGAAAAAATAGAGCTGTCCTATATCATTTCTAAGTTGTCTCCAGGAGATTTTTTTTAATTTAATATTAATTTTTGTTCAAAGCAATAGCAGAAGTGAATATCTTGCATGTATGCACACATCTCATTAACAAAGGAAATAGTTTCTTCTTGAAGCCAAAGACTTTCTCAATCACATAGAAAGTAAGACAGTAAAATGATCTTTTTTTAAATAAAATGACAATCAATTACTACAGCTACTAAATAATTACTATAGGCAGATGATAGGTATGAGAATAAGGAAATATTCCAATTATCCTAACTTGTCATAGGAAAAATCACAATCTCAGAAGTAATACAGAGTGTGCTAGATTAAAAATTATGTTGCCTGTCTGCCATTATTATCAAGGAATGCAAAGTGTATAGCATTCCCCAACAGCCAGAGGTTATTAGAAGCCTGCTAAATTATAAAAACCCTCTGGAATTCCTGACTTCTCCCTCTGTCTTAAAGAAAATGCACACCACAACTTCCAGGGCAAGAGGTAAGACTCCTCTCCTTCCCCCAGGGAGGGAAGCTGAAGAGGTGCCAGAGTGAACAGAGTAGGAGAAAGTTAATTTTGTACATTCTGGGACAATATAAGCTCTTATAAATATACATTTCAAAAATTCACCTGGGTCTACTTTATCACACGGTAAAAGCAGGACCAAAGCCAGCCAGTAGCAATGCCTGAATGAAGGAAGCACATGATGCACATGAGCATGAGAGGGAGGTATACAGAGATGAGCCATATTGCAGAAACTTGTGCTCATGGCTTGAGAAAGGTGAGGAAGGAGTGCAGCTTGCTGGGGCTCTGCAGGACCTCTCTGGAAGTATGGGACTTGCTTGCATTGCTTTGCGCTCAATTTCCAAAAATCGTGTTTTCACACACCGTAGTTGTTACATGAATGGACAGATTTGTCATCACATCTGAGGAGCACAGCTAAATGTGCCATTCTCCATTGTGTTGTCATCTTAAGAAAAATTCAGGTCAGCTAACAAAATTGCAATCCACAGTTTCATGTGGGAAGAAAAATGGTACTCTGAGACCACCAATCCACAAAAAACGCAAGATTAGGGAACTGTCATTTTCATACACGTTTGGCTACCATGAATCATTCATGAGTCATGAATCATCAGGTTTTGCCCATGATGACATAAAAAAAAAAAATTTAAAAAAATCACCACCTTGGGAAAATGCATGACTTGACAGTCACAGATTACACCGAGTCCCAGAGTTGTGTTTTCCCCAGCTCCTCTTCCAGGGAAATGGTGGTGTATTGGCAGAAGGAGAACAGATCCAGACATCTGGGGAAGTTCAACAACATTGCTCTGGAGTGTGCTTTTACAGCAGTTGCTGACTTCTACTGTGGTAATCATCTGCCCCACTTTATTTGTTTTATATCCTTCATTTAAGATTAAAGTCCTGAAACAGGTAAGTCTAGGGCAAAGCTTTCTTTTCCCATGACTCTTTAACATATTTTCACATTATCAACAAGTTTAGTTCTATTCTTTGATATTATTCCTGTTACAAGAATGGAATCAAAATAGAAATAAGCATTGCAGTGGATACATGAGACCAGAAGATAGCTGTTATTCTGTCATCACCTTGATTCCTTCAAAATGAAATCTTTAATGATCTGTGTGTACAGGCTATAATAAAGAATTATTTTAATGCAAGATTACTTAGTACAACACAGGTTTCAATTCGTACAAGTCCTGTCATCACAGAACAATGCAATTATTTGCAATATAAATTATTTACTTCTGAAATGCTCAACACAAAATATTTCAGATTCCTGGCTAGTTAATATTTTGGGAAAACACTTGCTAATATTTTCTACTTTTGCTCACAACCTTCCTTTATATTAGAAATTTATGACAATATTAGAGGTTTAAGATTTCTACCTTTCCTTCTCCAGATGATTCAGTTATGAGGATCTAGCCCTGTTGCATTTTTCAGATGAAGTGGGACCTGTTTCATTCAAAAACAGTACAAAACCTCCCTGGGAGTTACCAGTGGAACAGGTTCTGAAAATAAAAATTTATAACAGTGTTAAGACTGTGTGCTTAACAGATCAAAATTCAGTTTAGGCAACCAGGCAAATGGAAACTGCAATTTTAACACTCTGAGTATTGGCTATAATTAAAAAGGTAAACAAATCATTGGCTTAATTTTTTTTCATATCCCTGCATCATTGGCATTGATTTGATATGCTAACCTAGCTAATATATGTAGCAAGGGCAAGATTGTAAGAAGAGAACATTTGAGAAAGCAAGTTTGTTTCAAAAAAAAAAGGGAAAATAAAATATCTAGTAAGAGTCAAAATACTTATTCATATTAAGAATAAAAAAAAAGCTCACCACTGCCTGCGGAATGCATAAAATCAGTTTTTTTTCATAAATCTGCAGATTAAGAATTATTAACAGAAATTATTGAATATTCATTTGCAAACAACTTGAAATTAACTGCAAAGTTAATTTGCTTACATTTGTTTACATGCTTACATGAATTAATTTGCTACAGTATTTAATAAGTAGTTTTTCATATCTATCCCAAGCAAAAGTTTAAAGATGAAATTTATATAATTATAATAAAAATACAGTGCTTCTCATCTACAGTTCTTAAAGTATTTGAAAAGATGCTTTTTAACAGCTTCAATTTACCAGGCAACCTTGAATTTCATTCGTAAATAATACCTACACAGATATGCTCTCACACATTTGATATATACTATATTGTTTATTATTGATCCACAAAATGGAATATAGTCATTTTACCAGGGAGTCAATATCATGTTATTAATTATATGGAACACAACAGTGCTAGACAAGCAAAGGGGAGGAGGACACCAACTGCTTTTCCTTCCAAAATCTCATCTCCTCTGGTGTTGCATTTTAAACACCATATACTCTGTCATTTTCAAATACTGCCAAAAGTATTTTTTTTAGCATGAAAAGACTTTGCTTGAATCCAAATAAAATCATAATAGTCCCACTAACTGGCTTTACTGAATGCTTTTATGCAGAAAAAGGACATTTTACTTTATTTCAGGAGGCTCATACAGATTTGGCTAAGCACATATGCAATGGAAAATACAATTTCCTTCCAGCCACAGAAAAAGCTTCCAAAAGCAGAATCCTTGTGTTTTTCTTTCTTATTTTTCTTTAACGCTTCTAAGGTTTTTAAAAGCATGACACTAGTTTTGAAGGTATGAAGGTACTGTGAAGACATTTCTCGCCTCCAAAATGAACACACACAAGTAACAAAGATTGATCACACAACTACTTAACAATAGAAGTTAAAACACAGATCAAGAAGATCAAGGGCCTGTCTATTCTGGCAGGTCTATATCCTTCCTCTGCCTGAACTCCAGCCATTTCCTTCATCTGCTTCAGGAAGCAGAGCATAGCACCATGATCAGGTTAAAACACCCCATGAACAGTCTGGTACTTTACCAAAGGAACTGCACATGCAGAAATGATCAAAATACTTAAATCTGAAAGGGAGACTGGTCAGCCTGGGGTATGGGCTGGCAAATTCAATATTTGCACCTGGGTGAGAATGCATGTGCCTGCAGATATGACTGTGATGGTGTTGCCCTTGCTAGCTGTGCAATAGATAAAAGGTGTCAGCAAGAGGACAGAAAATGATTGTACATATGTAAATGTCATCACCGAATCACAGAATGGTCAAGGTTGGAAGGCACCTCTGGAGGTCATCTTGCCCAACTTTTCCTGCACAAGCAGGATCACCTAAGTCCACTTGTCCAGGGCCATATCCACGTAGGTTTTGAATATATCCAAGGAGGGAGACTCCGTCACTTCCCCGGGCAACCTGTCCCCGTCCTTGGTCACCCTCACAGTTAAGAAGTGTTTCCTGATGTTCAGATGGACCCTCCTGTGTTTCTGTCCTGTTTTCCTCTGGGAAGGAGTTAATTTTCTTTCTGGTAGCTGCTCTGTTTTGAATTTAGTATGACAATAATGTTGATAACACATATTGGTTTAGTTGTTGCTAAGTAATTCTTATATTAAGTCAAGAACTTTCTCAGCTTCCCGGAGAAACTGAGAGGGAGCACAGACAGGATAAGCTGGCCAAGGGAACATCTCATCCCACAGACATCATGCTCAGTATATAAATGGGGGTTGGCCGGGGGGGGGCAGGAATCTGCAATTGCTACTCAGGATGGGCTGGGCAACCAATCATTGGGTGCTGAGCAATTGTATTGCATCACAATTTTGTGTATTATTTTACTATTTTGCTCCTCCTAATGCAGCCCAGGATACCATTTGTCCTCTTTGCTCCAAGGGCACATTGCTGACTCATGTTCCACCTGGTGTCTACCATGACCCCCAGGTCCTTTCCTGCAAAGTTGCTTTCCAGATAGTCAGCCTCCATGCTGGCATACAGCAAGTGGCATCAATTCCCAGTTCTCAGTTTGAGGAGTTCCTACTTTTAAAAATAAACAAACAGAAAAGGAGGAGATTATCTGTACCTGCTGTCTTCAGTCTGCTGTGCCTCCTTGCACAGAAGCCCAGCAAGTTTCAATTCTTTTAGAAAGCATGAAATTACCTACAAAACACACACACTGTCACAGAAATCAGCTTTCTAGAATCTTTCTCTTTCTTTTGAAACAATCTTATTCTTTCTTGTGTGTATGCTCTTCCCCCCAGGGTTGCTACCTTGCTAGGCAGGCAGGTTTAAACAAAATAGCTGGGGTTTTAAAAGCTTTTTTCTAACATGTTTATAACTATTTACAGCTTGCCCACCTTTACAACACAGCTATCTCTTACAGAAATACACCCAAGTGTTATAAAGCAGATGTATCTTCTCACTCCCATGCAGGTGCCAGGATGGTGCCCCATGCCTCTGCCCCTATGGAGGTCTCAGGCACAGCAGAAAGGCAGCGTTCCTCCTCTGCCAGGTTTCAGAGCAGGTGAACCACTTAATCTCTCCTTGCAATTACATCTTTCTTCTCCTTTCTCTTGTCTACTTAACCTCTGGATCAACGATTGCTTTTTGTGACTTACAAACCACACATTACACAATGTGTCTGGAGCTCCAGTATATGAAAGGGAAGGAGCCAGGGCTTTCATTATTCCTCCCTGCTCACTTTCTCAGGGATGACTTATGATGCTTACAACTCTGCTCCCCCGTTACAGTCAGAGTTTTTCCTCCAGGATAGTCTTACTGGGTGACTGCAGGGTCACAGCTGTGAAGAACAAAATAGAATTCAGCCTCAAGGGACAGAAAAGCCTTTTCTAAGTAGCTCACCAGTATGCGGGGGTCTCCATTGCCAGACATAATGGCTTTAGTTTGGTGCTACAGGATTGCTGCAGTACCAGAGGAAAGGGCTATTTCTACTAAATATTAACAAATACATTTCTGAAGTTATGGTGGTAATAGTCTTTTTTCTGTGTCTTAGCTCACATTCCAAAGTAAATCTTATATTCGGGACTCTCTCAGTTATAAAACCGCAATAACACAGGCTGATTTTAGTGAGCAATGAAATCTCTAAATGGAAACAAGTATGTAAATAAATCGCATGAGTACAGGTAATATAACCTGAAAGCATGATGGTTTTTATTTCAGTTGATAAAAATCATAGCAAGTAGACAAAATAATTCAAAAAGTAGCTTTGAAAACTGCCCATATAAAGTAAGAAAGGAGACATATTGTGCTTGAACAATGAACATCTACATGACTATACATGTGAGTAACTGCCTGGTAGTGTGGAATCACGTCTACTTGCCTAGATCTACACCTACGCAAGGAAAGGCACGAAGTCTAAGATGGCACTAAATTAGATTTAGGATCTAGAGGAAAGAACTTTGGAGAGCAGCTCATCTGACAAGATGTTACTGGTTACTCTTTGCATTTACTACAGAAACTTGTATCTGAGTTTTACTAAAGATTTGTCAGCTGAGAGAGAGAAGACCAGTAAAAATATTAAAAGGGTAGAGAAATCATCTTTTTCTAAATATTTGTTCAAGTGGTTAATTATATCTACTGTTAAAAATGAAATATGTGTGACTAAGCCAAGCCCTTTGAAGTACTGATATTTCTACCCTTCTGTGCAAAAATAAAACCTCTTCAGCACTCCCTGTTCTCTATTTAGAAGAATTCTATCTCCCAACAACCAAATCACCTTTTTTTTTTACAGAGCCTTCAGCTGCTTAAGTCTCTCACCATAAGACAATTTTATAGTCATAAATCAGTTCTCCCTTCTCACAAATTTTATTGTATTTCTCAAGACCTAATGATAAATCCATTGACTCAGCAATGCCAGACAAAAAATACCTTCTTATGCTACTCACTTCTATCCTTACCCAGCACCCAAGGATCAAGTTACCCTTTTCCACCACAACACATTGCACTGCGAGGTTCTGCCAATATGTTAACGAACTGCTGTCCATCCATCAGTACCGCTTTCTAAGAACGCCATCTTTTAGCATGACCTTATAGGTGGGATTCAGCTCTAGGTCATGACACCCATACACTGCTCTCTACACAAATATTTATATATGTAAGCTGGAGTAATGATTCAGTTCAAGTGCTGTGGTTTGGGCTGGACTGGCCACTAAAATGAATGACAGATGCTCTCTTTAACCTCTCTCCCTTCTTATGCTTATAGCAATAAACATAAGCAAGAACCTCTCTGCATATCATTCCTTGGTATTAATTATAAACATCAGGCCTTCTCACTCTGGAAGCAGACACTGTCTGAAGTACATGCTGTTAATTTCAGAGTGTGTGTTAGTTAGAAGAGGCTTAGCTGAAAAGTAAAATTACTAAAAAATAGTTCTGTTTTACCTCATATCAGGACATTGAGATATCTACATTTAGATGCCCAGCACACAGATACTCACAACAGCAACAGAAAGCTGATTCAGCAAGTCTCATGCTTACTGACATATGCAAGTCAGATCCTCACAGGGCTTTTAAAATCTGAGACAATATTTTCAAATCCTTTTGTCTGGAAATGGATACACAGCACTGGATATACCTGAAAAATCCCTCCAAACAAAAGGCTGATGATGGAGATAACTTACCTCTAAACCTTCTTTTAAAGATACTATTCAAAGTCGTCTGGCAAAACATTTTTCACAGCCTGGAAAGAGGAAGACATTGATACCACCAGGTGCCTTCACCAGTCAGAGTACTGTCACCACTTCTTTGTTGATGAAGGTTGGGGAGAAATTCTGTTTTGTGAATCAAATATTTCATTTCAATTGTTGCTCTTAGAAGCACCTGAGGAAAACTGGAAACACTTCATCCAGTGAAAAATCGAACATTTCACATCACAAGCCATGTTACTAGAAACTTGAAAAATTGAATACTTCTAAATATATTTCAGGTTTGTTATAACCATAGCAAACATATATTCTAACTATGTAGAAGAAAACTGCTGCCTTGCTTGATTTTATTGCATGTAATCAACTCGTCAGCCCTGGAAATGGGAACTTCCAGCCAAATGATTCTTTCTCCAACTTAGTCATGGAAGACTGAGTTTGTCGAACACTTACTTTGTCTCTTTTCATGCTGCTATTTTAAGACATTTGTGGCTGTCCCAGGTAGCTGCTGGCTGACATAATTAGTGGCCTCAAGGGAAGATGAACAACTCCAATTTTACAAGCATTTTTGGCTGAAGCACCAGACCAGAGGACTGCTTCCCCCCCCCTCCCCCCGCCAAAACAGGACTTTCAGTTTTAAGTCATTCACATAACCCCTGGCTTGGTTCCAGGATTTTCTATCCTTCACATACTTTGATTTGTGAGAAAGAATGGATCACCCAGAGGATCCGCTGGATATTCCTTTTGCAAGATCCCTGAGGTCATGTAATTAGTTCCAGCATAAGACTTTTTTTCTTACTACAGATGACAACTTGAGTTTACAAAGGTCCCTTGTACAATTTCATTTGCACTACACTTAAGACAAATGTGTAATGCAACAGTAAATCAGATTCTTGCTGCATACTGCCACTGGGTTCTCTTTATAGGGAATAGAACTTCTCTTCTTGCTCTTCCAAGAGAGTCTTCACTTAGATATGCCAGTGCCTGGACCACCTTACAGAAATATCAGGATGTTTTTTGGCAGACTCAACAGTAGTTTGGAACGGTGTCAGAGGTGTGGTTTTTTTACTATTATGCATGTATTGTGCATTCAAAATATGAACAGTGCAAAATTTACTGTCTCATATACCATTTGTGATAAAGTCATACTGACCTGTTATTGAAGAGCAATGTTCTTAGTGGTAATTAGATCCATTTTAAGTCTTTAGGTCCAGATTAAGTCACTGAGTCTTATTATACTTTAAATGGGCACATTCCCACCCTGACTGTGTTGAAGGTGTTGTCCCATCCCACTCGTTCTGACTTCATTTATCACCAAGCACACTGGGTGCTATCGCCAGTAAATATAAATAAGGAGTAATTTGTACATGTGTACTGCATATCTCCAATTGCAATTTTTTTCCTCCTGCAGAAGAATTCTTGGGACTGACTTCCCTTCTCTGTCTATCCTTCCTGCCTTAAATTATTTACTCCTGGCACAGACAGCAGTAGATGATGTATTTGTGCATAAAGCCAACATAATGGACCTTCAGGCTCTGCTGGGATCTCCCACCACAGCCAACTCAGATAATTAATAAGAAGTCCCTGTGAGCCTGTTTTACGTGGTAGAACTAAAGGAGAGATTTGGAGCAGCACAACCTCATTTAGAGGTAGCTTATGCTTCTTTTTAAAAGAAGGAATCTGATTCTCTTAAACCTTTCTGAATTGGTAAAATTAAACTACTGACAGCAAAAGTAATTGCTATCTGTAGATTAAACCCAACTGTTCGTAAAGTTCAACTCCATTTCCCAGCTCCATTTTCCATAGCATAAGCATTCCTACAGATGTACGTTTCTTTGCACAGATGGTCTCTCCAAAAAACAGAACAACAAAAGCTACTCATTGCTATACATTTCTGGTGCCAAGACATACAGAAGGTTTATATGCCACTCTGGAAAGGTAAGACTCTAAAGTAAGGCTGTTTCTCAGGTAATAAAATATTCTTTTATTTCATCTTCTCTTTCACAAGGGTAGCTCTTACCCTGAATCTCACTAGGTGTTCAATGGACAATAAAAAGGAACTTTCTTTCCAGAAGCATCAGCACTTCTAACTAGTTTGTTAAACTAAGCACGTTCCTTATGGCCATTCTTGACTCCCCTAATAACCTGTCCAAATTCATGTAAATCATGGGCACAGCAATCTGAGAGAAACGTAGCTGCTAACTCTGCACTCAGAAGAGCCAAGAGAGGTTATTCTGCATGGGACAGAGCCCTGCACTAGGGGACGGGCAGCCTCTAATCTCAGATATTAAAAGCTCTGAGTTTAATTTTAAAAGCTCTCTTGTGAAGACAGCTTATACTTTTAGAAATCTAATCTTCATCAAAGTTTGAAATCAGGGTAAGTAACTCCTGCTTCTTAAAGCAGCACTCCTATGTATTGGGACAGACAAGTTGTCCCAGTAAGTCTGAAAAGATTTCATGAATAGGAATGAACTTGTGTTATAACCAAGACTGGTTTTGGAGAGCGCTTTCTGTGCTGCCACAGCCAAAAGTCATGCAGACCTCTTCTTTCTACCAGGACAGATGCTGTAAGTGTGGACATTCACTATGCAGCTATCCTCTTCATTAATATTTGCACCCCTGCTGGAAGTTTTTGAAAATGCTTACTGTCAAAGAGGCACAAAGCCAAACTAGCTGTTGTGCTGAGTTGACCAGCTGAAGGGAGAGAAAAGCTGGATAGTGTCACTTCAAGGTGACAGACAGCTAGGGCAGCTGAAGTCACTGCCTCCTTATCCCCAGCTGTGCACACATTGCTACCTACCTCTCAGCACGCGACTCAGCATTTCCTTCCTATTTCACTAAACCAATTAAACCAATTAACTTGTAACTGCTTTTGTTCCTCCCACATCACACATATGGTTCTGCAACTATTCCACAATGCTCAGTGAGTCCCTAGGGTTTCCTTTAGTTTGTTTGATGGTTTTGTCAGGGCCTGCCTGTGATGAGACCCATCAGCACGTTGGCCACGTGATCCCTCCATATTGTGTGAAGCTTGTGCGTTGTGTACAGAGCATCGTTCCTCACTTGGCAGATGAAGCCAATGCTCTGTGCACAAAGCAGGTGGCACTTATGGTAGCATAATAATAATAAAAAAAATAGCTGCAGGACACTTTGTAGTACAAGTAACTTCAGAGTGCAGGCAGATATACGGTGGCACCAAACAGACCATCAAATAATCACCAAAAAGGTCCCCCAGGATCTCAGTAGCCTTTTTTAGCTGCTTTCTTCTCTAACAAGGTCAGGACCAAAGTCCTTCTTGCCACATTTTTCTATGCTTCCACTCATACATATTTTTAAAAATAAATTAAAAAAGTAGAAGTATGTTCATATAAAGTAGTAGCATGACTATTTCAGATCCTACTTTGTCAGGTTAAAACTACTATTTCTCTCATTTCCAGCAGAAGGCCTGAATTTTTCAAGTGCTGTTGACAGGATCTCTTTCCATTTAACAATAAAAATGCATCAGTTAGAAGTCAAACACTGAACTGCCAGTTCTTTGCCACACAAATTCTATTTGCTCCTCCCTGGAAGAGGTGATTCATTTGCATTGCAGGGGGAAGCAGGGGAAAAGGTGGTGTTTGTGCATGGTTGATCCAAACCTGTCTTCTCTGTCTTCTGTGATGTTCCAATCTGATGGCAGACACTCCCCTCCTCGAGAAAAAAAAAAAAAAAAAAAAAAAAAAGAAAGAAAAAGCATACCTTCCTTGCAGTATCTGCCAATCTAATGTTTATGGGTTTTGAGGATGGAAAGGGAGATATTCAATACACGTAACTTTTTTTCTTGCTAGTGCTGAACTTTTGAATCTGTATTTACCACATTGTATGAAGCTGCTCTGACAGATAAACCATCAAACTCCACATAAGAATATATACACAAATCACTACTCTCCACAATTAGTAAAGGGTTTAACCTCAAAAAGTTTCACTAATATTAAATAAGTGGTTTTCAGTACAATCCAGCTATACTGTTCTGTACTGGGGCAGAAATAGAGACAATAGACTAAAACTTGCACAGCTTCTCCTTTGTGCAGCAAGAATTAGAATTAATTTTTAAGTAATTAATTACTCATCCAGGCTTTTTGTCCATTCTTCCGGACAATCCTTTAAAGAAAAAAGATGTTGAAGCAGAGAAAGTTCTAGCGGATGCAAGCTGACGCTTTTCAGCCCAATTTCCAGAGCGAAAGCAAATCTCACACTACATCTTTCTGAAAACAAAATTCATTTCAGTGAATAAATATTGACTCAAAAATCAGCCAGATAGATCCATCCAGCCAGAACAGCCCACAGCTCCGCCTTTCTGCTCAAAATGGTGTTCACAGCAGTACCGACGCAAGAAACACAGATCCAGCAAGGTGCATCTGTGCCTTAAAAATCACGCTTTTTCTCTCCTCCGGCCTGTGGTTGCTTCTCCTTGAGCAACGACTACCCACTGTTAGAGCTCAGAGCCACACTGTGCTCACATCCTCAGCCTGGCTACAGCCATCCAACCTGAGCAATGTGTTCAGCCTTCAGGAAAAAACACACACCAAACCTACCGAGACACTCACTTTTGCAGTGGATGCCTCCCACCCAAGATCACTGGCAGGGTTTTGCGGTAGTCTCAGAACGCCAAGAAAACTGTGACTTGTCAAAAATTGTGCTTGTGGACCTCTAATTCTGCTGTAAGTGTGTATATAAGTATGTATACAAAACACACAATAAAATTTTCCGATCATTCCTATATCTCAGTTGCATACCCAAAACCTAGAAAACTCCTATATTGGCCCTACGCTGTAGGCAGTTTTCAGGCTTTTTTTTTTAAATTCCTCTCCACGAAAATGTTCATAGGATATCTGTAATAAGACTAGTTCAGAACACTTTTTTTTTTTTTTTCTGTTGGGTTACACCAATACACAGATACAACTGAGAATTCACTTGAAGGGGCTGTGACTACAAAACTGTGTCCATGGGGCAGGAAACACAGCAAAATGGTAAAACCACACAGTATTGTATCTTTTTACAGGTCACCAGGCAATGTGAGAGGGGAATCAAGCTGGACTTGCAGATCTCAGGTTGGTCTGTGGGTTAGAAGAAATTAGTAACATTTTTTTTTTCCATTTGCCTAGTGAAAACTTCTGAGTTGGAGACTGGAGAGATATTTGCCCTCACACACCTTTACAGAATCTGTAAAAATTTAGTGGTGCTGAAGCTGTTAACACCACCTACATTTCAGCCAGTTCCAGCCTTTTGTTTTGATGTTTGCAGGACTACAGAAATAAATATACATTACTATAAATAGCAACCAACAACCCACAGAATGTTCAGAAATGCCAGAGCTTCTCTTTGCAAGAGTTAGTGGAGGCAAAGGGTTTTTTCAGCTGAAAGCCCAAGGTATGATGAATACAAAATTAAATGCATGGGCAATATTAGAGAACAATTTTTAATGATTTTATCTGACCTAATAAAAACCACTTTACTGTGTTAAAAGCCATTAATAATGTCACTAAAATGGGAAGAGAAAAATCCGTAATTCAAACTCATATGTTCATTCCAGCAGGTAGAGAAGAGTGAACTGGAAAACATCAAAAACTTTCCTAAGTCTTACCTTCATATTAAGAATGATGGAAATCGATCCTTCAGAATCCCTCACTTTTTTTTTCTTAAGAGCACACAGAGGATAATTTCTACATGTAGAACACAAATTAAATCCACCTTTTTTACAGTTTATATGAAAAAAAAAACAACTATAAATTAATGAAAATATCCAAAACCAGGAGATTGGAGTTCTGCCCAATCTCAAATTATTTTGTGGAGCTGAGCAGAAACAAATTCTAACAAAAAAAAATCCAATCATTTTAATAAAGTTGTTTGTATCACTGAGTGTCTCATTTGGATAATTCTTATAATTTAATGTGGACATAAAAGTAACCAAAATAATTAATTTTGTAAAGTCAATTTGAAATAAAGTATTTTTAATCTACTTTAAAAGATTATTTGAAAGAGTCATCACAACAACCCTTTTCAATAAAAAGTTTCTATTTCAATGAATTAGTACTTCATACTAAGGTACAAATGTGGCTCAGCTAGCTAGCTTTGTCTGTCTAGATTTCAAAAAACTTCTACTAAACCATCTTAAAATTCCCAGTTTTGATGACTGTTCCTGTCTGTTGCTTTCTTTTATACCTTGATTCCTCAAAGTTTGACATCAGGGTTTTTACGGTTTCATCTTTTTTTTTCAGCTTGTAAAAATATTCCTCTTTTATATAAACTTTGTATAAAGACAGTATAAACTGTCTTTTATGTTACTGGTACTTCAAATTTTGTGTGCATTTGTACTTTTGGTTAGCCACATAATTTTATATATATCATTTTATGACATTACAAAATGAGTTACAAATAAAATACAATAGGTTCTTTATGCTTTTCATAGTGTCAGCATTTATTTTGGATTTAGTTTCGTGGGAATAATAAAACAAATACCATAGCCAAATAGAAGGCACTGTCATTCCAATACCATAGTTTTTAGCGGCAATAATACAATGGGTGTTAATCCACTAGATTTTTACCACTAGAAACTAGGCAGACCTAAGTAAAAGAAGATTGATTTTCTCCTTGAATCCTCACTGATCATTTCTCTTCATTAGACATTCAGATCCCACTGTGATGAGGGGCATAAAACTAAGACAGATCTGCAGACAGAAAGACCATTATATTATTTCAATACAATCTCTGCTCAAACCCCATCTCAAAGTCATATGGACTTTATTTTCAGGGACATAATGGAGGTATTTTTGTGAAGGTACTTAAGAGGTTTGACTTCTACTTGCCTACAGTAAGTTGTTTAAACACAATATTTAAAGGAATGGAGTTATTTTTCAGGTTTCCTGAAAGACAGGGAGGAATCAGAGAAATCTGAATATGCTTAGGTAATAAGAAATAAGTAGATTGAGTATGAGCTATCAACTTAAGCATGTAATTGCAAAGATAACAAGAAAGTACAACTAATGAGATGAGATTACTAAGCAGTCATAGCTGACTTATATTCTCATCCCAGGCAAAGGGACTGCTCTTGCAACCAGACAAGCAGTTTCAAAGCAATTAAACGCTTGTGATATCAGCTGCAAGGTTGCTTCTCCAAACCAACAGCGCTTTTCCTAGCATCCAGCAAACCGCTAATAAGAATCAGGAGTGAAACAGCTGGGGGCTGCAGAATCGTGTTGCCATGGAAACCACTGCAGGTGCATGGTCCAAGGAATAATAAACCCCAGATTTTTAGAGTTTATAAAAAAAATAAGGAAGAAAGGAAAAGACGACAGAGAGTGAAATAAATATCACAAACCAAGGATATTGCAAACACTTTTGAAAGGAGGACAGAATAGCATTGTTAAATGTGATCTGTCAGGAAGAACATTGCAGAGGACAAAGGGATTTAGCTGAAAGATATCTCGGTGTATAAGTATGCCAGAAAAAGGAGGAAGAAAACAGAACTAAACAAAAGAAAAATACAAACACCAGAGGGCACTGAAACAGAAATAAAATCCATTATAGGTCACTGAGTTCAGACGAAACAACAAAAGAAAAAGAACAGTTCAGAAATTGATGTGGGAATCAGGACCTCTTGGATTGCCTAACATAGCTCTAGTTGTCTTGTGCCAAAAATCATTTGAACATCAAGTCTCCACCCATATAACACATGGACCAGCCTTTCCCAGAATAAGAACTCATCCATCTATGTACAGCACAATGGAAGTCTGAAGGATTTGATTTTCAAAGGTATTTAGAATCCTGAAACTGTAGCTGATGGGATTTGCTCAGCCCTCAAACAGGCTGAGCACTTAATTCACATTCATGTCAATGCAACTGAGGTACTTCATGCTCACTTTGCCTGTCTGAGGACTACTGGCACCCTAAACTTTCTCTGCTATCAAATGAGGGGCATGTGTAGCTCTAAGATTGACTGAACAAACCGTGATGTAAATTGTTTTTTTCTCTCTTAAGTGACTCTAGAGGATGCATTATCAATGACATTTTTATTAGGACGATATTTATCCCTGCAGCTTCCTGATTGTTTATGAGTAAAAGGAAGAATGTTCTCCAGAGATGATGTAGAGCGATCTCTCTCCAGGCTCACAATCCTCATGCAAAAGAGAAGGAGAAGCCTCAGAAGGATCACAAGGTTTGCAATCTCATACATGGTGATGGCTTCTCCACACGATGGCCACATGCTGCCCTGCAATACCTTTACCTTCACAGAGCGAGGAGAGGCAGGTTATAGAGGTAGAAGATTCAGTTAGCTAAAATCATAACACAAAGCTGAAAAAAGTAGACTAAGTCATTAAAAACTGTGTACCTTCAAATATAGAATAGAATAAAGGACGGAAAAACTCAAACAGGAAAATATTATGACCAGACTTGAACAAAGAGAGTACCCTTTAAACAGCACCTGAAAACGTGGGAAATTAGATGAAGTATACACATACAACTACCCAGAAATTAGAAAAATAAAATAAAAACAAACAAAAAAATCCCAACAAAACAAAACCAAACCCCACAAACACAAACCAACAAATCAAAAAAACCCCAACGAAAACCCCCAAAACCAAATCAATGCAACAACCCACCACCACCACCAAATCTATATTAGCTGACATACTGGCTTTCATAGATCATCACTGCAGTCTAGGAACTTATGCTAGGATCTTTATCTTGAATGATCCAGGCAAGATCATCATAACATGGCAGAATTTTCAGAGTACTAAAATCCTGAATGTGAAAAGCTGCAAGATAGTCCTGTGATAGTGACCAACTTGTGATATAATGGCAAGTAAAATTGAATTCTAAGAAATATGAATCAATGTATCCATTCATAGTGACGGACTTTGAATTAGATATTACTAATCAGGAAGAAGATTCTATTAGGGAACAAAAGAAATGGCAATTTGGTTCAGTGAAGCTGAGGAAAAAAAAATTAAAAAAAAACAGAGATGACCTACATGCAGAGCTCTGGGTTTCTATGTGTGATAGAGGCAAAAAGAATATTGGAGTGGTAGCGAAGAGAAAAGAGGGGAGCAAAACCAAGTCAGAGATATAATAGACAATTTTATAAGAGAAATAACCCCAACAAATATAGCATTCACTGTCAAAGGAAAGTAAATAGCAGATGATGAGAAGAACTGAAATATTCAGTGCCTTGTTACTCCAATTTTCATAATAAAATTGTGTGACTATCTACTTGACACAATCAGCATTTGCAACTGGCAAGAGTAAAACAAGCCAAAACAAAGAAAGACTTTGTTAAAGGTGAGGTGCAGTTGAGGCAGCTAAGTTTCATGAAAATTTACATTATGTATTTAAGAAACGACCCAAAGTAACCTCCAAATCAACAGCTCAAGGAAGGTAAAAGATACTCCAGGGTAAAACAGTACCCACCTTTAAATGAAAAGAAAGAAAAATACATCAAACATAATTATTTTATAAGGTAGTAGATGATATTAACATGACAAGAAGTATAAAAACAGATTGCTTAAATACATGATGTTACACTAATCAAACTTTCTTCCCCGACAGGGCTACCAGACTAGTGAGAAGAAGTTTAACATATGCCTCTTTCCTTTAGTAAAGCTTCTGGCATTTGCCATTTACATAGGAAAATTAAGGCTATATCATTTAGGTGAAGTTAATATTAAATACATGCACATTCAAGTGAAAATAATAAGACAACATGTTCGTAGAATAGTTATTAATAGTTACTTTAAGCCTGGAAATGTGGGAGATGAAATGGAAGATCTGTCATAGGTTTTGAATTATATTCTGAATTTCCAGTAGTGATATGGTTGACAGAGCAGAAACAATTTGTGGATGCTGCAAATGCCTTAAAGATTCTCAAGGACATGGTTAAAGCCTCTTATCAGAGAAATGCCATGAAATGTAACCAAAAAGATGGTATAGCTGCGAAAGAAGAATTAAAGTTGTAAGCACAAAAAATGAGAATAACCGTTTCCATACCACCACTGCAGAAATGCAGCTGGGGTTACGGTAAAACACGAACAAAATGAATTGAGAACATAAGTACAGAGAAAAACTAATTCTGAACTGAAGGCAGAGGAACATTGCACGAAGGCCATGAAAAGTAGCTATTCGGTTCTGCGAAGTAATGACAAGGCCATAACTATGGTACAATATGGAAATGAAATTTGACAAATCAAGGAAAAACCAAAGGAGGTGTTCAAAAAAGTAATAGGGGGAAAAAAAGAAAACATAGAAAAACTGAAGAAATAATTGTATTTGTTTAAACTAGAGAAGATTTTTTAAAAGCCTTTCAAAATATAACAGGTCATAATAATGACGAAGGCAACATTGAGGTATTCTCCAAGATGCTGACAGTTAATTTGAGAAAGGGATGTATTTCTATTATACTTTAATGAAAATTAAACAAAACAAAGTTCTTCAACATGATGACAGTTAAAAACAAGGAGTAATTATCTGTGGAGAGGACCTAGCACAGCTTCTAATTTGGCCTCTATTAATGTCAAATCCCTGCTCGAAACAAGTGTGGCAGGGTAAATACCCAATAATGGGGAGCCCAGTTTCTGTCTCTTGTTGAGTTTCTCAGTGTTGAAGATGTTTGACCTGGTTTCTCTTTAGATAACGACTGGAATGAAAAAGACTTGATCTCCGCAGGGAATTTATTTGTATTATATATTTGCAATTACTTACTTACGAGAGGCTGTGAGAGATATTTTTAAAATAGCGAACTGTAAGGGCAAGAATTGCTCATTTGCTAAATTCATCAGAGTTAACTCTGAAAATAGCACAGCAACAGAGTGGCAGATACAGTGTGCACTTCCTCCGGAGTTAAAAAGGGCATTATTTTTCCAAAGTTTTGCATTCTAGATAGCAGATTTCATTACCTCAACTAAGCATTTCGCACTGTTATGTCAAATAAGGCACCAGAATGTCCATGAAAACTCAGCTTTCAAGTCAGACAAAATAATATCTCAAAGTCCAGGTGGGCTGCAGGTGAGTCCACTGGGCTCAACACTCTGGGACCTGAGCCTCTCTCCCTCCTGCTGAGGGTAAGTTCTCAGCCCAGGACCATTCAGACCTGCAACTTCAAACTTATAGAAATCACCAGACTTATAGGGGAAAGTACAAGTCAGGAGACTGTTTTGTTGACCCTTAGCTTTCCACAGGAATATCAGAAACTATGTCCATCCTTTTAAGAGAGAGCCTTAACTCATCTTTTCTCACACTGGCACCTACATACAGGCTGGACAAGGCCTGTGACTTTGAACAGGTTAAGAAAACAGCACCATATGGAGTTAGTTCCAGGCCAGACAGAAATCATTGCCAAATCAAAGCACAGAGCTAATGCGTCTGTGTAACATCATCTAATTATTGGCAGATAGATTATTGCACAGTATTCCCCCAGGCCGAGTCATAAACAATTCACAAACGTGCTTTGGGATACAAGCCATGAATTCATAGCACCGGGGTCTGAAGCTCTTCTCAAGTCATTTTATTCTAAACATCTGTAAAGGAGATTTTTGCTGTTATACACAGGGATATCTACATAATTTACATTTCTCAGATTCTGATGCACTTCTGTCACCATCTTGTCTTCCTCTTACATAAAATTAAAAGATCTTTAGCTAAGTAATCCAGGAGCAAAACAATAGCATATGTTGGGCTTATAAATCCTGTTAACCAAATGATTAGATGAATTAAAAATACTAGAAGCTCAGAAAAGTAACAGGTTTCCATAAACAGTCTGGATAATAAAAATCATGCGTAAAAATAGCCACTGAAATATTTGAAATGAGAAAAATCAGTAAAAATCTAAACTTGCCTGCAAGTAACTCAAACAGGAAAAACAGGCTACATTCATTCATTTAATTTACCATCACAAATGGCTGGAAGAGCTCTAAAAAGAGCAACCTTCTTCGATTCTTTCAGGCCCATAATGTCCAAACCCTCAAATGGTTGACACTGATGCTATGGTTAAACAGCAAAGGAGAACAACTGGGACAGGCACCCACAAACAAAGTAGACACATGACTGCTCATAAATTGAAAGTAATATTTACACACACACAAAAATTGTTTCTCTCTAATCCATCTTCTCTCCGTTTTGTGTTCTAATTTCTTAAACAAGAGGTAAAAAGATGAACCAAAGGCCCTGTTCATCCTTCTGGCACATCTCTGGAGGGAACATCCATGGTCTGGCTGAGGGTACATTTCCTAGGAGCTTCTCTAAAGAGAGGAGCAGGCTGGCCAAGCAGCAAAAGTCTTTGCACATGCCTGGGCTCATAAACTCTACAAATAGGAAGCTGCATACAGTGTAGTCTTAGTAAAAAAGGCATCGTTTAGGTATCCTATAGAGTCATTGGAAAGAGAGAACATGATTCCACCTTCAAACTGGAAGATGGTAAATTTAAACTAGATATCAGGAAAAAAAAATTCACTATGAGGGTGTTGAGGCACTGAAACAGGTTGCCCAGAGAAGTTGGCAGGCCCCATCCCTGGAAGTGTTCAAGTCCAGACTGGATGGGGCTTTGAACAACCTAGTCTAGTGGGAGGTATCCCTGCCCATGGCAGTAAGATTGGACTTTAAGGTCCCTTCCAACCCAAACCATTCTATGATTCAAACCTTAGCTGGTTCAGTGAATCTTAGAGCTACATATCCTCTTCACTAGGCCATAGGATAAAGTCCCTGCTAAAAGGATGTTTCCAAAAGTGAGTACCAAAAATACGTTGATTAACTTACAGTTACAATTTTTATATGAAGATTTTGGCTCAGATCACTTAATTTTTGGTAATGTCTCCCTGATGCTATAGGAGTAGTAACAACTGTTAAAATTCTTCAGGCCAATAAGGAAAAATCTTGGCAGATTGTAAGAGAATAAACAATGAAAGTCTTCCTTGTTGTGTCCCACAGTGAACTTTTTATAGCTCACCATGCAAACCGCTAACTGCAAAGAGCAGGCAAGGGAAATTTCATCCTGTAAGGTCAACATCTCAAAATTACAGATGTATTAAGCAATGCAAACTGATCTGCAGCTCTTAGGAGCTGGAAAAGCTGCCAGCTCCAAGAACTGAAAGCTAACACTCTTGACATCAAACACCCCTGAAATGTTATTTTCCACAGCAATGCTAAATACTAGTCTTTAATAGAGGGGAGAGCTCTCAGGCCTAGGGTTAAGCCAATCTCATCAGAAAAGTAGGGCTTTGAGATGTTGGCTGTCAACCACCACCTCCCACGCACAGTTGTGTGATGCTTCCCAGTAATCTTCAGTGGCAGCTCTGTAAAC
This sequence comes from Calidris pugnax, assembly GCF_001431845.1. Lineage (NCBI taxonomy): Eukaryota > Metazoa > Chordata > Aves > Charadriiformes > Scolopacidae > Calidris > Calidris pugnax. The sequence goes on from NW_015091064.1 coordinate 7,023,600, forward strand.
ACTGGAGGTTGTGTTATTCAATCTTACCCTAGGGATGCCAGGAATTATACTACACTTTTCCCCACAATGAGGGCGCTGCTTTGTCTGTCGATATTCCTCTGGTTAAGCCTTCATAGATTTGAAATTTGGTGGAGCATAGAGGTATTTTAGGATTACAAAATCCAGCTTGCTGATTTCTTAATCCTTAACTATTGAACTGTGGTTAAAATCAGAAGCTGAAACTAGCAGCTGCAATAAGTAACATGGTAATGAAAGGAGATCTTCCCAAATAAATTAGTTACTGGTACCAGTTGGTTTTCTCTTGGGACAGATCAAACCCATAGGACAAGAGATTGGCCAGGTATTGCAAGCCAGGAAGAATATTTACTCTGTGCTGCCAGAAGCCTCTCCCAGCAGCGTTGAACAGCATTAAATCCTTGATAAAAATCTCAAATGTCACAAAATGCCACGAAAGACAAACAAGATGCAGAACATTGCCAGTGTCTTCGGTCACAGCAACAGCAGGGAATTTAGCACAGAGAGGTAATTCTGCTCCGCGTTTTGTTCCACTGTTGATAATCCTAAGGAAATTAAGACTTTTCCAATAGGTGCTGGACACTGAGATCAGTGGGCAGCTGAGCGAACAAGGAAACACTTCAGAAGGTGATCCCTGCACCTCAGGTCTGAAGTTTAACTGACTGAGCTGCAGCTCCTTGCACTTTTCTGCATATATGAGAGTCAGTTTTCAGGGGCATTACTCTACAATAAAGCCAAAACTGGCATAACATTGGCATAAGCACCACCTGTGCTCTCTGTCCTTACTTCTCCCACTTTTCATTTTACAGGATGCGAAAAACAACTTTTTACGTCAATAATACCACACTTAAAGCAGGATCTTGCATTACAGAGAAGTTATCAAAAATAACAGCTATTTTTAGAGGCCTCATGTGGGCAACTGAAAAGTATTTTATTGATATTTCATGAAATTAGATGTAAATGTGTTAAAAAGCTCCTGCAGCTAGTAAAGTGCTAAGTGCAAAAGTTATTTTTCCTTTACCCTTTCTTTCTCAATACTGCCATTTTTATACATAAATATGATTATGGAATGACTAGAAAAAGAAGGAACTACTCTTTCTGGCTGCATAGACGACTGATGGCTTTTACAAGATAATCTTGAATCAAACTCAAGTTGTCTTCTCTGGTTTTGCTCCTAAGATATTGTTTGACGTTTACTGAAATCTGGAGAAATACGGTATTTTCCACATCCCCTCCTGAAAGTCACTGATAAAAGAGTTCCCAAAGACCTTTCTGTTAATTTCTAAATAGAGATGGTCTTAAAGCTGTCACTGATATTCCTTCATTTTCTTTGAAAGAAAATGAGAGTCAGATTGCCCAGATCCAGAGCATAACCAGAGCACTGACATTTAACCAGAGGCACCGTATCCTTCCTGCCCTCTAGTATATTTCCCCGCTTACTGCCACATAAGACCAAACTTTGGTTTGAGGTTAAGAATCATCAGATAAACGTGGTGAAAGAAACAAACCCACTTTGGTAAACAAAATGAAAAAGACATGTTCAGTCTGGTATGGTTTGTGTTGGTAAGGCCAAGCAAATATTGAGCAGAACCTATGCAAAGATCATGTTAATGCGATGTCTTTGCTGCTTATTTTCTCTAAACGCATCATCTTTAACACATAACGTTAATATTCTGTTGCATACAGGTGCAGTGCTTTCAGTCTGAGACTTTACTGGGGCCTTCAGGGACTACCACCATAGTAAATACTGCCCTCTGAGAGCAAAATAATCTGAAGGAATTAGTTGATTAAAAAAACAACAAACCAACAGATGTATAATTGCAAATGATGTTTTATAGTCCCCTTTATTCATTTTCTCATTGCTTATCTCTATGAGCAAAATATACTACTTTCATTCCTCTCCATACCAAGACCTTCAAACTCCTGAATTATACGTGTTAAAACATTTTATAAAATCCCACAACTAGGCTGAGCTGTTTGGTGTGGTCATACCAGTTGTTTTTCCACCATTATGAACAAGAAAAAAATTCTAACCACACCACTTAAATATTTACCTAGGAGTTTCCTTCCTCTGGAGATCTATCAAGTCATTGAAGAGATACAGATTATACCCGGATATGAAGCTAACAAAACCTCAAAATTTAAATCTTTAAATATCTTGAATCTTGAACCATCTCAAACTGGACCTTACTTCATATGGAAAGCCATATCTGACAATCACTTTTAGTTTGACAAACTAGCTTGTGTCCAGCAATTTTGAACAGTTTAAGAAAGTGCCAAAAATTGAAAAAAATCACCTTAGAAACATTTTTGTTACAGAACAGCTGCAGCATTTATAGCTCCATAGTCCAATTTGGCCTAGACTGGTTTTTGTTCCACTTTTCTCTGCAAAGTCTTTACCGGCAATAATACTTAAAGCAGCACGATGACAAACACTCATTAAGAGTTTAAGTGAATGGAACAGGTCACAAAAGAAACACTTCCAGGACTGGACCTTAAATTGCACTACCATTCCTTTTTTGAGATTATATAGGATACCGAGTACATATATTTCACATAGATACTACTGAAAGTTGCATTCAGATATTGTTGTGTCTTTTTTCCTCTATAGCCAAAACCAGTGCAGATGGTACTACTAGATTAATTAAAATCACCCCCCAGTTTCGTTCACAGTTTGTGTTCTGTATTGTTCTCCCATTCAGACTAAACTCCTTCTGCTTATTTGTTTTCAAGCATTACTTTTTATTTTTAAACAGCATACATCTGCTTTGCTCATTAGAATAAATATTTTACACGCACATTGCGTAGATGTAGATTCTCACAGAAAAAGGCCATCACATGCAGCTTCCTGTACCTGGGTTGCGAAGGACGTTGGACTATAAATCAGTGCTCTGTGAGAAGCTGGTTTCCCCATTACCGTGCCTTACAAGCAAGGGAAACCTGGGAGGGCAGTCTTAAGAGGAAATGCAGTGACAGGGTGTCAGCACAGCTGGGCAGAAGATGCTGATTTCAGAGGGAGAGGACTAGATGTTAAGTAGACAAATCGGTCTTAATGGTAATCACATTTTTTATGTGAAGGTTTATATATATTGACTTTCACCATTAAGTCTTATTTCCCTCAGAGATTTCCACTAGCTCATTGTTTCCCTCTTTTTCCTCATAAATAGTGCACCAGGTCTAGTATTTTATTGCCTTTGTGCCTTGAGAAAAGAGGCTGACTTGCACCAACTACTACCAGGAAATGTTTTACCATTTCGTATCTTGGGAAGAATGAATCTCGGTTTAACCCTCAGCTTTGCAGAAATCAGGCATGCTGACCAACGACTAAATCAGATATTTCAGCTTCTACAGCTATTTCGGTAACAACCACATATAAATTGATTATACATGAAAGGTTTCTACTGTCGTGTATCTGGTATCGATAAGCGGCAGAGGAAGCTGGAGTTTGGTAACGACAGGGCCATGCAGCAGGGAAGCTCTTGGGGTCTCTGCCATCGGCTCCCAGGCAGCTTGAGAAAGCACAGCCTCCATTTGTAGGTAGAAATGCTGACCAGGCTGTCAGATCTACCTGTGACTGAGCTGGACGTAACCTCAGGCTTTATCTTCTGTTTGCACAGCTTAGTGTATCCTATGAAGGTTCAGTCAACATGATAAAATATCCCGCTTTGTTCAAATAGCACAGTCATTAGCATGAGCCATCCCCTTTGTTAGCCAATCCCAAAGAAAGTGAAGAAAAATGACAGATGAAATTTATCACTATAAGAAGAAATCAAAGTAAATAAGATTTTCACATTTCTGAATGTCACAGTAATCAGTGGCTGGGAGAAGGATTTTTATTTTTTTTCCCCATTAAGTCTTTGCTGTTATAATTACCTACTGAAAATACAGGTTGTAGTTAAAAACAACTCTCCTAAGCACTAAGGAAAGATTTGGCTCTGTAATCATGTTACTAAAGTCCTCCTGCTCTAGGATGGGATGCTCATTCACTCTGGAAACTCAGTACTCCATCTCCATCTACTGCAACAGAGCATCACTGAGGACAAACATGCAAGTTTAAGCCACAGAGCTCTTGTGGAGAAGGAAGCCAAGTCAGCAGCTGATTTAACCAAGCTAAAAGAAAGACCCTGTTTCTGACTATCCATAGGACCTTTATCTACTCTTCTGCTTTTATATAGATGCCTCATCTTCAGCAAAATGAGCTCCCTGTTTTCAAGGGCAGGCAGTTGCTAAAGACACACAAGTTTACTATTTGCTGTGTCTACAAAAGGGGACCAATGTAAAAGGCGTCAGAGTGCTGATGAAGGCAAGTTTTTGAGAAAGAACAAGGGCTGGATGAAAAACTGTTGAAAGTCTTTGTGAAACATACTGTCTGGGTGATCAACTGGTAAATGGACTTCAATCTTTAAGTATCGTGATGCACATGAGTGTGGGAGAACAAGGGGTTAACAGGACTGTGGAAGAAGCAGAGACCAGAAGAAGCAGCAGGAACAATGGCAGAAGATGGCCCATGAGCATCTCCAGAGCTGCGAACAACTGCAACTGTGAATTCCCCTCCATCAGCCAGGGGCACCAGGCATTGTTCACAGGTCTGGAGATGCTCATGGGCCATCTTCTGCCATTGTTCCTGCTGCTTCTTCTGGTCTCTGCTTCTTCCACAGTCCTGTTAACCCCTTGTTCTCCCACACACGAGAAAAATAAAACTGTAAAAACATATCAAGTAACGTAAAGTCAGATGGCTGCTACTGCTGGGGAAAGAGAGCTCAGGGTCAAACCAAATAATCTTACACAAACATTACCTCAAGTGCTCAGTAATGGTTAAATAATCAAATTGAGAAACATTTTTATGCTTTAATTAGATGAAGCTTTGATGTGCCTGCAACACTTGATACAAGGGCCCGGCTCTGTTCCTCCCTTCCATGTCTCAAAAAATACACCAAAAAAGATAGAGATAAATAAAGCACATTAGGACTCAACAGGATGGAAAAGACACAACTAAGATTACATATTTTAGAAGTCCATAAAAACAGAAAGTGAACAGTGACTTAGTTTTTCTTTTTTCTTTTTTTTTTACCTGATATAAGAAGGGGGGACATCAGTTGAAACAAATGAAAGATGCAAACATGTAAGTAATGGGGGTGGCTCATGTGGTTGATAGACAAGTTTAGGGCATACACATCAAGTCCTACACCCTTGGAAGTGAGACAAGTCTTAGAGCTTTACTGAAAATGTGTAGTCTCTTTTAAAAATACTAGACTTTAGGAGGCTAGAAATATTTAAGCAGGAAACGTGGCAGACATGGTGGGCAATGCTACAATAATAAATCCATTTTGAAGGTGGAACAGTTTGAGTTTTGTGTTCATTCCCTTCCTTCAGAATCTCTCAGTCTATCATCAATCAGGATGATAAGCCAGCAAGGTGTTAGCCGTTACTTGCTGTGTGTTTTGCAGTGAAATATAAGTCTCGCAAAATCCTTGCCTTGGCCCCGTTTCTCACTCCCTTCAGTTGCTGGGGCTGTTGTGACGCTGCCCTGCCCTTGATTTGCTCTCCAGCCAGAGCTGCCTTGCTCAGTGCTCACCCGCTGACAGATGAAGGCAGGTACATTCTTTGGTTCCTACGTGTTCCGCTGTCATCCTCTGCTTCTGCACAAACACCACGTTCTTATTGTGCCCCTGTACTCAGCACTGGTGAGGCCACACCTCGAGTATTGTGTCCAGTTTTGGGCACCTCAATACAAGAGAGACATCGAGGTGCTGGAGCGAGTGCAGAGGAGGGCAACGAAGCTGGTGAGGGGGCTGGAAAACAAATCGTATGAGGAGCGGCTGAGGGAGTTGGGACTGTTTAGTATGAGGAAGAGGAGGCTGAGGAGAGACCTCATCACTCTCTACAACTTCGTGAAAGGACACTGTAGAGAGGTTGGTGCTGGTCTCTTCTCACAGGTAATTAGTGACAGAACGAGAGGGAACGGCTTCAAGCTCCAACAGGGTAGGTTTAGATTGAACATTAGGAAAGAATTTTTCACCGAAAGAGTGGTCGGGCATTGGAACAGGCTGCCCAGGGAGGTGGTGGAGTCACCATCCCTGGCTGTGTTTAAGGGCCGTTTAGATGCAGTGCTAAGGGACATGGGGTAGGGGAGGACTTTGTAGAGTAGGGCAGATGGTTGGACTCGATGATCCCAAGGGTCTCTTCCAACCTAGACGATTCTATGATTCTATGATTCTATTGCGAGGAGCTGGCTGGGTGGCGACTCCCCATCGCTTGTGGGAGTAAATGGCCCAAGGTCCTGCCCCTGTTTTGTGGGTACCACAGGCACAGCCACTGCCTGCGTGCTCCTCCGGGAGCTCTGACCCTGCACAGAACACCTGCCTGGGTGCTGCGGTTTGAGGGGAAAGCAGAGGTAAATAAAACAAGCTTGAAAAGTGATCGTGTTTTTGCAAGTGTAGGAGTTTTACCCCTACGAGGAGGGCATCCATATTCTATGGCCATCCTCTCAAAGCGTGATTTCACACTGCAGAATGTCAAACACAACAAACCACAGAAAGAATCATTATACAAGGAAAATATCCAAATAACGCGTAGCCACCCTGCTCGCTGGATTGCACTACTTTGTTTATAAACACAAAAGCACCTGCTCTACATCTGTTGCAAAAACATACTGTCTCCACTTACAAGTTCCAGCAGAGAAAGAAATTGTGAGTTATGATCTTTCTTCCCTAATCTCTGGTTCTACTTATCCAAAAGAAAGGTGATATATTTTGTTGCTTTGGCACACCTACCAGGCAGCAAAAAGCTCCTCGGAGATGCAAACACTGTCAGTGTTTTTCAGGCAAAAAAGGATTAATTGCCCAATGAGCATCGCTCCTGAAGACACAACTGAACTCTTCATTCACCTGCTTTAGGGAGCACAAGCATCTCCAGAGGATGAACTTGTTTGGCGCAAGAAAACCTCAGCTCATGCTGTATTCTTAACAGATCCCAACTGCAAACCAAACAAACTGACAAAACTGAACTGTCTCAAGTGCCGGTGCAGCACTTTGTGATTTATTTTTTTTTGTCCTAAGTACTATTATTAATACCAAAGTATCTTAACCCTAAAAACAAACCAACAAAAAACAAACAAACAAAAACCCAACAACAAAAAAACCTCCCAACACCCCAAACCCAACACAACACCACTTACCAGGGTATCTTGGTCACTCCCAGGGCCTCAAATGTTCTTCTACCACACAGAAGGCTGGCATTGGGATACACATACTCTTACTACGTGCATCCCCTTTCACTCTTCTTTTTTCTTAAACTTTATTTTATTTGGAACATACATATAGGAATATACATTTTGGATGTGTATATATATTAAATCTGTTCCTTATAGACAAAAGTTTTGAAAACAGAATAAATCAGGAGTGGTCCTGGCTGCAAGGAAAACATTTATCGTGGATTTGTAATGCCAGCAAAACGGAAAATGGACAGAAGATCAATAACACTCATTAGAGCTTTATCTACAGCTCAGCTCTAAAGTGACACTAAAAACAAACTTTTCATGATCCTGAATGAGAATGGGCAGAAAATCTAGCACTGAATTTACTAATCTGAGAACAAAACATGCAGACAGACCAAACAGCTCCATCAAAGTACAGAAATATCTTCTCCACAATAACCCAAGGTTTTCTGGCTGAGGTATGCCTTGTGGTCTGCCTGCATCTACTGTTTCCAGTTACATTACCTTTTCAAATTGTTCCTCTCTTTTCTCTGCAATTCCAATATACTTTGCTTTCCTAGTCTGGGGCTCTTGGGATGGCTAACATAAGAGAACAGAATTAAGGCAATATACCTGAATGATACAAATTTAATAGGTATGTCAGATACATAGCCGAGATAACCTTCCGTAAAACGCTGAATGACAGCCAGGACCAGAAAGTACATAAAAAATAAAATATCAATTAAATTAAAACATTGTTAAAAATCTTAAGAATCCTACATAAGGTGGGAAGTAAGACTAACATCTGAACATTTTCACAGTCAGTAAAAGCTCATACAACAAAGCAGATCCCAAGTCAAAGAGGATGCTAGTAAAGAGCCTGTTTTGGTTCCACAAATGTCATCACCCGCTTCTAAACCCTGAAGTCTAGGAAAGAACTCAGTAATATAAATTCATAATGAAATAGCTACTTCAAGCTTTTAACCCACTTTTCTTCATTCTTTATGATTTAGGCTGGCATTTAAGAAAAAGGGGATTTTAGAAACTACTGTCTCAGTAATAGTCAGCTTGCTATTATATTGCCTAATGAAGGGGCTGACTATCCCAAACAGCAGAAAGCTGAGATAAGAGCACTATTACTGAAGCACAGAGCAATCACACCTGAACTGGACCCTTCTGTTGCCAAATTTTGACTATCAGTGTTAATGGATTCTAGGACCAGTGTCAGTACTGTGGGCATGGTACAGACAGCTAAATCACCCATGAACTACAGTCACTGCACTGGAATGTTGTTGTTCTTCTTTCAGATTTTTTGAGGAGAGACAACTGTGAGGGACCCCCAGTGCCTACAACAAAGTTATCAAGGCAATGGAGCCAGGCTCTTCACAACATGCACGGTGGAGGATGAGAGACAACTGGCAGAAGCTGCAATGAGACAGGTTCAAACCAGAGGATATATGTAAAAAGCTTTTCAACATGGGGACAGCCAAGCAAGGGGACAGACATCCTTGGAGGTTTTCAAGACCCAGCTGAACACAGCCTTGAGCAACCTCCTTTGACCATTAAAGGAGCTCCACCTTGAGGAGGAGGTTGGACTACATTACCTCTACAGATCGCTTCAAACCTGTATTATCCTATGATCACACAGTGTGCACTGTTTCTGCACATTATTTAATCAAAATTGGATCTGATCACAAGCTTCGACAAAAGATTTACAGATTAATTTTAACAAGAAATTCCTATAACCAAATGGAAATGTCAAAACCTTCTGGTAATGCAGTGTAATAAACAGACAGTCCCCTTATTAAAAAACTCAGAAAAAAACCCAGAAAAAACCCCAGAAATATTTTGCCTTATTAAGACAGAAAGGCATTTAGAAACAAACACACCTACTTAATTTTTCAGAAATCAGGAAAAATATAAGTAAAATACTTTGAAAGTGCATTCATATATTTAGGATCTGCAATGAGCCTTCCCAAATTACAGAGGAATATATCTCAAAGACTAGAACTGTCTGCAAGTACAGAAAAGTTCAGCTTGTCTTTATGAATAAACATCAATGAGGAGAGACAGAAATTTCAGAAGTAGTGGCTGAAGAAAGAAAATATTTTTCTTATCTAAAAGGAGGAAAAAAAGAGACTACAGAAGAAGTAAAATATTTTATTTGTTGCAAATAAAAGCTGCGGTAACAACATTGCACAATACCAGATTTTAAGGTTTTGAAATTTGCAGAAATTACTCTTCATTGTGATTTCTTTTCTCCATATATCTTTATAATTATATTTTTACATTAGTTTTACATTATGACAAGAGTAAATTACTTACAGATACTAAGACAAATTGTATATAACCTGCCATCTTAGTAATGTTTCATTTATATGTCACATAGTGTAATCATTTAACAGTTTGATCTGAAAAGGATTAGGTTCAATGCCTTGCTAGTCATATAACAGAATGATATGGTCTGTACCAATAATTTTTTTAACCAATTAGAAGTATATGGGAATTCCCCGTTAAGTGTTCTGTTTGCATTTTCTACAAAACACAGGTAAATAACTTTGTTACTTCACTAGAACAACAATTTTTCCCTTTTGTGTAAGATCTCCAGCAAAAAGGCAGACAAATACAGAAATCCAACGTGTTTAGATCCAATGCTGAATTGCCTGGAGGGCAGTAGTAAAAGTCCTGAGCGCAGGATGAGTCCCACGATGAGACATCAGGAGGGACCCAGCCTCTGCATTGAACCCGGCTGCTTTAAGTTGTTTTGCTATTTCCTCTACATCCCAGCCCCCTTCTCCCTGGTTGGCCAGTAAGTGGTCAATAAGGCGAGGATAGAAGGCAGTGGATATGCACTTCACCACCAACTTGGCATCGAGGAGCAAGGAAAGTATTTCAGCATCACAACTGGAATCATCAACCTATGAAGAAGGAAAAATCCAAAGTCATTAAAAATTAATTACTAGATACATCCATCAACTAGAACACGTCATGACTGCTCTAACTGCACAGCGTGACCTTGAAAGCATGATGAGTATTCTGCATGGATTAACAACATGCATACACACTTTGCATATGTCAGAATATGGAAATTATATCTTTATATATCTTTAACAGTGTCTATCACATTAATAGAAATATTTGACCTGCAAAAAGTTAAGGAATAATGATGCTTAACAACCTGGCGAGGATTACATGAGCAGTTTTATAAACTTTACACAGGTTTTTAGCCCCAGTGCAGAATGGACCACACCATCTACCTCCTTATCAAGAATGACATCCTGAGGAAGGTCACAGCAGAATACATTAACTTTTGGTCACTTTTATTAGTATGTTACCTTTCGCCTATTAATATAACAGACAATATTATCAGATTCAAGCAGATTTTCCAGGGTTTCAGCACTCACAGCAGGGATGGGATTTTCAGAAGAATACAATTTATATTTTAAAAGATTTGGAGCAAACCTGCTGCCTCTGTGAGACATCCTGCATGCCTTAGAAAAATGTGGTTACTTGATATGTGAGAGCAGATATTCTCTTGAAAATCTTATCTACAACTTTACAAATAACACTACAGAATACCTTAAATTCTATTTAAGTTAATGGTGAAATGTCTTTCCTATGTTACTTGAAATGCTTCAGTATCTTACCACTTCAAGAAGTGCAATAAAAATACATGTAACAATGCAAGCAGCCAAAGGAGGGGCAGACAAAAGTCTATTTTCAATGAATGCATCCGATCAAGTTACAAATAAACTGATCAAATTCTGCTACATTTACAAAACAACTTTTCAGTCTGATGATCTGTCTGTTTAGCCTCTGTTTCCTTTTCTGTAAAAAAAATGAGGTACCAGCAAGTAATAAAGATCCTGTGATCCAGTGATCTGGTACCCTCAAAGACCAGTTCAACCACATGGCGTGACCACTGCATACCGAGATTTGGTCTGACACTTGACAGTTCAAGTGAAGCAATTTTATATCTAATTAGTTTAACAAACCATTTAACCCTGATTCTTTTCAGGACACCATTTAAAGCTTCCTTGTCTCTCTGTTTTTGTCCAAGCTAAAACAAGGCAGAGCTTTGCTCCCTCATGTTGATGTGCCATGGGCTGCACCCACACCTTGCCCCACCGCTGTCACCACGAGCACATTGCAACAGGCACTTCTTGCTCATAACCCAATTCTCCGTCCCACGAAGCTTCCAGGAAGAAGAAAGAACATGAAATATTGTAGCATGAAAAATTGCTATGCTTTATCAAGTGTGAATCCTTAGATAAAAGACTCCAGGTGAAGCTATTCTCCCAATAACTCTTTATTGCCTTCAATCTACCATTAATAACACATTACTTTCAATTTACAGTTTTCACTTGCTTTGGAACTTCAGCAGCTTTCCAGGAAAACACGATGGCTTTATCATGTTAACCAGGAAGAGAGTTTGCTGTTTCACCCTCATGCCACTGCTTCCATTACTTCATTTAGACACTTTTGGCTTTCTTTCCATTGAAATCTTAAAAATAAATTTTATTTCCCCCAAGACTTCAACATTTTCACACTTAGTTACACAAACCTCTCAGGGATTACAAAGCTAATGCAATAGTGGGCAGCAGTTCTAGGTCCAGTTTACTGAATGGTTTTAAGAATGGTAGGGATGTCCAGTCTTTAGGATGGCCACTCCAAGTCTTTAATTATTCAATAATTCCTCTAAATTGTCATATGTTAATTACTAACACGTTTTCCTGTTGAAGACAGGCTGATGATTAAATAAAATTCCTAGTGTTGGCATCTTGTAGCACACCATGCAGCATGCTAAGCCGTTATCCAAACAGTGCTCATCTTTTATGAACTGGGAGGCTGGAGGGACGTTCTCCCACACCTCTGAGCTCCCTGTGCTCCATCCTTGGCTGGTATGCAGGATGCAACTTTACACTTTGAACATAAAACGCAAATGGTAATTACAATAATCAGATTAACAACAGATGGGAAGTCTGATTGAAATTAGTTTTCTAGGCTATTATTCAGTTAACAGAAAGTCCTATAGATTAGTACAGTTCTATACACCAAAAACCTACAAATTGGAGAGAGACCAGTCTGAACGTAAAAGACCTTTTCTAGCATAAAACCATTAAACATCGGAGATATACTATGGGGATGAAGATGTCCACGTGCGACACAGAAGCAAAGCAACCCGTCTGTACTCATGCATAAAGGAGATCATTGTGTCTTTACACCAGCAAAAAAGCACACAGAAGGCTCTTGGTTCTGTCTGACAGCTCATCCTTAAGCTCAAATAGTCCCGTAGGTTTAAATTGATTAACATTTCCCATTTTCTGACTTCAAGGCTGCCTGAAAACCTGGTCAGAAAGAGGAAACCTTTGTAAAGTAGTTGTCCCCCAGAAAATTGGCAGCTGAGAGAGATTAACTATTTATTTTTTATCAGTTTTGCAAATCCAGATCATGTCAACCTTTTGGGTATCAATTGCATATGAAGAAACAGTCATTAGTTTAATTAAAAACAAATGCACACACAAACTCCTTACCAACACCTATGCAGATTGACAATAATGGGGCCACATCTGGCTGGCGAACCATCATCAACAGTGCTCCTCAGGGTTCAGTCCTAGGGTTCCTAGGGCCAGTTCTGTTCAATACATTTATCAATGATGTGGATGCAGGATTTCAATGCACCATTAGCATGTTTACTGATGATACCAAACTGGGAGGTGCTGTTGACTCTCTCGAGGGACAAGAAGCCTTGAAGAGGGATCTAGGTAGATTGGAGCACTGGCAGTCATCACTGGGATGAAATTTAGCAAGTCCAAATGCCAGATTCTGCACCTAAGATGGAGTAATACTGGACACAAGTGTAAATTGGGAGAGGAGTGGCTGGAGAGCATCCCAGCAGAAAGGGATCTGGGGGTGCTGGTCGACAGCAGGCTCAGTAGGAGTCAGCAGTGAACCCTGGCAGCCAAGAGGGCAACCTGCATCCTGGGGCACATCAAACACAGCATCACCAGCTGCTCAAGAGAGGTGATTATCCTGCTGTATTCAGCGTTGGTGCGGCCTCACCTTGAGAACTGTGTGCAGTTCTGGGCCCCACAGTTTAAGAGGGATGTGAAGGTTCTTGAATGTGTCCAGAGGAGGACAACAAAGCTGGTGAAAGGGCTGGAAGGCATGTCCTATGAAGGGCTGCTAAGAACTTTGGACTCATCTAGTTTGGAGAAAAGGAAGCTGACAGGAGGCCTCATAGCTCTCTCCAGCTTCCCGAGGAGGGAAGTGGTACCCAGTGATAGGACACATGGGAATGGTTCAAAGCTGCACCAGGGGAGGTTTAACCTGGACATTAGGAAGCATTTCTTTACCAAGAGGGTGGCCAAACACTGGAAGAGGCTTCCTAGAGAGGTGGTCGATGACCCAAGCCTGTCCATGTTTAAGAGGCATTTGGACAATGCCCTTAATAACATGCTTTAACTTTTGGTCAGCCCTGAACTGGTCAGGCAGTTGGATTAGATGATCGCTGCAGCCCTTCTGACTGAAATATTTCTACTTTATTTTATTATGATAAAGTAATGCATATTTCAAAACCTTAATTAAGATAGTTTTATTCAAGTATCGCTGATCAGTGTATAAGCTGTAAGATTGTTAAGAATGAAATAAATTTATGTTTACTTTAAGACTACATCTATTTAAAATTAATTTAAAAATAGAACAACAAGCACTAAAAGCAAACAAAGAACCTACTACACTAATATAAAGGTAAACACACAGAGCATATATTTAAAAGAAAAATACACCACAGAGTACAATATGATGCCTGTACAAGAAATTACTCAGCAAAATTAGGACTCCCCAGTCCATAAAAGAGGCAACTTAGAAGGTATAGAGAGGACAGCAACATAGAGCATACCAAATGTTAGCCTACAGTACACACAGACTCTCTAAATGGCATTATGTTTTCTTTGTCAAAAATCACTCTTTACATAAGACTTGTAAACAAAACAGTAAAACCTGATTAAGGTAATTACTAAAAAGCAGCGTTACCATCCCAGTGTTAAAAAGCTGCTGCTTCTGGGCAGACACCAATGGTGGGATCTTATTAACGAGTCACTTCTGATCTTCCTGTGTACACAGAACCCTTACCATCCCAAGATCCTAACTAACTCATAAAATACGTTTCCAGCAAAGTTTACTGCTGATCCCAGAAACACTGTTCCAGGGATACGGGATGCAGCTGACTGCAGTTTAAACAAGTCTCAGAGGTGCAGGTATCTTCTGCACCAATGAATACACAAACACTTTCCATATTGTGGGAACATGTGAATAAACTATAAGCCACAATAACGACAAACTCAGAGTATATTATGCCTTTCTGCACTTCCATGTTGAGGGTGCTAAATGTTTCATTAGTATAAACCCCGTTACTTCTGGAAGGCTTAAATGGGAGAATACTTGATCATTTCCATCTCTCCTTCAGTAGAATTTGACAGTGCAGATTTAGTGTGGTGCCCACAGAGGTTGCACATGTGTACAAGTAAAAGACCTAACGGGGATAATTATGCTAAGGAGAGGAAATCCTGACTGGTTTTGTTTGCCTTTACATACCTGTTTAGGTATTGGCTGAAATCTACTTTCAAGATGTAGACATTCAAGTGGTGTCTCTGATGACTAACTCACTCCTTTAAACTGTGATGATCAATACCTTTCTCTGCTAGAGACATGCATATTCATCTGAGAAGTGAGACAGAACAGAAACAGAATTGCAACAGATGCACTCATCATTTCCACGGAAGCAGTGCTACAGCACTCTGCTTCAAACAGGGCTCCTGCGTTTCATCAAAGGGTTCTTTAATGCAGAATTTATAAATGGGTCTGCATCTACAGGTGGAAAACCTCATCTCAACAGGTATGGAAGTGAGGACCCACTTGTATTCTGTCTCCACGAGTCCTGAACACTTTCTGCACATCTTGAGTGGGATGGGTAGGAGCCTTATCCCAGACAACTAAACGCTGCTCTTGGAGAGGACACGGGATTCCATGTTTCCCTAACGCCCTTGGCAAACGATCACAACACGAAGCACTTGTACAACCTGAATTCACCCCTCCACTGACTGCTGTTATTTCTGAATCAGAAAGACAGTTTGTGTCTTACGCTGAGCTCAGCTCTGTCAGTGCATAATTAGCAAGGATTAAGCACGGCTGCCTGAGGCTTTGCCACCAGCACACTAATGTTATGAACTGCAGATGGGCTCAGGCTTGAGGCACTCAGCTCTACCAAAGCAGCAGGTCCCCTGGGAAAGCAGAGACAGGGAGGCTGTAAGTTTTAAGAAAGCCTGTGTGTGAAATAGGTGGGTGAATATCAGCTTTGCCACAGGTGGCACCTCTTCTGATGTACTTGAGGAACTTGAGGCATCTAGAAGGCTTTATAGAATTATAGAATTGTCTAGGTTGGAAGGGACATTTAAGATCATTTAGTCCAACCATCAACCTAACTCTGATAAAAAAAAACTATCACTGAAACACATCACTAAGCACCATGTCAACCTATCTTTTGAATACCTCCAGGGATGGTGCCTCAACCACTTCCCTGGGCAGCCCATTCCAATGCTTAACAACACTTTCAGTGTAAAAATTTCTCCTAATATTCAACCTGAACCTCCCCTGGTGAAGCTTAAGGCCATTTCCTCTTGTCCTATCCTTTACCTGAGACCTCCACAAATTCATGCAACTGTGAATCCAAGAATTTTGTGGATCCACTTTCCAAGACCAAGAACACATCTTATATCAGCATCCAGCAATTTTTCTGGTTGGTAATGCAACCTCCACGGACATTGTACCTGCACTTGCTGTGATGCAGTGTATCTGGAAAAAACCCTCCTGTAGCAAGAATTTCAGCTAAGGCAAAAGATAGCACCTGACCTGCTCTTGGTAACTAAAGGGGAAGTCAGGGTCTGGGCAATTCCCCATCAGCATTGTTTGTGCAGGTGTCTAGAGGTTCTGATATTGGCAATAAGCAATATTTCATCCATAACTTATGCATTATGAAATCCATGCATTATGAAATATGGATACTAATGGAAAAGTAAGAGCTGCTGCTAATGTAACAGCAGAAAAGAACTGAACCTGCTATTTCCCAGAGCATTAGCTCTCCACTACTACTGGAGTAAAAATGCTTTTCATTTTGTTCTAGAACGGTGTCTATAGCTATAGGACAAATAAATAAGGGGAGAAGAAAACAAAGAGATATTAAAAAACCCTAGAAAACTAAACTAGAGAGAGATATTTTACCATAATCACCTTTAGCTTATATACACATAATTTAGTAAGATTTCTTTTAAAAGGTAAGCCACACCAAGTGAGGAGGCATAAATGGCAATGGAGACAACTGGAAATTCAATTATTTCCCACATTCTTTATGGTTTTTTTGTATTACATTTTTCAATAAATCATGTTGCAAAGGTAGTCTCAGTACTTCATCATTGAAAGCATATTATGTAAAATGAGCTAGAGTATTATTTTAGATTAACTAAAAAACATTTTCTAGTTCTAATTTCCATTAAAGCCTTGGTTGAAGAAGTATTTGCACTGATTATATTAACTCCCATTTGTTGGCTGCTTAAACAATGTAACTACCAACAGGTAATAGAATATTTATGTGCTCTGTCAGAAGTATAAAAATGAGTCTTATTCTCTGAAAGATAATCAGCTGAATGGACCACACTGAAACCATTCTCAAAAACAATCTGACTCTTAAGGGCAAAGTACTGGCAGTAATAAGCTTATTTAAGGAAACTGATTTTTAAAATTATTCACACAGCACACAATACAGAGAAAGAACAGTTATTTCTGTATTCCAAAAAAAGACAAGCGGCGGTTTATAAAAAGATACACAATAAAAAGAGAGGTCTGCAATTTCAAAAAAGCTTACATAAAAGCTTGGTTGTTTTATTACAGGGAAAAGCTATACAATTCCTAGTATCAGCACTTCAGCATCATCCTTAACTGTAAACATCCATAAAGCTGTCAGCTACACACAACAAATGGCTAACTAATACTTAGTATCAGCAAGCAAGAGCTGTATTTTTCTCACAGCCATGTTTGTGAGCTGTGTTAGCACCGTGTCAGGGAATCAATAGCTATGATTTCCCTTTGCCATATGTTATTTGTCCTTTTCCTGTTTAATGTAAGCAGAAATGGGCTCCCTATGAAAAATTCATTAAGAATTCTACAAAAAGCATTAACAGCCCAAATACTGTTTTTACAAAGCAAAACGTATGCATACAAAATCATACTGAATAAACAACATTGACATAGCTCAGCAATAGATGCACTTTTAGTACAGCACCAACTAATGTAATCGTAAGAGATGCATATAAAACAAAGGGTAAATATACTTTCTAAACAATACAAGAGCAGCTTTTAAATTTACCATGGCACTCTTCTGTACTGGTTGCTTTTCTAAGACTGGCTGTGGAATGTCACATTCAAGGTACTGCATAAACTCTATGCCTGATGTAATGAAGTCAATAGTTACATTTTCATTGACTTAAGAGAAAACATTAGACCAAAGCTAAATGCTTTGAAAATCCTTGGTTATGCAGCACTCTTACAGAACTATGTGCTCAAATGAATACTGAATTAGAAGGAAAAATTAAGAACAGCTTATCAAGCTGCCTCCTGCATAAGAAGGCCAAAAAGAGTATTATTTCAGGCATGCACAAGGTGTACAAAGTGCTTTATATTAGTAAGGTGATAATACGGTTCCTGGCCCTAAAACTTCAATATAATGTAATAAACTTAGAGTGTAGAAAATTGAAAGCCGTAGCACACTAGAAAGAAAAGGCCAGTTAAGAGAGCAATACAATTAGGAGCCACTCAGAAAGTGCTGCTGCACAGCACGGTGCTTTAAAAATAGTTAAATAAAATGTACTCGGACACAAATTCCTGCTGGCAAGCTTCAGAGCTACTCACACAGCAGTTTTCATCTGTTAACAAAAAAGTCGATTTTAAAAGGTTAACAAGAACATATAGATGAGAAAGTGCATACATATATCAGATCACCAATTGCTTTTCCTTGAGACCATCTTGTTTAAAAAGTTACAAACGCCCTTGATTTGCAGACACAAAATCTAAAGTTGCAGATGACAACAGAAAACTATCAATGTACCAAAGATAATCTACTATTGTCTTTGTGGTTAATATTTGTAAAGTTATATTTTCGTGGAAAATTCAGAATATCTGTGGTTTACTTGCATAAAATAATAAAAGGAATAAGAACATTGTCATAAAAACCTATGGTTCTTTGCTTAGGATGCCAAACTCAACTAGGAAACGCTCCAAATTCATACGAGATGCTATGACATAGGAATTTTGATACAATTAGATGTGTATAACATATCATATGCCTTGCCACCTTCCATGCAACCATTTTAAATGTTCAGAGAGCGCAGGTTAAAAAAGCTGGTGCTTCAGCCATTTTGGTAACTTAAGTCCTTCTGAAATCAAATTAGCAATATCTGAGATGGAGCCTATTATTCCAGATCTTTGCTTTTCTGACTGGTCTTCACTGCTGTGTTCTGGAGTCTTCCTGCAGGGGAAGGAGGTACCTCAAGCTACCCAATGGATACAATAAGAGAAAGCTTCTAAATACAGTGTGTAGCATTAAGAAAAAAAGACACAGCATATGAGGAGGAGAGACTTAAGGGAGAAACCTGGGAAAACCAGAATAGAGAACATTTTTTCCTAGGGAACAAAGAATAGTGTGAGAGCAGGGAATAGGATTGCACAGTTTGTTGCAACCAAGGAATCTGAAATAAATGCTGCAATTAATATAACTAGAGCATAGGATCTGTCCTAGAAGGCTCCTGCAGAAACAGGGGAATGGTTGCCTACTTTGTGTGCCTCAGAAAAAGGTTATAATTTCATTTTGAATACCTACAAATCACATTTTTCAAGCTTTTGTGTTTTGTGGATACTTATTTTAAGAAGATATACACAGCTCCATTTCTGTTTCCATAGGGGTAGTTTAATTTTCAAGTACCATACAGGAAATTTACCATCAATTATTATTTTTTAATACATAACCAAGAGCTCTCTAAGATACAGTGCAGTATTTGGAAATATTAGGGATGTAGTTTTTCCACTGATACATTACAGCTCTGGAAATGTTCAATGGAGTTGATTCAGCCAGACAGAAAAGTCACTCCTTTCATATAAAGGTCTGAGACAATGCCTCCCTTCTCTTTGTGGTGGAGTGCTAGGTGGCAGACCATAGCTAACATAAAATCCAAGAAAATCAGGTTGCACGTGCACAAGTTGAATTGAGAGCTTGAAGTTTTCAACCTACCTCAGTTTTCAAAAAAAAAAAAAAAAAATTAAAAAAAAAAAGATAAAAGATAATATAATGCTTTTGCCTAGGAGACTAGCTTTCATCATTTAGGTGTTCCTTTTTAACTGGAAAGCAGATACACAGTAAAAAAGAGTAATGCAACTTTATATTAACAATTGTCCAAAGAAAAAAGACAGTGTTTAGGTTTTGTTGTTTGTTTTTTTTTCCTCCAGAAACTTTGCTCCATTATCAAATAAAATCTGTTTAAAATTGCATGAAAGTCCCCAAACATACCCTCTTGCATTTTAACCTTTCTACAACAAAACCAGTGATGTAATGGCTCTCCACATGCATACAAACAGACTGCCAGGTTTGTAAGAAACGAGCTAACTCATCCCATGTACTATTATCACTTAGAAAAAACCCCAAAGTGCTGAAATATGAACACAGAGATAACGATCTTCTTTATATAATAGAATAGCTTCTGTTCCACCACACTGACTTACAACAGCATACTACATAATTTAAAGAAATAAGGTTTAATCACCTCAAGTATATATAAAAGATCTTACTAGCCCCATGTTAGTGCTCACTGTGGACACAATACCTGTGGAAAATATTAATAATGATAAGGGTCTCAATAGCCTCTGCTTACTATACGAAGATAAAAGGGCTAATTTATTACCTCAAACTCTGAAAGGTGGTTAATTCAACTGCTCATACCTTAGCAACAGCTTTTATCTGCTCCAGTGCCACAGCGTGAAGATCTTGATCTTTGCTTTCTACCAGCAGTTTCAGGGACGGCAGCAGGAGGGACTGGTTAAGCAGCAGCAAACATAACTCTTTGATACACTGAAAATAAAAGTAAACTCATTTGGTGAGATCTCAGGAGATACTAGCATCATCATTCACACTAAATTTATGAAAATTCTATGTCAAATGCAAAATGAAACCAAACTTTTAAAACAAATGAACTCCTTGTTGGAAATAACTCTTCAGAGGCTTGAAAGGACACACTTTTAAAAAATGTGGAATACAGGGTTATAAGTGCAACATTTGTTATATTAAGACAAGGCAGGTACTGAATCACCATTACAACCCAGAGTTTTACTGGAAGAACAACAGAGCAATCGCAGCTCCCTGTGGGACTAATATACTTGTGCTTACTGAAATACTGCAAAGCACAGGAACAAACCTAACACACACCTGTGACATTTCCGTAACTCAATTATGCAATCATAAAAGTGGAACAAAATAAAGAGGAAATAACAGAACATACCAGAGTTCAACATCATAAAGCTCTGCTACAAAAAACTTTCCAAGTTTTCAAACAATTTTTATACACAATTAAAGCTTAGCAAATTAACTTTCCCTCATTCATCTAATTTCTCATATTTTATAATATGGCACAGAGTTGGCATCATAAATCTTCTGCAGGAAGAAACTGGCCAGAAAAATAGTTTTTAAAAAAACAAAACAAAACAAAAACTACCAAAAAAATCAAAACACCAAACCTTACTGTGCATTTCCAAATCTGTAGCTTGGCCTTTAGTTAAAACGAACAAGCAAATCTTCCGATATGGGACTTGTGGCCTTTTTACCCCTCAACATTTCAGTGATTTATTCATTTAGACATTAAAAAGTCTTTCAACTGACAAATTACATTATAAGACAAATCATGACTTCCCTTTCTGTAGTTTTTCAAGAATTTTGGTCATTTGCCACAACCACTTCCCAATGAGGTCCAGAGATGTCCCGTATTCCAGGACAACCCACACTAAGTGTTCTGGGCATTGTACAATAGTCACCTTGAAAATGGTATCCAACTCTTAGCGGCGTCTCTGTTTCCTTCCAACATTTAGAGAGCAATTATCATTGGAGTCCATCAGTTAGGAAAATGCAATATTTTTTATTTGTTTTTAAACATCTTTTGAAGTTTAATGACAAATGTCACAATTCGATGACCAAAATCATAGAATGGTTTAGGTTGGAATGGACTAATATGGTTTTAGTAGCTGTGAACCTAAAAGCCTAACAATTATTTGAAGATAAAGAGATGTTAAATGCTCCAAATTTAACATAGTGCAGAGACACTTGGCAGCAAAGGCAGCTTCTGGCTGCACATTGCTCAGTCTTTTCTAAATGTCTGCCTTCCAGAAACACTACCTAGAAAGATATATTCTATCACGCTGAGCTCCAAGTCACTGAGGCAAGGCTTGTTCTCTTGCCCAGACTTGTTCCTTTAAACGGGTATTTTCTACTGCTACTGATAATGTTTTCAGTGAAGGGTATGATATAGGATCAAGGAATAAGAAGATTAAATAAATACGTTAAGCTTTGCCTGATCAGCCATATGCTTATTAAACTTCTAATAATTTCCCGCTCCATTGTATTTCTTTGGAGCAGGATGTCTGACATACCAGGAAACTCACTGAATGCAAAGTTAGAGATTTACACTACACGCCTCCTTTTCTTGAAAAGGTGTATCCACAGCAATAAATACAGCTTATGTTCAGTAAAATAAATTCTGAGAGTCAGAACATACATAACCTGAACAAAACAGCAATTTTACCATACTTGCTTTTTCTGTCTGAAAGTCTCTCAAAACTAAATGGAGAAGCACTGCCATAAGAAATAACCCATAAGTATAAAAAGGCTCTCTAAAAGAACTCCAAATCACATTTTTCAGTTGTGAGTGGAAGAAAAGGAAACAAAGCAAATTATAAAAAGAACTAGGTACTGTACATTTTTAAAGCTACAGGGCAGGGAGAGAAAAGATGCAGATGTTGAATCAGAGTTTGCTGTCTCAATGAGCTGCTTTAAAATAAAGAAAAATTAAGTCTCTCAGCAAGCAAATGCAGTAGTACAGATATTAACAATGCTATTTTCAAAGCCATAACATTTAACTTAGGTGATATACCAGCATTTTGTTTTCTGCTTAGATGCTTCACAATTATGCTCTAGTACTGGTTATACCTGCCAATGGGACATGTTCTAACACAATCTGCTTTGCTCATCACAGAGGCATAAAGGCTTCCACATAAGAAAACACATGTTTAGCTATCCAATTAACTTCTTTTTATCTTATGCTTGCAGGTTTTGAAGCCAAAAGTCAGTAGATTTCAGGTAGGTACCAGACTTTGTGCCTGATAATGTGTCTAGCAAACATATCCAGTCTCGCCTACAAAATCCATCAACTCTCTTGAAGGAGAAGTATACAGTCCAACAAAAAATTAATCTTACTTACTGTCAAAACATCATGCCTTATGCTAAAATCTGAAATGTTATAAATTAAACTCTATTGGTTCTTGTTATGCCTTTCTTTGTAATTCAAGCGAGAGTTTTATAGCTTTTGTTCCATCTACAGAATAAAACCAATCACCTCTTGATCTCTGATAAGCTAATACACTGCGCTCCTTCAGTCTTCCATTTCAAGGTATTTTCATCCATGCATTAATTTCTGCTGGTTTTCTCTTTTGCCTCTCATTTTTCAGTGTCCTCTTAAAATGCAGCTATACTAACAGAGTGTTCTATTTTAATGCCAGTCTTACTAGTGGTTTACAGAGAAGGGTAATTCTTATCCACTCTTCTTCACTTGATATCTCTTATCAGGTAAGACTGCACTGCCTATTTTCCTGGTACACTCATGATACAACATCATGATTAATGACACACTAATATAAAAAAAAGTAACAAAAAACCAAGAAAAGCAAAGTGCTAAATATCTTCCTTAGTTTCAATTCTTATTAAAAGGTCTCAGGCAAATAAACAATTAGCAGTTGACAATAATAATGGGTGGGACCTCAGCATTGAAAATTCAGTATCAAATACAAAAGGATGTTTCTGGGGATGAAAAACTCACCCCAAAACATATAAAGAAATAATAAATCAAGTTAAAAGACATCACTGACAGAACAGGACAGGAACACAACAGGTTACAGAGGACTGGAAAAGAGAAAAACAGTCTGTATTTCAGGCATGGAAGAAAGCAGGCATGAAAGGGGAAAGTATTATGGACCTAACAGCCAGTCCCAGTCCATGAAAACCATCCAAACATACAACAAAAACCTGAAAACATCGTACAGAGATATTTTCCTAAAGGCCGCTGCAACAGGTTCTGTAGTTAAGAATTAGGCCATCACTATGGCATATTTTAAGTTTAGCAACACTTTGAAAACATGCCCAAAAACATTGTACTGAGATATTTTCCTAAAGGCCACTGCAACAGGTTCTGTAGTTAAGAATTAGGCCATCACTATGGCATATTTTAAGTTTAGCAACACTTTGAAAACATGACATGAAGCGCTGTCAGAGACACCAGGAAAATGAGGTGTAGGATAGTGTGACCCAACTTGCAAACCCTTGGAGTGGCCTCCATCCCTTTTCCCACAGGAAGGGAGGGGACAGCTTGCCAAACAGACTGTCCAAATTGTACAAACACCTCCTGGTACGTCTGCCACAAAGAGCTGCACTGCTCCTCTAGACCGCAACTGGAAATCCAACCCCCGGCAGCAAGCCACCACTCATGGGGCTTCTCATTGCAACACAAGTGGCTTTCTTTCCTGCAATAAGCACTTGAAAGCACTGGAGTGTCTGCCTGCCTGCAGTGAGGGGCTGCGCTTACTGGGGGTATGACGTTAAATGGGAGAGGGACAAGGGAAATCCTAAATCAGAACCTGGATTACCGGGATTTAGCGGAAACTTCTGTCTTCTGTCTAGTTATGCAGCTATCAATGGTTCACTGTAACACCAGTGAGGCATATGAAATGGATTTCACAGGAGTCTGTTTTGAGTCCAGTATTTTTCAGTATTTTCATGGATGGGTTTGAGGGCCGGATAATGAGTACAAACAGTATTGTGCCTGGAGAGGCTGAAAGCAGACCAGAGGGGAGCATTTAAATTCAAAATTATCTGAACAAAATGATCAGAGACAACTTGTGAATGAAGAAAAACATACAATGGAAACTCATATGTATAAAAAAAGGAATTACTAGCTACAGAAACAATAAAAAAGGAGACCAACTGGCTGTGTATTATTCTAGGAGACAAGCATCTTACAGCCACTAGGACCCCCGGGTGATTACAGATAAGACACTAGATGTATTCTCCCATTTAGGTGTTCATGTAAACTGACATATGACCCATAGGTTGATAGAAAAACATGAGACAGTCAAAGGAGGCAGACTTTTAACACTTACAGGGGGGAGAAGGACTTGCCCCTTTCTAAAGGGATTAATCAGGCAGTGCAGGGGATGTCAGACAGTCCAAACACATGTGCATTCCAAGCAAATAAAACAACGCTTATTTCAACTAAGAGGAATGGCAAAATCTATCCACTGAATAATGCAAATAAAAAACCATCACAAACACACACACAGATGCAAAGATTAAAGCTATGCAACTCCCCAAAAAACATTAAAAAAAGAACTTAGCTGTAAAAAACTAGAAACACCAGCAGGAGGTGGAATAAAGGAAGAGAGAAACCTTTCTAAATACATGCGAGAAACAGTTTTTTCTAACTTCTAGACCATCATGACTTGAAGTTAAATGTTTTTCCCTTCACAGCCTCTGGGCTTCGGAATGGCAAATGTTATTCATGGTGATAAATTGATCTCTCAGTTTTTAGAATTCCATCATTCTAGGTCTGTCTTCTTAATCAGTGTATTTATTGAAATGTGAAGTCATCTAAACAGGTTAATTGTCAGTAATCAGATTTTCATCTTATTCAGCTACGCGATCTCAGCTCTCTAATTTGTGCACTTAAGTACCATAGGCGTGCATACAAATCAGTTACTTAAATTTATCCATGTCATTCCCCCGGCTTCCCAAGTAGAGACTTAAAGCAACATAGTCTGTGGTTGTAGGTAACTGTACAATTATGTGTGTTAGTGCAACTGCTGTTGCTGTACAGCATTCTAATGACAAAAAAAAAGGTATTTTACATTGGTAAAGCTTTTATGCTTGAGGACCAGAATATCTTCACATTATGTATATTCACACCTACACAAGTTTCTTCCAACATTCTGTACCATTAAAAAAGGAAAGCACCTCCAACCAAAGCTGCCAACCAGTACCAAAACTACATATAAATAAGGAATTCAAGAAAAAGTTTACACAATTGAGAGAACTGAGCAAACCAAGACCCATTCTTGAGCAGAAACTTGGTAAACTGACTGCTGTATGACAATGACCTTCGGTGGGATTTCTCTTTGTGGTTCACTGAGGTGAGTTCAAAAATTCTGCTTTGACAGTTTGACTACTGCTACACAAGTGTAAGATCATGAGTTTACAAGCTATGGTGTGCCATTCAAGGCCGTGTGAAGAAAAGCTACATATACTTACACCAGTCCCACGGATAGGGAGACCTGCCTTCCACTAAATTTTTTGGTGGAATGAATACGTTAATAAATGTATTTATCATTTCAGTCCACTGACACCTCCTGGAACCATGTTCTGCATAAATGTCAAACTTGATTTAAATCAGTCTGTTGGACTCTTTAAAAAGAAAGCACAGCCCACCCTCCGCATTTTAAACAGAATGCGTTGTTTCTATTCCCCTTCCAGTCTTAACATCAGTTCTTTTCTATATCAGGCTGTGATTGCGTGAAGATGATTATAAGGGATTAATCAGCCTACTAAAAATATGCATATGACTGCTCTAAAGTTGTCTGAAGTTTATTAAGCATTTTTCAAATCTGTCTTCATTAGTATACAATGTTTACATACAGAATGCTTCAATAATTTTATACTTAAGAAATGCTTGTATTGAAGTATGCATACATAGTTAAGGAAGACAAAAACATGATTATTACAAAGCAATTACTTGCGTATTAGGGTTTTTTTTTTCCACCACCAACAAATTTTTCAAGGATTCCTCACTAAATCTTTATGCATTTATTAGTGAGAAAATTACTCATTATTTAATTAACAGCTTTTGCCTCACTGACATCAATGACAATGCACTATGAAAGATTTTCTATAAATACTTCAAAGAATAATTTACACTAGAACAGACCTCTAAAGGTCAGCTAATCCAACTGGCCCCTATTCAAAGCAAGTCAAAGCATTGGCATGGGCTGCCCAGGGAAGTGGTTGAGGCACCATCCCTGGAGGTATTCAAAAGACAGGTTGACGTGGTGCTTAGTGACATGGCTTAGTGATGTGTTTTTTTCTGGTTTTTTGTCAGAGTTAGGTTGATGGTTGGACTAGATGATCTTAAAGGTCCCTTCCAACCTACAACACAATTCCACGATTCTATGATTCTAAGTCCAACTGCCTACAACATGATCCAGTCAAGTTCTGAATACCTCCAAGGACAGAGACTTCACGTCTCTTCCAAGGCATCCACCTATTCCAATGCTTCACTACTTTAATGCTGAAAAACATTTTCCTTGCATGTCACGAGGGTTTTCGATGATGTAACTTGTCTCTACTGCCTCTTGTCCTATCACTAAGCACCTATAAAAAGCTGGCTCTGTCTCTTCTACGTGTTTCCTTATCTGCATATTTAAAGACAGCAATAAGATCTCCCTCAGCCACTTCTTCTTTAGAAACAATGAACCCAGTTCTCCCAGCCTCTCTACATTTATTGTGCTCCAGCCCCTAATCACCTTGTTAGCTCTCCATAGGACTTGATCAACTATGGCAACATCTTTCTTGTACCTGGGCTCTCAAAACAGGACTCATACCCATCATACCCAAACTTAAAACTTACCTTGACAGGGAGCATGTGCTTTGTGCCATATAAAGAACGGCAGATTTTCAAAATTTCATTTCCTGTGTTCTCTCTGTCCTCAGGCGGGCATCTCTGTAGCATAGCAGTCACCAGTTTCACCCACGGATTATCATCTATGCATGATCTGCCCAGAAAAAAAAAAAAGCTGTATGTAGAATATAAATACGCACCTACACCCCCACCATTTTCTGCCCTTTTTTTAGTACAATCTCATGAAAGAGACAGGAAAAAGTTTTGAGAGAAGTTACTATCCCGATGTCACCATTCTTTCAGTACAACAAAGCTTCTTCAAGTATTTTGAATTAAGATATGCTGTTACAATCCCTGAGGAATCATACACCAGATAAAGATTGATCAAATTGGAATAGCATAGGAACAGCTTCTCTTGGCTTTATACCAGCTAATTTCCCAGGCAGAATGGTATCGAGGGAGGGGTGACAGGAATCCAGCAT
The DNA here is from genome assembly GCF_001431845.1 of Calidris pugnax. Taxonomy (NCBI): domain Eukaryota; kingdom Metazoa; phylum Chordata; class Aves; order Charadriiformes; family Scolopacidae; genus Calidris; species Calidris pugnax. The sequence goes on from NW_015091064.1 coordinate 7,051,316, forward strand.
TCCTAATTTTGTTTGCTTTGATCACATTCTAACAGCATCTGTCTCTTACTTCTGGATGGAGAAAATATTTCCAAGATTCACATTTTGATTCTCAGGTCCAACAAGTACAAACAAAACTTTTTTTATGGGCCATCCAAACAGGGTAGGAGAGAAAAATTACGTGCATCTGTACTTATCCATTAACACATATGGATGTGGATACATTTGTTTTACATACTTAAAATGTTCTTTCATTCCACATAGAAGTTCACATCATGTCACCATTATGCAGTCAGACTTAAGCAGATGCCAGACAGTAGATACAAGTGAATTTTATCAACATTGTCTTTATCATCATGTGTAACTATAAAGCTTTGTTGCTGGAACATTTCTTGGCCTACAGATGCTATTTGCCAGATCATGGAGATGCCTGGCTACTCTTGTTAGGGATAGGGATACTTGCTAGGACTGGACGTACTCGCAGAAATGGGCAACAGAGCAGAGCTTTTAAATGACAGCATGAAGTGTGACACTGGAACACACCCACACTGCCATTTTCCTAATGTGAATTAAGTTAATGCATTTCAATTCCCACCTACCATGGGCTAAAATCATGCACAATCACAGCTTAGATCATGATTCTATTAAGCCCCAGTAATGCAACTACTACATTCATCTGTGCATAAACTCAGGAAGGCACAAAAGGTGGTTCAAAAATCACCCCATTAATCCCTGTGGCCATTAATCAGCAACCCAAAGACATGGGAAACTTTTCATTTTAGCTTGAAGCAGGAAAAAAAAAAAAAGCAAAAAAAACCCTCAGCAAGACCAAATCTGGCAGGCTGGTCTTACAATTTAGGGTAAATTAAGACACTCATCCAGCACACATGGGAAGAAGTAGTAAACTGGTGTCAAAGTGCTGCTTTTCAAAGATATTTAGCAGCAATTGTTGAAAGTAGCAGATTAACATCACTAACAGAGTCTGTTGGATTGACATATAGCAAGGAATAGGTCTAACAATTCTTGAGCGAACAACCACCAATATCTACTATTTCATATATAAAAGCTCAACTTCCACTTTCAAAAGTATGTACCACAAACAAATAAAACCAGCTCCACAGGAAGCTGACATTATATCCTAACATGAAAATCAGACAGAGATGCTAGGAATGAGTAACTCTGAATGCAAACTAAATAGAAGTCTTTATCTTTATTCCTTCTGACAACTTAATTGAGCCTTTCCATCAGTCACAGTCACTGAGCACAGAGCTGCCACAAGTCTGCTGGGAACAGCAGAGCTCCTCCTCTCCTTCCATCCCGATGGGTTGAACCCAAAGATGCCAGATTATTCAACAAGCAGAACACGATGCACCTAATCTGTGCCCCCCCCCAAGTAAGGTTAGGAGAAGAAAAAAAAAAATCCCTGCAACTCCATCTTTGCCACTGGTTAAACTGATAGCTCCTGCTATGTGATCCATCTCTTACTTAGAGGCATGGAGAGTCATAATGAATTTCCATTTTTATAGCTGCTGCCTCCAGAGTACATTAGGAAAACCTACATGAATTTCTCATTAGAAAAATAAAACAAAAATCACACTCCAAAACACAGAAGTTAGAAATAACCAGAAAGATGCAAGGCCACAAGGCTTGTCATGTGCAAGTTTATTTTAAGTAAAGTATCAGATATATACTTTACATATATAAAGCTTTTCTCAACACAATTCTCTAATTATTTCAAATACTTGTGTGATCTATTAATAAATATCCATTATTCGCCATCTCTAAATAAACAGAAGATTCAGTTACCAAAATCTGACACCTATAAGTAAAGTTCTGTTTTCTGCTCGTCCGGATTTTACCTTAGTTCAACTACAGTTAACAAAATTAATTATTTATCAACCTGAAAAAAGTAATTATTTCAAAAACTCAGCATGAATGAATTACTTTTTTGCTCAGAATCAAGAAGCTGGTCTCCTTGAGTTCCAAAACATCTTATCAATATTTAAAATAAATATTAAAAAAAAAAATGCTTTTGAATGTAGGCAGCAGAGCTTCAGGTACTGTCAATCTTTTTTAACCCATCCCCCTATTTATGAAGTGCTTAAAATGACATCTGAATGTAAGACACCTAGACAGAAAAGCATGCATGCATAATAAGGGTGTAAAAATAAAATTTTAAAAAGTATACGGTTTTGAGTTCTGACTGAAACCAGCAAGCTACCTCCCCTGTTTCCTCACAGTCAACATGGAATATCACGGTATGAAGAGAATCACATCTGCATTATTGTAACTGGAGTGTTTTAAAATGCAAGAACTCTAAAAACCATTAAAAAGCACAGACTTTTCATTAACAGAGGTCACAAAAATTCTTTAAAAACAAAAAGCCTACTAAAAAAAAACCCCAAACTTCAGTTATTTTACTTCTCCTTCTTTTTGAGTCTTTATGGAATGTAAACTGCATTTTCTAGCTTTATAGTCCATTATAAGTGTTAGGTATTTACTGTTAGGCTGAAACCCAAAATGTTAAGTGTTCAAATGACTCAATCTTACCTTCCCCAGTCCCTGCACATATGATTACATCTGCAGTAAACAATCAGTTAGTAATAACATGTCTTTTCTGAAGCAGAGCAGGAACAAATATGTAAAGATTAAACAAAAATCTTAATACATATGGCTAAACAATCGGCTTAACTGCTTGCAGTTTTCCTACTTGCTCAAGGATTTCTTAATGTAACTTGCTTTAAAATAAGACTGTTGAAAACGTCACTAACAAAACAGTTTTTGCTCCTTCCTCTAACCCAACCACTGAGGGAGCTTTTTCAGAAACACAATTTCAGGAACATATATATTAAAAAACCCCCTAGGTTGGTAAGTATAATTGAATGCTGCCTCTGTGGCAAACTTCCACGTTAACACAAGAGGGAAGAATGAGGAATGCAAGAAAAGGAGATGACCCCAGAGCAGAGCAGAGGACACTTGCAACAGCCTTCCCAATGACCCCAGAGCAGAGGACACTTGCAACAGCCTTCCCGGAGATGCAGAGATGGGTGTATGATAGTGACTGTCAATGACACCGGGAGAGAGAGGAAAGAAGGTTCAGATAAAGAAGGCAGAAAGTTCCAAAAATTTTTTCGATTGCTGTTGGTCCTAATACCAATACCATGATCTCTGCTTCCTGGCTGGCATAAATAATTCCAGGATTTACAAAGCAAAATAATTCAAATTAATAAAATCCAAAATAATTAAGAAGAATGTAAACTATGCCCAGCACACTATAACAAAAGGCAGTTGGGAAAAAAAAATAATCTATCTACTAGATGAGAGTTTATGACATTAATCTGGTCTCACATCAAGGAAGACTAAAGAGAGCTGCAGGTGAGTTTTTAAAACCAATCATACTTGAGATGCTGAGATTGCAGGTGGAATGAGGACAGAACTTCATTTTGGGAGCTCTATTAGCTGTTAAGACAGATGTTCTGAATTCACTCAAATTCATTTTAATGACAGCACACTGATTATAAAAGTCAAAATTCAATTTGAGAACATTTCTGCACACCAAATATACTATTTCTGTAGACAGAAGTAAAAAAAATAAAACACCACATTTTAGTTGCATATAAAACTACATGGCTAGGCTTAAATTTAGGTTGAATCCTTATAAAGAGTACTTGATGTTTGTTCCTTAGACTTTCTAAAAAAACCAGAACAACAACAACAAAAAATCAAAGCATCCCCCAAAAATGTCTCCAAAACATATATGACTGAGTCAATACAAGTAAGCAGAAGAAAAGAAAATTTACAAAAAAGACTCATAACCACAATCATGTTGTCTAACATTAAAATATCGTATGTGTTTTTGAAAGCACTAGCAATGAGCTAGAAAGAAGGACTTTCAAACCACAATGAGTATTCCTACTGACACAGAATTTATAAAGCACTCAGTCTTGCAAATGCTGTTAGAAGCAAAAGCGATAATAAAAGGAAAGCAATGGGAATATAAACACAGAAAGAGCCCAGGGAGTGAAAAATGCCCCCCTTTGATACATTTTTCTATCAGGACAACTCTTAGTAAGGAAAGGAAAACTGAACCATCGTTGACTTCTCATTAAATAAAGAAACACAAAACAGGCAACATTCTTTCTGAGAAAAGAACCAAGAAAACAATAAAGGAGGGAAAGGGGCAGAAGGAGAATTTAATCTCTGTCCCTTCTTTCAAGATGCAGCCTCAACTGTTCTCTCCAAGCATAGCACTGCTACGGCAGGGAAGAAAACAGACTAGATACTATTTCCCCACCCTTCAGGCTAGCAGAGAGAACTGAAGGATGAAACAGTGGTGGTAACTATGCTCTGTGCTCACTCCCATTAAAAATCCCAAAACAAACAGATTGTTTCCTGCACCAGGAACTCAATTGCTTGCTCCACTAATTAAATTTAATATTTATTTCTTTTGGTTGTCTGGAGTTTCAGGCAAATTCAAGAAAATCTGACAAATCTGAACTACTCTACCCTCCTGGAGATGACAACTGACACTTTAGTGCTGAGTTTAGGAAAACTAGTTGGGAGTCTGCACTGTAGATCATATTTGGGAATCATAAGTCAGAGGTTCCCCATGAAACCCGTACAGGTGGCTAGTATGAGTTAAAGAGAAGGGAGCAATTTTCTCCTGAAGGCTTTCCAAAGCCTCCTGGCAAAGAGGCTTTACCTTTAAGAGGCTGGAGGAACGGACAGAGATAAAATCACATGAAACTCAGCAGAGTGAAATCCAAAGTCCACCCCCTACCTCTGAAGAAATAACCATCAGTAAAGGCTGAGAACCAACCAGCTGGAAAGGAGCCTGGACAACAAGGTGACCACGAGTAAGCCATGTACCCTCACAGCAAAGGAGGGCCACAGCATCCTAGGCTGCATCAGGAGAGTATTGCCAGCAGGCTCAGGGAGGTGATCCCTCCCCTCTACTCAGCACTGGTGAGACATCTGGGGTGCAGAGTCCAATTCTGGGCTCCCCAGTACAAAAGTGACACCAAGATACTGAAGTGAATTCAGGAAAGTGCAAAGACGACGAAGGGGTTCCAGTATCTGTCCCATGAGCAGAGAGAGAGAGATGAGAGAGCTGGGACTAATTTCGCCTGGAGGACTTTCATCAGTTGTATAAATACCTGATGGGGAAAGTAAAAAAGAGGCAGCATGACTCTTCTCAGTGATGCCCAACAGGCAACGGGCACGAATAGAAAAACAATACATTTTACTAAAACATAAGAAAAAATAGTATTGTTGTAGTTGTGGAGCCTCCAGTCCTGGAAATATTCAAAACGAAAGGCAATGGCCTTGAGCAGGCTGCTCTAGTTGAGCCTGCTCTGAGCAGAGGGGTGGAGCAGACATCTCTAGAGATCCCTTCTGGCCTCAACTATTGCTAAATACATGAAGATCACAGAATCACATATAAGGTTCTGAATTAATTTACCCTGTTTTGTTGCCTCTTATCTTAGCCCACTTGGTTTTTTTTATTTTTTTTAATGTCAAAATTGTGACCATGTAAATGCCTAGGAGCTTTACTACCTACTTTAGACCCTAAATGAGTTCTGATACAGGTATTCTGCACAAATTCTCATACTTCACAGAGGTATCCTACCTCTGAAATTTAAACCACTGCTAGTTTTGACTACACATCACATTTAATCATTATTTAGTTTTCTCTTCTTCCCTTTAGGAAGTCAGCCTGAAGGAACAGAACACTAGATTGGAGATAAAATTAAATAATTTTTAATTTCCTCTGTTACAGAGCAGTAGACAAGAGCTGCCTATACACAAGAATTGTTCTCCTTTCACAAAATCTTTAGTCTTTCTATTCAACTCAAGGAAAAAGAATTTTGCTAATTGCAGCAATATTTCACTTGACCCTTTGTTCCATAAATTTAACACCATTTTTTTTTTAATCTAAACATTACCTTAAAGTTTGACAGTTTCTACAAAGTGTGAGGCATCCAATTTTCAATTACAATACAACAAAATTTAAAAGGAAGTTGGAACATGAATTTGTGACAGAACACACAGGAGTCCTTGTACAACTTAATGCATTGAGGACAATTTTTGGCTCACAGAACTGTCAAAGAATTTAGGTTAATGCTCATCTAGAAACTGCAAACTGAAGGTGAATAACCCTTACAGATTATCTTCTAATGGACCTGTTCTCTACAAGCACAGAAGAGAGGTACTTCTCATAAAAAGGTAAGCCTTAACTTTTCTGACAAATCAATACACAAACACTTTGTGGAGTGTAGTCCCCAAGTTAAAACAGGTTGTAATTAATGCCCCAAAGTAATCCAATGGAAGCATCATTTAGTGTCTCCAACCTAACTACTGTCAGATAAAACATGGCATATTGTACTTGCTTGCCAGAAATTTATTAATATTATTGCTCTCCTTGAAAGATATGTGACTTTTGCCTTGTAAGATTATATGAATCCTTGTATCTTAGAAGTGATCACCTGTTATAAAATATAACAGCTAAAATTTTTACCTTTAAATGTGGTCAGAAAGTCAGAGACAAAAATAATGTAGTCAAGATGTTCCAAATTAACACGTTCAATAAAATACCTCTTCTGATGCGTGCAACGCTGAAGTTTTAAATAATTTTTTTCATTTTACATTGTTGGTCAGGATATGCCTGCCCTAGTATATATTCTTTACTTTTGGATACTTTATTCAAAGACAGAAGTAACAGGTAGTGGATCTAGCAAAGAGAAGTACCATTGCTTGGTAGCATTACCCGCACAGACCTCCTGCAAACCGGCAGAGCCACCTGAACGTTGCCTTTCAAAGGTTTCAACACGGATCCCCATAGTGGGTCTAGCAAAGAGAAGCACCATTGCTTGGTAGCATTACCAGCACAGACCTCCTGCAACCGGCAGAGCCACCTGAACATTGCCTTTCAAAGGTTTCAACACGGATCCCCAGAGCTTTCTCCCAGAGAAACTGATGTGTGATGGTCTAGACAACTGGTCTGTGAGGTGGGTGGGGAGCTGGCTGACAGGCTGCACCCAGAGGGTGGTGGTAAATAGCTTCTTTTCAAACTGGCAACTTGTCAAAAGTGTGGTCACCTAGGGATTGGTACCAGGCCCAACGCTGTTTAATATCTTCAGAAGTCATCTGGATGATGGGATCAAGTGTACCCTGATGAATTTTGTCAATGACAGCAAACTGAGTGGGGAAGTGGACGCTTCAGAAGGGAGAGACACCCTGCAAGACAGCTTGAATAAGCTGGAAGAGAGGGCTAACAAGAACCTTATGAAGTTCAACAAGGACAAATGTAAGGTCTTGCACCTGGGAAAACATAATCCAGATGGGCAGAACAGGCTGGGATCTACCTAGCTGGGGAGCAGCTCTGTGAAAGGGACCTGAGGGTCCTGGTGCACAGCAAGCTCAACACAAGTTAACAGTGTGCTGCAGTGGCAAAGAAAGCCAAAAGGATGCTGGACTGTATCAGCAAGGGCATCACCAGCAGAGAGAAAGAAGTCATTATCCCGCTCTATCCAGGCCACACACTGTGTTCAGTTTTGGTCCCCACTATACAAAAAAAACATGTACAGGCTGGAGAGGGTCCAGAGAAGATGATCACAGGACTGGGAAGCCTGCCACATGAGGAAAGGCTGAGAGAACTAGGTTTGTTCAGTCTTGAGAAAAGAAGGCTTAGGAGAGACCTTATCACCATGTTCCAGTATTTAAACACTGTTTGCAGAAATGCTTACCTGTTGCTCGTGTCCATTGGTGGCCAAGCTTGAAGGAGTAAAACCAAGTGCTGAAACTCAGATGGACTGTGACTAGACTCCAGAAGTTCCAGAAATAGATCATACCTTTTTTCTTCATTTTCAATATCTGTTATCTCTACCTAGAAATGAAACAACAGAAAAATCAAAACCCACATTTCTTTTAAGAAATCAAGGATTTAAAAGCAAATCAACAATCTGTGAAGGACATCACTGTTGTAAAACAATCCAGGAACACAGTGAATGTAGTTTTCCCAGAAACTGATTTTCTTACCTGTGCTAATTAAACAGGAGAGCACACAGATGATGTGGAATGACCTAGGTGTAATCCCTAAAACAATGTAACCCCACACTGACATCTGTTTGCAGAAATGCTTACCTGTTGCTCGTGTCCATTGGTGGCCAAGCTTGAAGGAGTAAAACCAAGTGCTGAAACTCAGATGGACTGTGACTAGACTCCAGAAGTTCCAGAAATAGATCATACCTTTTTTCTTCATTTTCAATATCTGTTATCTCTACCTAGAAATGAAACAACAGAAAAATCAAAACCCACATTTCTTTTAAGAAATCAAGGATTTAAAAGCAAATCAACAATCTGTGAAGGACATCACTGTTGTAAAACAATCCAGGAACACAGTGAATGTAGTTTTCCCAGAAACTGATTTTCTTACCTGTGCTAATTAAACAGGAGAGCACACAGATGATGTGGAATGACCTAGGTGTAATCCCTAAAACAATGTAACCCCACACTGACATTCATTGATTAGTTCAGAGAATCTTATCTCTGTACTTCAAACAACAAAAAATTACTTAAATTTCCTTTTCTTAATATACAGACATATACACACACACATGTATTTTTAAAGAATGGGTATGTATATTGCTTCCCTAACATATATTACTCTCAATCACCTATGAAAATTCAATAGTTTTACCTGAAATTACAGCATCTGATCTCTTCTCCCACAGGAAAGAGCCTTGAAAGATGATTCTAAATTCATTTATCCAGTGAAGAACATTTGCTAGCAAGTACTGAAATATCTCTCTGTATAGGTGTTTGAACCTAAGAAACAAAAACTGACACCCCATCAACCAGCCACCAGACAACTATTTCAGGAAAAGTGTCCATCTAAGTTTAAAACTTGCAGCTTCTGCCAGGACTTGAATTCACTTCTGTTGATGACAGGTTCTTTTACTATGCAAACTGCAAGCAGTAATTATCTGTAAAGAAGTAAAAGGTCTGACTGTTGAAGGAAGGTTGCTATAAATGAGAACCAACTTGCTACTAAATGAGAAGCAACTTCTGTTTAAAAGTTTGGCTATCACACTAGGAGGGCTTTCACAAATGGAATAGCTCCTCTCTAGCTACCTGACATACAGAAAGTTTCTGGAGTTTAAAAATAATTTGTTACAGTAACAAGGTAACTGCCTCTGCATTATCAACACATTCTAACACGGAATTTTTCCTTCCAACTTTGAAAAGTTCCAGGATATCAAACACTTCAGTTTCATCTTATAATTCTGTTGAAGACACACAGCAATAACTGTTAACTTTTCTGTTTCAGTCCAAGTAGTTCTAAGACATCAAACATGGACAAAGTTTTCCTTAGTTCTACAGCTACTCTAAAAGATTAAAGATTGCATTCCCATTTTTTCAAAGCGACTCTGATACATCAAGGGAAATTTTTTCAAAAGAGTTTGGAAAACAAAGATTACTGATGCATTTATTGAGTTGCCTACATAGTTTGCGACTTTAAAATATTTAGTGCAGAAAAACTGTTCACTTCTGTCTCCAGGGTACATCTGAAAGCACCATATATTAAAACATTTTAGAGAGCGAAGAAATGTGTCTGAGATTTGTCCATTTAAAATGCTTCTCTGTACAGCAAGTGTCACATAGCAGCCATCCGTTACCCACTTGTAATATCCCTAAATTCCATCTACAGCTGCTAATATAAGATATTATCATCTACAATATTTAAAACACAAGGCTGTAAAGAGAAGGGAGAAGAACAGGAAATGGTAAAAGGGCTATAAGACATGCTAATCTCTAAGGATAAAAAAATATTTAGTAATTCAGCAAATTATGTACTATCTAGAAAACAGAAGATCTCATTGCTTCATCTGTCCCCAAACTCCTTTTTCAGACAACTAGCTCTAAATATTTAAACCACGTAAGTGACATTCTGGATGGTCCATTGAGTACATTTTAATATATTTGCACAAACAGCATGTTACTTCAAAACACAGACTAAGTGTTCAGATCTCTCTAATGATAACTGCAAAAAATGGAAAGAAATAGCACAGACAATATTAACAGATGGGAAAAGCTGTCACAGAAATTGAGCCATTAGTAGCAGAGAGTAGATGAGAGTGGATCAGACATTCTATTCAACATGAACCAAATTAAAATAATTCTGCCTCAAATAATAATGCATCTTTAAAATATCAATAATATTATGAAATAACAATGCATCTTTACAGACTCAGGTTTACTTTTAATGAGGTTAATTAATCTAACATTATAATATGTTTTGGACAGCTGGATCCTTGCAACGTGACTACTCATAACACAACACATATTAATTCAATCAAAGTAACTCAGAAGAATTACTTTGTTATTCTTAAATATGGTGTCCATTTCTTTCTACAATGGCATTTTTCAAGTTGCCTACATTTCCCAATAAGAGTAATAAAAATAAAGTGAACTTTCTGCAGCATTTGCTATTTATAGTTTTCTTAAAAACTATTGAAAAGTCACTTTTTATATGGCACTTTAAATGTACATCACTTCAATTTACTGTGAAACAGAAGAGATTAGAAAGTAACAACACAGTGTATAAGTACACATAACTTTAGAATGCATGTGGTGATGTAAAATGCAGCACTAAGGACAGAGGAAATGAAAGGTTAATGAAAGTGAAGGTTAATGAAATGGAAAATACCTAAGTATTGATGAGTAGATGACAAGTATGATTACTTTCGAAAAAAAAATGACTAGTGTTATCCTACCTTAAACTCCCCACCTCTCCATCTTTTAAGTCCTAGCTATTTTCCCTGCTTCGTTTTATCTTACGCTTCTGTGCATCGCTCAGTCATCCCTATGCTCCACACACATCTGCATTTCAAGTATGTTTTAAGCATTATTTCATTCCTATGACAGCACGGTTGTTAAAATAACTTTTTTTTTTTCTGAAAAAGAAAAGCCGAGACTCAGATGTAAACCCATCCTTTAACACCAAGAAGGCCTGACTTTGTGACACAATGGTCACACAATCAGCTGTATCAGGAATATTTTTCAAAAGCATTCCTGAGTTGAAACATCATCAAATACATGCTGATTCTGCAGAGACTGTGTCCACACTTCACATTACACATTGATAAGTAGTCCCAACTTGTTTAAACAAGATTGCAGTGTGTCTAAAATTGTACCTTCTGAGAAGCAGCTGTATTTAACTTGTCTGTATATACCTTTAGACAATAAAGATGATTGAAAACTATGCACAATTTGCCCACTAGCATCACTAGAAAAATCCTAATGAGCAGACGATCAACACTATGTACCAGAAACAGACAACAATAAAACCTTTAAAACCTTCAAAGGATTGTTATTCCTATAAACAAGAGTCCATTTTAAGTTAAATATCACTGCTATGACGTAAATCAAGGCACTTCCTTTAAATAGTTTCTGCACTGCTTTATAGTTTGAATGACAAGATACCTTGCCCTTTCTCTAATTCTTTCCTGTTAATTTTCCTGAAATAGAAGTTATAATCAAACCACAAAAGAAGCGATAGTTCCTTGCTACAAGAAAGCAATTAACTTGGAGGAGCACATTGGAACAAGGGTTTTTTATTTATATTTAGTACACATATATATGTGTGTGTGCATATATATATATATACACACATAGAGATACATATATAATACATACACACAGAGAGAGAACATACGCTTTCCTCTGTATCGCCTCCTCTTTCCAGGGCTGAGGGAGAACACAGTGAGGAAGCAGCCACCTCACGCAGCAGAAACAGAGTTCTGAACAGAGGGTTAGTTAAGGCTGTTGTTTTAATGTACTAACACAGCAAAAGGATTAAAATGTCCACTTTGAACTAAACACACTGCAGCGACTCAGAATGATCTATTCAGATGACTGAATTGTGCAATGCAACAAGGCACTGCATTTCTACCTGTATGATCATCTTTAAACCTTGGGGATGGCATACTGTAACTCAGCCTTTCCCACCTCTTTTTTCTTTTAAACCAAAAATCAAAATAATCCTTCTAATATACTTGAAGGCTATGCAAAGATAACCTGCCACAAAGTGCACAGAGCCCTGATAGCACAAGTGCCTGCAAAAAAGAACCTGTCACTGAACAGAATAACGAGGCCTGTAGCAAGGCAGTAAGGAGCATGCTTGAACTTCAGATGATCCCAAAGGAATATGAAAGAAAAAAAAAACCAACATGAAAGCAAGGACTATCAGTTTTAACAACAGATTTGCTCAATTCTTTCTTGAGTTTCCTTAGATCATGCCTTCGCTTTGGCAGTAGAATACAGCTGGCTTCACGTTTTTCATTAAAATAAAAGGATGCACGAATATTTACCACTATGGGAAAATCAATTAGAGGAATTAATTTTAGAAATGATACTCATGATAAATTATAAAACAAAATACAAATTAAGTAAAACCAAACCTCACGTTAAACTGCTAACACACACAATTTCAGTATCAATGAGGGACTAAATATGTTTAAAAATCAAGATGTAAACATCTGCTAATGTTCCTTAAAAGAGTATCTAGGAAATTAACAGAACAAAACACAGGCTACAAAAGCAGTATCAAGTGTTACTTAGAACTGCATTAAATACCACCACACCAGCTGCTTGAACCAGTGCAAACTCCTCTTAATCATATGGTCTCCTCCTGAGGACTTTAATTTTTTTTTATTTTTTTTTTTTTACACCTTTTCCCAGTATTTCCTGTTATTAATTAGCAATGGGTTAGGACAGCCCATAAAAGAGTTCTGACTCATCCCATATTATCAATCCTTAATAAAAGCAAAAAATTATTCCATCTTTCTCAAATATTGACCAAGACATAAAATTAACTACATTTCTGAATGGGAATGCCAACTGCAGCTACAGCAGAAGGCATAAATCAGATCTGCTTTTTATTGGAGATATATTCTTCTGCCTGTTTTTCAGCATGGCCACACAATACACCTCATTGTATTACTTGATTTCAGCCGTCAAAACAGCTATTTTTCCACAAGTAGTTATGGTCTGTTTACCCGTAGCAGAAACCTGACATAGCATATGTTCAATCACCCATCCTCTTACAGGGAGACTTGGGAACTTGCTGTAACTTACAAATCTTAAGAAAACTAAAAGATTGCTGAAAGATTTATTGCTGGAGTCTACTTATTTATTAAACAATTGGCCACAATATCTCAGTTCTGAAATCATTTTGCTAGTAGGAAGTTATATCAGTTCTTGATATCCAGAGCTGAAATAAAAATGCACTTATAATCCCTCGTCAAATAAAACCCCAAACTGTTCTCCCTGATGATAAAATCTTTCGAAGATTTATATAGTCGTCTTCCCTCACAGATTAGATACTATTAAAAATGTTGAAACCACATAACATGCTTTATCCACTTTCAATGCACGAAGTTTTGATTCATCATCTTGTTTCACAGATTTGTTATTACTTTATAGATACTCATTGTGTGACACACATGAAGGAGGCCAAATATGAGAAGTTCCCTCCAAAGTTTGTTCTGAAGCTTTTACATACCTAATATTTTATAAAAATTATAAAATATAAAAAAGAATGATAAGGTTAAATAAAGCTGTGGACATCATCCACGACTGATAAATAAAACCTTTGGCATGGCAGGCTGCAGGATGAGTTGTTCATTCAGTCTATTATCTCACCCTTGAAGTTAGTTTAAAATCAGTACTTAGAGCACAGTGGAATGTTGCTGTACCTAAATTGTGCTCCCGGGGCATAAATATCCACTATATATATTCTCCTGATCCTATAGGAAAAACCCATCTGATATAGCTGTAAAAGCTTTATTGCTAAAGCTATATAATTGGAGTATCTGGTGCTGACCGACCTGGCTGATTAACCTAGAGTTTTGTTTAAAAAAATAGAAATGCCAATAAAAAGATCCAGCCAATCCAGTCCTCTCCTTCTCCTGAGATAAAACACAAAATGCTGCCTATTTACATACAAGAATGGTGAGCAGGAAAATTAAAGCAGACAGACCTCCACCTCCCTCTGCCCAATGAAATCTGGTCTGCATTACACAACATAACAATGTGACCATGGCAGAGCCATGGATTTCATCAACAGATTTTGTTGACTGCTAATGTTCTAAGGAAATAATTAATAAAGCTGTTTTTAACCAAAGAATCAAGATGTAGAACTCAAAAAAAATTTTTCCTTTATTATAATTGCTTATTTACTGAGAAAAGCTACATCCATGCTTAAAACCAACCCCCTATATTTAAGGCAGAGACATTTGTGGTTTCCAAGAGCTGCAACCAAAAGCCTACTGATTTACATCATTAGAAAATTTATTTTATTGTATCTACTAGACTGTAATGTAAATATTTCAAAATATGTTCTTGTTTGTCACTGCAGCATCAATTTGAATTAATACGGCATTGAAAACATAAACACTAAGCAGGCATTTGAGTAGTCCCTTCTTCCTACGATACATTTTCAATATGTCAGGGCTCCCTTGTAAAATGCAGTGCGTTTTTATTTATCATCCCCCTCTTTTCCAAGCTCTAGTGGTAGACAATTCATCTATGTTGCATTTTAAAATAATAGGCAGATCTGACATGAAAGATTATATTCAGATTCAAGATAGGGAATGCTGATGCTAAAATTTGCTTCCACTCATTAGACAGGGCTTAACATGGTTTATAAACAATGACTAAAAGGACTGATAACAATTTGAGAGAATTTCTGTAATTGCCATTTTGGTGTGCTGTTCAAGGCATAAAAATGCAACAGTCTTGCCTTAAGGAGTTTACAGTCTAATTTGGTAAATCAGCAAAGAAAATACTGCCCTTGCTACACAAACAGGCCAGAGGGGGTTGGTCACCGAAGAAATTAATCATCCCATTTTGTGGGTCATTCCCTGTTCTGCTGGTATCTGTGCGGCTCCGGAAAAGTCTGCACAAACGTAAGTTACTGAAACCTACTTCCAGTACAAGGCTGCAAAGTTAAAAGCTTGTTACAAAGGAAATAAAACATTACAACCTAAGTTAAATAGATATTTAAAAGTTACGTATTCACAAAATGAACACAAATGTGAAAAATCACCAGTAAAAAACAAAGTGCAGAAGTGTACAACTCTTCCTGAAATTGCAGCGCTACTGACCCTGCAAAGATAAGATCAGGTGTTTTTAAAGGCTGCTATTTATTTCATTCTCTTCAAATTGTTTCAAAATGCTAGACATCCTATCAACCTTGACATTAGACATGTTATATACTTGTGAAACAAAGCAAAACCACAAGCACATATTGAAACACCTTATTCAAGACCAGAGCACCGGCAAACCCTTTTTAAAGGCAAGCCCACAAGTGTACTCCTCAACACACTACCAGCATCCCATCATTTCTAAACCAGGCTTTCTTTAAAAAGAAAAGTTTTAAGTTGCGATTGAGAGGGAAATCCTCAAAGACAAAACAGGGTCAGGCTGGTGAGAGCAGTGACAGGCTTGGAAGAATGAACCACGGTGTTATTCAGCCACCCCTCTATCGGTGCAAGAGCACACACAAAGAAACCAGCCAAGAGTAACCAGAGTAGAACTGTGAGCTTGGGCATGGACAGTTTGAGATGTGTGGTGAAAGGTGTGGAGGAGGCCTCACGTACCGCCAGAGAAGCTAAAAGCTAGTGAACTAATTGTTCTGTGACACATACACTGGAAGTCAGAGACTCCAAGAAGAACTACTACTCTTTTTCCAGTTCTTACTCCTAATTAACCCTCTCTGACTACCCACGGACAAGGGCAATACCAGAGTAAGTTTCACATTTACTTTCCCTACTCTTCCTTTCATGTCTGGATTTTTTTAGCCACAGTTGGAGACAGAATACTGGGCTGAACTCGACCTTGACCTGAACCGGCACTGACATTTTTATGTACTCACACACTAATTAAAATTTACATTACGAAAACAAACTGGGCCCACAATATTTTGTTATATGTAGTTTCCATGTGGAATTGAGGGAATTTATACTCTCACAAGGTAGCTGAATAGGAGTCAATGAGGTCAAGTGAAACTCACTTCTCAAAGATGTAATTTACAGACTTCATCTCAAATTTAATATCTCTTTCTCCCCTTCTTCCCCCAGTATTTATTTAAATTTTGAACTTTAAACAATAACGTGATATATAGTACCTTTTACTCTATGTCCTAGCACCATATTGCCATGTACAGAGTTAAAGGCAACTAAGAACTCATTTATACAGCACTAGGTGTTAACATTCTTTAAATATTCACAATGATTTAGAATTAGATTCAAAAGATTTCCTAGTAAAAAGGAATACTGCCAAATGACTACCGTGAGACACTGACATAATCTGCTTCCTCAAGGAGCATTCAGTTTTAGTACTGCACTTACTTCCAAGTTTGGGAAAGTCTTTTTTGGAGAGCTTATAAAAACTTTTACTTTTGAGAAGACTCGTGGAAAATTGTGGTTTAGATTATAAAAGTGTTAGTTTACTCACACCACTGTTGGATAAGAAAGTCCAATTTAATGAGCACATATGTACAACTAAATTGTAAATCTGACAAGTTCAAATATTTCCTGTGCACTAAGTTCCTTTAATAAAAATTTGTATGCCAATGTGTGTCATTGAGAAGTCCATCTTTCCTTTAGCACAGATGAGTTTTGCCTTCTCAGAAATATATTCCAAATATATTCCCCTCATGGCAGAGAAACCTGTCAGTTTTAAATAAGACTTTTTCATGGTACTTTCTCAATCTGCCCAAGTTTGTATGTGGATAATCCCACTTTCAATTCATTTTGGATCCTGGTAAATGGAAACCTATTACGTGGTAGTAAGTCACAGCTGAGAGATGGTACCTTTTTAAAAACTGTTATGTTGGGCTCACAAATGCCCCCATATAATGATGAAATTTATTTCTATTTTACAAAAAAAACACTGTAGGAAAAACATCATTTAGTTTGGAGCCTGGACCAATGCTGCAGATTAAATTCCTTTGCTTGAAAGAAGCATTTCTGAAGATATGCTTATGGAGTTATTCCAGTTAATAAAAAGCAACAGTTTTATTAAGGAATAACCACTTAAACCCAACAAAACAATATAACAAATCGACAGAAAAAACCCACCGCATTCAAAGTACTGTTGATTTCCTTACGAGGGGGAATATAACCTGAGACAGCGACGTAAAGGCCTACCTCACATCTCCCCTCCGTTTGAGACCAACGAGGAGGCAGTTCTTGGTGGAGTGTACTCCAAGTCCTGAACTCACAAAGAGAACATGAGCTGCTATGACCTAGACTTTGGAAAAATAGCCACTGCCTGACAGACCGGAGGGAAGCATCTGCTATCAAAACAGCCACCTTAGAGCAATCAATACAAAATTAAAACTGAAGTCAAGAGTTTTGCATGGCAAACTCGGTGCTCACAACCCATGCTTTCTGCCCCAAAGGAGGGAGAACTCTCAGATCAGGCTTTCTCGCATTTTCCCCCAAAGCTGGTCTTAGATGTGAATCTGAGTGCTGACCACACCTGAAACCCACACATGGGTACTAACGGGATGCACATAAGCTCACAGGTCAAATCCTGCTCAAACTGAAGCCAGAGAACAGGATAAGCAAATTATGGGATTCAAGTTTAAAAACAAATCAACCAGAAGCCTACCGGTGATGAATCAAACACAAGCTCAGCCACGTGTGGAGTTGCCTGTCTTGCAGAAATACCTAAGAACTATTTTCTTCTGAAGTGATTTATACGTTGTTTAATTCCTTATCTGCTTGATATGCAGCTCACTCAGAAATGCATATAGATTCAATAAACACAAATGCATTGCTTAATGCATAAAAATGCATAACTCATGCAAAAAATAAAATCCATTCATTTGTATTCTGCAGGAGACTACGTCCTAATCTGCAAATACATTTCGGCACAGAGAAAACCTCTGAAGACTGTACATAGATATTGATAGAGGGGTAAGGGCAAATAAAGAAAAAATTATGCATTTGAAAGATTTATATATCTAGCTAGCTCGAACTGAGACACAGTATTAACAGATATGTAATTTAAAATGTATATTGACTAGGTGTCAGTTAATAGGTACAAATTTGGATCTATGTAAATCATGGCTAAATAACATCTGTGCAACATGAGGGACTTAAAAACATGTAAGTCATTTTACTTGTATGCGCCAGCTACTAATCACTGTTTCACAATTCATAATCTATATATAATATAGATACTCTACGTTTAGAACAGAAAAGAGTGTTGGAAGACGCAGCCTAGAAATCACAAGATTTTAATTCTTAAGTATTAATTTTAAGCTGTTAAATCAGCATCAGCCATTTCCCTCCATACCTTATGCAAGTGGCTTTTCAATCTACCTTTTCTGACCATCACTACCACCAAGCAGCAGTGCATGCACAAGCTCCCAGTACTCAGCCACATGTATAACTGTCATCCTGATCAGTCTGCAATTCTTGCTAATAGAAGAAAAATTATTTTAAAACCTGTTTTCATGTAAACGAAAACTTGTCAAAATTAATCTTTCCAAAATGTCATCCTGCAGACGGGCGAAAAGTAAAAGACACGTTTTTAGAAAGAACAGCCCACTATAAACTAAGATACTCTCTTTTAGGAGCAAGTTGTTGATGTTGACTCACATTTTAAATAATATTTATGTACTTTTATTTTCAGTAAAAAACAGAAAAGAAAGAGACTTCAACTTTTAAAGCAAAATTCCACTAATACTTATGACCTAGAGCAGGATTTAGCAGCACTTAGAGTACCAAGTAGATGGATACCACAAAGTTATTCAAGCTGTAAAAACTGAAATAAATGAATAGCTCTCTTGCAGTGATAAAAATAATCAGAAGATGCAACATCATGCAACTGTCATATCAAATGGCAGTACATAAGCACTGCAATTGGTGGTTTTCTTTTTCATTTGATGTAGTGAAAGTGAGCGAGTCCCTACATAATAACAGCAACAGTATGGAAAAAAACCCCTCATTCTCTCAATCAACATGAACTATAAGAAATTACTATGAAGTAAGAACTATTTTAATAACACCTGAGGGGGCTTCTCAGATGATACAGAGTTTACAGACCACTTAATAAAAAAAATTCAGCTAGCAAGATGGTTTATGGAATAAAAAAGCATTTAAAAAAATCCACAACACAGTATCAACCGAACACCACAGTTATTAATACAAAATGCTCATTTAGATATTAACAAGATAATGCCTAAAGAAAAACAGTTTTAAAATTTACTTATATTTTTAAAAGACTTTTAATAACATTCCTGACTAGAAAGCACTGAAGAAATTGATCTGCTAACAGGAACAAAATCAAAACACACAACAGGAAAAAACAGTTTATAATCAAATACTGAAGGTAAAAAGTAGAATTTCTCATGATTTTATGACTGCTTCTTTGCTTATCTAAATTAAACGATGTTTTTGGAGGACTGCAAGCACTGAACAGATAATACTGCAAACAAATGAGCTAGCTTTTGTTGGTCAAGGACACTGTAGAAAAAAACCTTCAATTGACATTAAAAAAAACAGTCTAAGCTAAGTAACCATATGATGGCAAATAAAAAGTAACAATGGTAAAGCCATCACATTTTAAAATATGCTAAATTAGCCTCATCAAGTCAAAACAGGAACCTGGGCCTCACTAAATTAAATTCAGAGACCTCTGGTTAATGTACAGCTGAAGTCAAGAGAGCAATCAAGGTGTTGGGATGCACAAGCACGGACTGTTAATTTCCACAAGAACATCACATTCACTTCTCCAATTACCTCCTTTGGAAGTCACACTGCATGTTACAGTGGGCTCTGAGATAGAGGGGAGAATAGGTAGATGTAGAAAACACTGTGGATGAGGCAACATGATTGGAATTGTTTACTCACACTGAGTAAACAACAGAAGAAGGAAAAAAAGAGTAGTGAAGTACATAAAACAGAGCAGGGATTTTGATTTTCTGGATTTTACTATCCTATAAAATAGAACATCACCACATACCAAATCATATAAAGAGGTAAAAAAAAAAAAATCCTTCTACAAATTTTTAGCATGTTTTGCACTCGATGCTGTATGGTGTACAGAGTCAAGAATTTAGCAAGACACCCAAGGATGAATCACAGTTCATCCACCAATTTCTTTGCCATAGAATAACAGAACTCTGAGTACCTTACTAATGACTCTTAATTTTTCTGAAACTGAGATAAAAGCAGAATATGCAATGTTTAAACCATTCTCCACTTATAACTTCATTACAAAAGACCTATTACAGAAAGTGAATTATCCCCCATGAATCCACTCCAGAGCACTCTTATCTTCCTCTGAAGCAACTGCTGTGAGCCACAGAATACCCTAGGACCCAGGGCTCCCGTTCAAAACCATCATGTTCACTCAAGCTCTATTGCTTTCCTCTCCACTTTCTCTTATCCGATTTATTTGTGTAGCTAATGGAAAAATATTTCATTTGCATCTTAAAGTATTTAATTAATCATACACGCTACAATTTATGTTCCCAGTAAAAATACATTTCACATGTTCTCATATGGATAAATTGCACCTTCAAGGAACGGAAATTCGTGTTTTAAAATATTAATTAAAACTTAAATTAAATTTCTTAAACTTAATTTTTATGCATTACCAGTGGAGAAACAATGTCTCTAGAATTATAAACAACATCATAACGAATTTACTTGAAGTTGATAGGACCATAAATCTTTCTTCTAATTAAGCACTTTTCACAAACAAAAGATGACTGAGGATTAAAGAGATACAGTTCCTTCACTAGTATTTTCCCAGATCAAGCTAAATACAGGTCATGGTTACCTGACAAATGACTTCAGCAAAATTAATCGAGAATTCTTACATCTCTCTGTGCTTTTCAAATCCTTTCGTTTAAATCTCTCTGACACAAGTAGAGGAAATGGGAAAAAGTTGAAAACCACTGGACACTGAGTTATTCATAGAATCATAGAATTGCCCAGGCCGGAAGGGACCTCCAAAGGTCATCTAGTCTGACCTCCCCACAGTCAGCAGGGACACCCCCAACTAGACCAGGTTGCCCAGGGCCTCATCGAGCCTCACCTTGAATATCTCCAGGGATGGGGCCTCAACCACCTCCCTGGGCAACCTGTTCCAGTGCTCCACCACCCTCACAGTCCTAATCTAAATCTGCTCCCCTCCAGCTTGAAGCCCATGGAGACCTTTTTCATGAAGTGGTACGAAGAAATATCACATAAACAGATACACATTTTTCATACAATGGGGGAAGAGAAAAAAAAAGAGCAATGAAGGCTTGACAATCATACTCAAGTTCTCAGAAAGTCATTATGTTAATGTAGACATTATGAAGTCACAGAAAACTTACATATGGTATACATAAATAGCCTATATAAAGGAAGGGCAAATGTGTGTGGGATGTATATCACACAAACGCAAATTGATTTTTACATTTTTAAAGCTAAACTTTAGGGAATGTCATGGTTTAACCCCAGCCAGCAACTAGGGCTGCACAGCTACTAGCTCAATACCCCCAGTCTCCCTCCAGAAGCACAGGGAGAAGACGGAGAAAAGGGGGTAGAAAGGAGAAAAAAAACCTCATGGGTTGAGATAGGGACAGTTTAATAGAACAGTAACAGAAAAAGAAAATAACAGTAATAATAATGGTAAAAGAACAAACAAAATAAAGTGATACAACGCAAGTCACTCGCGCCACCCAATGATCGGTTGCCCAGCCTGACCCAGGCAGTGATCACAGATCCCTGCCCCACTGGCCAACCCTCATTTATATACTGAGCATGATGTCTATGGTATAGAATATTCCACTGGCCATTCTTATATGGGAAGCTGAAAAAGTCCTTGACTAACATCATCTGGCAACAACTAAAACCATATGCGTTATCAGCGTCATTCTCATGCCAAATCACAGCAGCTACTAGAAAAAAAATTAACTCTATCCCAGCTGAAACCAGGACAAGGAAAAAAAAAAAAAAAAACCAACAGATAAAAGAAAAAAAATCCCTAAAGTTAGAATCTTAAATTCACATTAGGTATCCCTTCGAATTTTAAAAAATGCCTAGCCCTCAGCAGCTCTATACCACAAGATCATGAAAAAAACATAAAGAGATACAGTTCCTTCACTAGTATTTTCCCAGATCAAGCTAAATACAGGTCATGGTTACCTGACAAATGACTTCAGCAAAATTAATCGAGAATTCTTACATCTCTCTGTGCTTTTCAAATCCTTTCGTTTAAATCTCTCTGACACAAGTAGAGGAAATGGGAAAAAGTTGAAAACCACTGGACACTGAGTTATTCATAGAATCATAGAATTGCCCAGGCCGGAAGGGACCTCCAAAGGTCATCTAGTCTGACCTCCCCACAGTCAGCAGGGACACCCCCAACTAGACCAGGTTGCCCAGGGCCTCATCGAGCCTCACCTTGAATATCTCCAGGGATGGGGCCTCAACCACCTCCCTGGGCAACCTGTTCCAGTGCTCCACCACCCTCACAGTCCTAATCTAAATCTGCTCCCCTCCAGCTTGAAGCCCATGGAGACCTTTTTCATGAAGTGGTACGAAGAAATATCACATAAACAGATACACATTTTTCATACAATGGGGGAAGAGAAAAAAAAAGAGCAATGAAGGCTTGACAATCATACTCAAGTTCTCAGAAAGTCATTATGTTAATGTAGACATTATGAAGTCACAGAAAACTTACATATGGTATACATAAATAGCCTATATAAAGGAAGGGCAAATGTGTGTGGGATGTATATCACACAAACGCAAATTGATTTTTACATTTTTAAAGCTAAACTTTAGGGAATGTCATGGTTTAACCCCAGCCAGCAACTAGGGCTGCACAGCTACTAGCTCAATACCCCCAGTCTCCCTCCAGAAGCACAGGGAGAAGACGGAGAAAAGGGGGTAGAAAGGAGAAAAAAAACCTCATGGGTTGAGATAGGGACAGTTTAATAGAACAGTAACAGAAAAAGAAAATAACAGTAATAATAATGGTAAAAGAACAAACAAAATAAAGTGATACAACGCAAGTCACTCGCGCCACCCAATGATCGGTTGCCCAGCCTGACCCAGGCAGTGATCACAGATCCCTGCCCCACTGGCCAACCCTCATTTATATACTGAGCATGATGTCTATGGTATAGAATATTCCACTGGCCATTCTTATATGGGAAGCTGAAAAAGTCCTTGACTAACATCATCTGGCAACAACTAAAACCATATGCGTTATCAGCGTCATTCTCATGCCAAATCACAGCAGCTACTAGAAAAAAAATTAACTCTATCCCAGCTGAAACCAGGACAAGGAAAAAAAAAAAAAAAAACCAACAGATAAAAGAAGAAAGATCCCTAAAGTTAGAATCTTAAATTCACATTAGGTATCCCTTCGAATTTTAAAAAATGCCTAGCCCTCAGCAGCTCTATACCACAAGATCATGAAAAAAACATATTATAACAATATGAGGGGAAAGGCTAAATGAAATTACCTTCTCTAAATGACAAAGCTATTTGCATTTAAGTGGCATGCAAACAGTAATTACATTTTGCATTTGCATAATAATTAAACAATCCCTTCAAGACAAGGTGTGTCTTCTATAAGCTTCCCAGTTATTAACTTCTTATCTTAAACTAACCCTTGGTTTACCTAGAGAAGCTTTGTTAGCGCTGCTATAACTCCATGGGGCAAAACCCTAACACTTATTACTGTAACTTATGCCTTGTAACTGGTCACTGAACTGAACGACAATGTACCCACATGTAACCTGTCAGCTGATGCCTTACGTGTGTTAGACAGTGCTGTGAGTCCTTACAGACTATATTTTTATATATTATATGAAAACAAATGGATTTCCCATCTCAGATGGATCAAGCTAAAATTCGATATGAACATTCTAAAACCATGTTTTTCTCAGCCCCACCCAACATTTTTTTAATATATTTTAAAAAGTCAGTATTTTGACCCATATTTTTCATGCACCAGTTAACTAGAAAATTACAGAACCTGAAAAGCTCAGATAAAATTCATCAAGGGGATTAAAACAACGCATGCCTCCTCCCTCCAGTAGCGTAGGACGCTACTGGAATGTGAATTAAAGACTCTCAAGCCTTTGAAAAATGAGGACCCCTGAATTTTTAATTCTGTTAACTAATCATTAGAGAACTGGAAATTGCTGTGTTTCTGGCCGTTTGATAGGTAGCTGCTTCCATAAAGCATATTTTTAATTTTGTAAGAGCTGGCCTGCTTCCCAGCAGCACATTGATTTGTGGGACCACTACTTACATCACCTAAAGCATAATTAAATATTAAGTCCCTCCTTGATGTATGCAAAGTCTGACTAAGAGGATTAGTAGACACACTGAGGGTAGCTTTCACACATTTTCTGGTAATTGAACACTGCAATATCATTAAACTTATCTTTACTCAATAGAAATCCACATTCATCCTTTACAAAATCTGCTGTCCCTTTTTGTATGAAGGAATGGTAAAGGAAAAAGAGGGATCCCTTAAAAGCATGTAAGAAACGTCAAGAAAGTAGCGACAAAACAATCTGGAAGTAAGAGAATGACTACATTTTTGAAATACTTACAATTTAAAATTAATTTTAAAAACAAACCAAAAAACCCCACAAAACCCCAAGCAAACCTTTAAACACCTTCTCCTACAAGCTAAAAATAGCATTTAATCCACCCACATCCCTCTCTTTTTCTTCTTTTTTCTTCTTTTCTTTTTTTTTTTTTTAATATTATCAAGGGTTTTCCTACTTCACTGGATGAGAAAGGATGACCAAATTAATAAAGGTGTAGTGATGTTAGAGAAAATGATATCTACAGACAAGGCAGACACAGCAGCCTGAGCACGTTTGAAAGACGTAATTCCTCGTGTGTACTTTTTGACCCTGCTTCACTCAGGATTACCCAGCAACCTGATAAAACTTTTAAACTGTGCTTCAACATCCCCTTCTGTAGAACAGGGTTGCTTCTGAAGGTCTTTGTACCTGAAGCATTAACCTGCACAAGCATCTTGCTTAATTAATGCTTTGCCAAAAGCTCACATACAAATCTCTCTTCACTTTTCAGCAGTCATGTAACTACCAAATTCTGCAGCGTTCTTGGTTCACTAACCACGGATGATTGTGAAACGTACCTAGGCAAAATTCAGAGAAGAGTTTTCAATATGCTATTTTATTATGCTATTTTCCCTGTTTGTTAATTCAAAAGCAAGCAAACAACCATCAAATAAGATCATCACTTGCTTTTTCTAATATCAACTTGTAGACTAGCATTTGACATCATCTGACTCAAAGAAAAAAAATAGTTTAAGTAGTGGATCACTCATTTTTTTTCTAGGACATATGTGAAGAACTCTGATTATCAATGACTGGTACCTAATAGACAAACCAATATGACTTTTCTGTCTGAAGTGCACATTAGTTTCCTTGCACAAAATATTCAATGAAAACAAAGGGTTCTCATTGATGCCGTTGGCTTGAACTGACACAAAAATTAGAGTAATTTTTAAATATGTTCCAACAGGACTCATAATTGCACTCGGTGGCAGGAATTGGAATGAGACAACGATTTTTATATAAGTGCATATAAACACAGCTTTCACTATTGCCAAGCATAAAAACTATTTCTTACCTTAGCTAAATAATAAACACTATATACAGATAATTTTGTATTACAGTATAGTATACACATTTTTTACACAATTAGCTCTGAAAGGTGCTTATCTAGCACAGTACTTCAGCTTTTCACTACATGGCTTTTTGCACCACTTTCTTACTCGTCAGCAAAAGAGCAGAGCACATAAGAGTCAGCAGCTCTGTGTTACGAGCAGATGGAGCGCTGCTTGGAGTAAGTACAAACCTCTTCCCTCACAAAAAACAGGTACACTGTCCTGCTCGAAACAAGGAGTATTCTAAAAGCCCACCAATTCAGGAAACAGAAATTATTAACATATTATATGAAGAGACCTAAAGGGGCTGGAAGATGGCTCCAACAAGAATCACAGGAGGTTTAACAGCCACGTCACACCAGGGACAGCCAGGCTGAGAGGTCCTTGGGGGTCCTGGTGGGCAGTGAGCTACATGTGACACAGCAGCACGTGCGACGCATTCAATTAATTCCTAAAACATCCCGAGGCAAAACACAAGTGGATGTGACTTTCATGTTGTAAAGTTATATACATTTTGACTTATCAGACTATGGGAGAAAATAAAAGTGATCTGATATATTTCTCAAACAGGCATAATGACTCTCACAAGGTTTCTGTCAAATACAGGTTCTTTTTTTGTCTTCTACAGAAATGGATAAAAGCCATTACCTATCTGTAACTTTTTTTCTTAAAACATACTCTAGTTGAATCTTTTAGACATGAAATGCTTTTGGATTAGAAAACGGTCACAGTCAACAGAAATATTGACAAAGGACTGAACTGAAGATGAAGAATCCAATCACAGACAGACACCTGAAGAGCAGTTAAGTGCTGGTATTACTGTGAATGCAAGAGAAAAAGTAATTTCTAAAGAAAGCAAGAGATAAGCATTTTAAGATTTTTATTATGATTATTCCCCTTGGATGATTTTAGCACAGTGAAATCAAAACTGAGATATTGCTTTTGTTTTATATGAATATAAAATGTTTTTGTGCATAGATATTTTGAGGAACTGTTAGAAATATTCTATTATAGTTCCATAATGTCTTGGCATGAAGGCGAGGCATTTTGAAAATGGAGAGAAAGTAACTCTGCTTCTGTATAATTCTACATGCAGCAAGTGATACTCATATGATTTCAAAGAGGCACAGGCTTCAAAGACAAGACTACTTCTTCCTGTTAAGTCTTTAGTATATTTTCATAGTACTTAGAAATGTAAAATCCTAAAAATACGTATATTGATATTAAGCACTTCACCAAAAATGAGTCATGAAATAAAGCAGTTAAAATATTAACAAATAACCAACAAGAACCTTTTTGTTTATATGGATTTTTTTGTAATATTCTACTTGACAAACTCAAGTGTTTTCACTGCTGAGAACATTCGCTAGATGATCCTTATTAGTCTCAGATCAACTTTGGCATATGCTTTAAAAATGTCACTCTTTAAATCAGAAGGAAAATTAATCTCTTTTAGGCTTGAAAACTTGAACAAGAAGCACTCAGTCTCTCTCTGTTGGAAACAAATAAATAGCTAAGAGTAACTTATTTCACCAATGATTTTACCTTATTTTTTTTCCTGATTTACACTGAAAAGCTTAAAATTATCACCTGACCAGTTAAAGGTGTGAACTAGTTTTAAGCTACTACTGTTTTTAGTTGTTAGGTGCTGTCCCTTGAAAGACAACAGCAGACTATGACCGAATGCATTCGCTACCAATTAAGTCTTTGCATTTGAGAATGTCCTTAAATGTTCCTACTATACATTCATGAAATAAGATCTCAGAAAAAAAGAGCGACAGTAGCCAGTAATTCTCATTCTAATTCTGACTATAACGTCACACCAAGTAGAGGATGAAGAGGGAAAGTAGAACTGACAGAAAAACATGCTCAGAAAAAAAAAGAATATACAAAGCCAATGCTTAACGTGGAGGAAAGTCATTAGTACTTAATCAACTTCAGTATTATGTACTCCTGATCCCAAAGAAAAGCTGAGGAATCCATTAACTTTACATTAACTTTGTTTTTCAAGGAATGTATTAGAAACCTGGTTCAAAAGGAAAGCAGGATCAGTTTCCATACCAACAAGATGCATCACAACCATATACTGCAATTCAGCATCTCATCATTTCCTCCTTGTATAAACTAGCCTTACGCTGTCATTTATAGCAATCAATATTAATACCTTTGTTTCAGGCCAGGAAGCTCTGAGAACAGCTTGTGTCCTGAAGTACACAAGTAGCTTGCTATCCTCATCACTGAGATGGAAGGCTTGCTCCAGGATTTGCAGTACTCTGATGCGAGGCTTCACTGCTAAAGAGTCATCACCACAGAAAGGTCTCAACCACTCCAGAAGGTCATCTGAAGAAACAACTTTCTCCCTGTAATTAAACAATACTGCATTAAATGGTCTTTGGTAATCCTAATCAAACTACTATATGTATTTTCAGAGCTGTTAATAAGGACATTCAATACGTAATAAATACATAACACTGGAAATGGAAGACCTCACCTCTGTGAGGATGCAGAGAAATGAGCCTTGTAAATCAGATGCCTAAAGCTAAGCGGTGTAAGAACTTTTTTTGAACTTCAAATAATGACATAATACCACAGAAATCAATCTATACAGTTACATATTCGCCCACATACAACCTTGACTGCCAACTCTATCAGAATGGTGCTGGATTTCAGCAGCTGAAAACCCAGGCCTTTTTACATTATCTGGTCCTGACTGACACCTGTACTTCTACGCCATCTGACTTTACGGAAAA
The DNA here is from genome assembly GCF_001431845.1 of Calidris pugnax. NCBI lineage: Eukaryota > Metazoa > Chordata > Aves > Charadriiformes > Scolopacidae > Calidris > Calidris pugnax. The sequence goes on from NW_015091064.1 coordinate 7,079,785, forward strand.
GCAGCCTGACTGCTTGCATTTTAAGTATAACATTTTTATATCTGATGCTTATTCACGTTGCCTCATATTATCTTTCTTTCCTCACAAGTCCCTTCTTTACACTCCACACACATAAATTAGTTTCTCCTGTTTGTATCTATAGCCATTTTCTATTTTCTGCACCCTTTCTAGACAGCTTAATTATTGTATGTTCAAGTATGATAATGACTGTAGAATGCTCATAATCCTGAGAGAGAGATAGATGTTAATAAAAAAAAAATAAATACAAATCTTGAGTTTTGGAGTGTTCCTCACTTGGCTAAGTAGAAAAAGTTTTATTCAAGAAGTGTATCATATTGAATACATTCTGTGTGAAAGCATTTAGAGTACACAGATTACTATGAGCTCACCAACCAGGTAGCAGTTCAGACAGATTAATGTCCCTCAGAGGATATCAACCAACGTGTAACAAATCAGTAAATGTTATTCTGCTATCTTTCAGTAGTATTTTAAACTAAAGCTAATTTTTTTTCTTAAAAAAGAAAAAAAAATATCCAGAAAATGGTTCCAGGTGGAGTGTGATTTATAACTAATGTTCCCTTATTTGTCTTAACAAGACAGATGGGAAAGTAATATCAGACAGAAAACACCAATTTAACCTGTCTTGCAGCTCTGAAATAATAAACATTGACAGCTTCGGTTTTCATATTACAAGGATTTCAATTTTACTTAGGCTTTATATTGTCTGAATGATGCTGTTAGCTCAGAACTTCAGCTAAATTAGACATGCCTCTGCTGAACAGGCAGCATTCAAACTGTAAATTAAAAGTTTGGGAATTAAGAGGATCTCCTGGAGTATTTCAAGAGTTTTGTAGAGCTCACATCTGATGGTTATATATGTTTTCCTAAGGGATAGATTTATATTTTGTAAATTGAAAAGCTCAGGTTTAAGGAGATAAATAAGAACAAGAATTTAAATGAATGTAAGCAATCTCCTGTAATCACAATGACTTTCACTCCAGCTTATTATTTCAGCAGTTAAATGTTGATGAGGTATACAAATAAGAGTCCAGAAAGCACATCTCAGAATAAAATAGTACCAACTCTCCCTTTCTACTTTATCGCAAAGGAGATTTACTGCAGATTTTGACATCAGTCTGCTTCAGTATCCAATATTTAACTAATTTAGTGTCAGTGGAGAAGCCTCCACACAATAGCGTAATTGATTTAATTGGCTACCAAAGAGTATAGGGTTTTATTATTTTTATCATATTTGAGTTTTTAATTTGTACATCTGGAAAAAACCCCACATTTTTATTCTTCCTTGTCTTTACTAGAAATGCAATGGAAAAATATCAGCAAGACATTCAGACAATTATGTGACCTGAAATAAGGACAACCCAAAAAGAGGAGAAAAAAATGTGGCGAAGCATTCTACAGCATTTGTGAAATTGTTTCTGCAGTATACCCTACAAATGTTAACAAATTTAGATATCTAAATTCAGATATCTGAGAGTGAGCCATTATTATTTGCAATTTATCTACTAAACTGAAACAAAAGCAGTGAAGTACTCCTGGTAGTTATACAATCTGCAGCAGTCACAGCAGAAAAAAAATATTTTCTCAAATCACCATAACACACAGTTATCTAAATTTTAGGTTCAGTGGCTTGCTTTCTTCCAAATGATCAAGTAGAGGCTTCTGTCAGGGCTCAGATTTTGAACCTGATAAATGATAGCCTGTTCCAGAATAAAGTCCTAGAAAATTAAGTGCAAACCCATTATATATATTCATGAAAAAAATCATCCATATTCAGTATCGTACCTTCAATGCTTTCATGAGAAGTCTCTTTCAAAGTCTTAACCAAAGATTCTATACAGTAAGTTCTTACCCTTTCTCAACACTTGCATGCACTGCAGAAACGATGCCTTCCAGGATTCCAAGTGGATCTTTCACCGACGTACATGATTCACCATTTCCACTGTTAAGGGAAGACATAAAAGTACCGTAAAACTGGTCCTTAATATTGTACCTAATTCTATCAACCTCTAGGATTTACATGAACTGCTCAATAATTATAGCAATTTTCCACTTTCACTGCTTAACTAGTACCTTTATTTTTACGTCAAAGTAATATGAAGAGCAACAAGGAAAAAGCAGGAAAGAAATACTAAAATGCTTAAGTGAAACCTGAAAGAAAAAAGAATAGTTAGAATTTAGCACTTCTAACACAGATTAGGTCAGCAAAGTATCTGCATGTAATGTCATTGCCTTAAAGATCTCATCGATGTTGACTAAACAGATTAAAGGTTACATATAAAAGTCAACCATCTCTCCTTCTAAAATATCATGTTGCAGAATCACTATTGGTTTACAGCAACTTGACTAACCTGATTTGAAAGAGTCCCATATCTGCTGATTCAGCATATTTATTCCCCCCCTCCCTCCGAGATTCGTTTTCAGTTGGATCCATCAGGCTGATGTTTACCAGAATCAACAAAATTAAAAAGGAGGGAGCACATGGCCAAGAACTGCATGTGGGAAAGGGGAGGACTAAGCCACCCATCAAATGCCATCCTCTACGCATGTGTAGGAAGAGAAGAAGGTGAATCACGCTGCCCACCAGATGTTCCAGTTACAGTGCTTTTCTGCAGGTCAAAAGCCAGTAAATATTGGGAAAAAACCCCATTTTGGTCTTAATTAAAGCTTCACTCCTAATGCAATGAAAGTGACATTTTCTGCTAAGATTTTCAGCAAAACAAACCTGAGACATGACTTGGTGCTGGAAGAGGGAAGGATTTTACACTGTGGCTCCTCGTGGAAACCACAGCAGTGGCAACGCTGCATGGACTGAACTAGAAAAACAACATTTTGCCTATCTTAGACTTTGTCAATGCTGCACTGAAGAAAAAGAAAGAAGGGCAAAAAGTTCCAAAGGTCATTTACTAAACCTAGAGATAAAATGTATTTTCTCTACAGCTCATCAGCATATCAAAGCTCTTCTGCTACTAAAAATGGCAGCCTCTTCCTAAATGATCTCTTAATAAAAATAAATACCTTCCCAGACTACCCTGACTGTTCTGTCTAAAGCCAAAATATGCTGTATAGCTGATTGTAATTTGTAAAAATAACTGCAATATTTTTTTTCGGTCAAAAATTATGAGTGTTTAGAATTTTGTTGTTTATTACTTCAGTATGATAAATCTACTGTCTAAAAAATTAATATACTCTATGCCACAGAGACCTGAATTATTATAACCTTTAATGTCTTCCTGCATCCAGATCTTTCACCTTTTCTATTTTTATTGCTATCTTAATAGATAAATGGCTTTATCTTAATAGGTGACCAGCCCTTTGGTGAACAGCACTAGGTTTAAAATCAACGTGTGACTCCATTCAGAACAGATGCAAGATAATTTGTTGCATGACAAAACCTTGGTTTACCTTATGCATTTTATATTGCTATACTGCACTCCCAAGTTTGAAGTAGGAGTAGAAATATCGTAACAGCAGTCTTTTTGTCAAAACATAGTTACATATGACTATGATAGAAATGTGATTGTTAATAGCAATACCACCACACGGCATCCAAATAAATTTCAGAAAAATGAAGTTTTAATCTTGATATTTTTCTAACCATCTTCAGAATAACTGGTAACAATAAAATTATAATTTTTATAATTTATGGTACATAAATATACAGGATTTCAGATTCCCAAAGAGAGATACTGTCTGTTCAAAAGATAAAATCTGTTTTTACAAAAAAACCCCTCTAAAATCCACATCAAAAATTTCAGTTTCAGAGAAGAAAAAAAAGAAAAAAAAAAAGAAAAAAGGAAAAGTATATTTTTCACAGAAAAAAAAGATAAACAACAGGACTGAAAGCACCCTTAAAAACAAAAAACTAAACAAAACCCACAAAACCAACCCTCTTCATTTACTTTACACCAATACTGCAGAACTGTGGAAACAGCACCCTTAAAAACAAAAAACTAAACAAAACCCACAAAACCAACCCTCTTCGTTTAGTTTACACCAATACTGCAGAACTGTGGACACAGTAAAAACAACAGCAGTATTAAAGTAATCTCGTTACACAAGCAGGTGCATGCACTAGGAGATGGTTTCAAGCTTAAAATAAAATAAAATAAAATAACCTAAGAAAACTTAAGACACATTCCCAGAGTGAATACAGATATAAGCCACTTCATTAATGTTCTGCTTACAGGCCAAATTTAATTTTTTCTGTATTATTATGCTTTTTGTGGCTTTTTAATTAAGATTGTAATAAAAAGACAGAAATAAAGGGCATTAACATGGTATATCTAAAGAAAACAAGACGACTATTTATAAAGCTTACAAGAAGAGAATGATGACTCTCTGAAATAGAAAAGGACATGGACTACAGAAATGGAGATCTCACTAGCTGAGCTCACCCTGAATTATCATATGTGTATGCAACTTTCATATCAAAGGAGAATGACCAGCAAACCTTGCATTTTGGGTACCCTAAATTTTGGATATTGGTTCTGAACAGTCCTAGCCCTTCCTTCAAATGCCCTTCATCCTTCTAATTAGAAACAAAAGTCTTCAGCTCCTACTGCAACCAGGCCATCGATATCTTGAAAAACTTGGGTCAAAAGAAACATACCAAAAAGTTAATGGGTATTTCTGAAAACAGAAACCCACTGTTTCAGACAATACAGCTGCGAAGCCAGTTCTCAAGTAATGTTCGTGCATCTACTACTGTAACTGGAAGCTTTGAGTTTGTCAGACACAGGCAGGTACTACTCTACTAAGCAGGAGGAATGGAGTATCTAAACAGTACGTTATAGTTATCTAGAATAATAAAGTATTTTAAAAAGAAGACTAGAAAGATTGAAAGGTAGCATTTTTTTAAGCTTACCAGTGCCTAATGATTACAGAAACTAAAAAGAAATTACAGCTCATGAGACAAATAATCACGTCAAGTTTCCACAGATTGTTGCCTTGTACTTTTCTTAATGATTGAAAATAAGCAGCTACTAACAGAAACAAATATAATTAATGAAGGATTAGTCTTCCACACAGATTATATGCTATTTTATGCATGTTTTAAACAACATAACAGGATTCAGTGTTCACCTCAAAACTCGTAAGTATGAGCCTGGTGTAATTACACTGATAAAGGCTTATTTTGATTTCAGTTCAGGTTCAGAAAAAGTGATGCATATTTAATCAAGTTCCTCAAACCCTATAAAGTACAAAGAACACTTGAAAGGAGAATAAATTAACTTCCTCTAAATCTCTTAACCTAATTATGGTATTCATTAAAAATACTTGATATCGTTGATATTTCTCTCATCTTATTTTCCACTTAGTGTTTGTGCTTCCTCTCATTATCAGGAAAATAAGAAAATAATATATTGTTGGTGCAAGCATTCAAAGCTGAAAGTCAGAATGCCAAACCATCGTTTCCATTAGAAATACGATGAAATTATGATATCCTAGTTACAAAATTACTCTGTATGACCCTTGCTCAAGTGAGACAAGATAGTAAAAAAATCTGAGATTTTTTCTAAGTTAGGTCCTGATTCTAATGGAGCTGGTTTTACCTTCTTCACAAAGCACTGGACATTAAACAAGAAGTCAAAATTTCACCAAACCTTTCCTGTTTATTGCCTGGTGAATACTTCTAAAATTTCAATAAAAAATGCTACATCCACCTGGACATAAGTTCACTGTTATAAACTTACAACTACTACTTTGAAGGTTAATTGTCAAAGAAGGAATTTTCTAACGTGATTTCTTTCAAAACTATTGTATAAAATAACCATGCTCTATACCATAACAAAGCTCCAATAAACAAACCTGAAGAGTTTTCCCTTGAAATGTTACATTTATTGAATAGCTGCTTGTCATTGCAAGTAGACAGGCAAAACTGCTTGTTTAATTGCAGTTTTTGCCCATTACCCCTGAAATGCAAGTATTGCACAAAATGTGGTTAATAAGTTTTAATTTCTGTTATGGTTTAGCTTGAAAACTAACGTTTGAGCGTAGGATAGAGATGCATCCAATTTTATTCACAGCAACAAACCTAATACCAGCAGCTTTAAGATATGCTAAGCCAAACCCTTTCTTTCAATTGCTCCTTATATTTAAGTGATGCTACTTCATAATACTATCTTTTTACTGAATTTCATAATAGGGAGAATATTATTGTAAGTATTTTCTATTTTGTTTTATGCCAGATTTCCACGTCATGCTCTTTATCATTGTAATAGACAAACCTTCCACAGGTCACTATCCGTTCATTTATCATGAATTATATGAAATGATTTTCAGTTTCCCCCCAAATGGGGTGAGGGGAAATAAAATTTCTACTGATCACATTAGGTAACATCACGCACCAAACGAGTGAATTTCTGAGTTTATCTGAAACCTCCAACTAATTCTCCCATCTTTGCCACTACAGTTTTCTCTGGTGGGGAGAGTAGCATTCCCTTCTTTACTGGAAAGTGCTGCACAGGAGTTATTGGTCATGGTCTCTGCCCCAGAACTTTAAATCAACTTGCAGACATGCCAGCCTTGCAATGCATATAAAGAACAAAATAATTCAGTTCACAGAAAATTGTTGATAAGAAGCAGAGTAGAAAGGAGAATTTTGATAGGTTTCTCATACTCTGCATATTAACGAGACTCATTACAGTTGAAATAACTGGACTTTGTGAGCTTTATATCCAGATGCATCACACTGCTACATTCCACTCAGAACCAGCAGGACAGTGATTATCTAAAGGAAAAATATTCTTCATCAAATGGACAAACCCAGACATGAAAGTTACTATTACTTATGTTGCTGTGCAAAAGCTCTACCATCATTGAGGATGCATGAACATTCTTAAACTGAGTGACAAGAGAAATCAATTTTCTGCCAAGGAGGACTGCAGACACTTTGACAGGCTGCCTTCTTTTCATCTGTGGCACTTCAATCTGCTGTAACGCACACACACACAGCCTGAAGAAAAGGTAAAGCCATAGATTATTTTCCATGCTAGACTTGTTTCTCTATTTCTGGTATATGCATTCAGATCATCCTGCCCAAATAATTTGATCACATAAAATGCAGAAGAACAAGATCAATTCTCAAAGTTTTATCTATCTATACTGGTCCTAGAAGTGATAAACAGTGTCTAGCAGCCATCTAGCAGCAGAATGCTCTTTCGTACCCGTTGTATGTACCTGTTTGAAGCAGAAATACTTCAGAAGAGAGTTTTGTATGAATGGTTAAATGAGAAGTATTTGTTCATTTATCATGGAAGATATAAAATTGCTTTCCCTCCCCCAAAAAAACCCATGCATGCGTGTGTGTGCGTAGAAAATATTTCTACTGAAACCACTTGGTTACAGATACTATGGTATTTAATTTGCAATATTCAGGACATCAAGGACTCAGTCAGGAATAGGCAACAAATATCACTCAGCAACATTAAATCCAAGAGAGCTTCCTCAAAGGAAAAAAAATAAGGTCCCTGATGAATTAATTTCACCTGACTGCAGAGAAAAACCTGAAGTGAATACTTTTATGCTGCTCTGAAGGAGAAAGAGACATCATGGAGGAGAAAGACACATCACAGTCAGAGGTTTCTTAAGAGCTCATTAATATTCTGTCAACAACGATGGCAAAAAAAGAATCTTGGACTCATTTCATCCTGGGAACACAAATACTGACAGGGATGTAGATGTAAAATCCCAGAACTGCTTGCTGTCTTGAGAATTTCACACCTCAGCTCTAGTCCAGCTGCAATGGAGCCTGAATGTGCTGCTTGGCTGTGTTGTTCTGACACAGAACATGACAGACACACGGATTTCATTGCACTAAGGTATGGGTCAGAACGTCACCAATTCCTTGGTAGGAAAGAGGACAGGATGCTTTTATCTGGCTACAAAAATTAATGGATTTCCATGTACCCTAAACCTTGGTAAAGAACAGCAGCACCTCCGCAGACACATTTAATCCCAACAAATTGTTTTCAATGTACACTTGATCCATGGATTGTCATTTTGAATCCCCAAACTACATCCTCTATCAATTCATCATCTTAATAAATATCCTCATTTCCACTGTGGCAGGAAAAGATCAAACCTCAAAGCACACATTCAACTAAAACATCTTCTTATTGAACCTAACATAAGCTTTAAACTCACTGATAACAAGATTAAGATGGTCAGCATCAACTATATTTCATGTTCTTTTGTACCATCCACATCCCACTCGGATCTCAACAGAATTATTCAGGGATGTGTAATTATAAGCTGTGTGGAAGCTAGGTTTTTTTGCAATTTTTGTTCTCCTAGCCTATTTCTTTGTTATTTAAAAATAAGAGATGACTCTTATTTTTATGATGACTCAGTTCGCTTGCATTGCATGAACAGGTTGGTTATTTGGTTTTTGTAATGCCATGGAAAAAACCATTGCTGAGATCTGGAGCTGTGAATCCCAGAAAAAGATGGAGACAAAGCCTTTGCTGTGTGGGATTGTTTTTAGTCTGATGGCACTAATAACAGCAAGAAACAGTAGCGATGACAACACCGAAAGACTTGAGCAAAACAACACCCTTCCTCACATAAGAAATCTTTCTCTCCAAGAAGTTATCCGGCTGGAGTTTTTTTAGCTATCATTTGCTTTCAAGTGCTGTAGGAAGCACAGAGCACTCACACTTGCGTGTGACATAAAGGAAGATGCAAGAAGAGCAAAAACTCTAAAAAGCATTCTTTATGTGAACAAAAATTTACGGCCTACATTGTAGGGACAGAGATACATTTTTTAAAGCTTTGCAAATAAAAAATATTTAAAAAAAAAAAACCCAAAACCAAAAAACAAAGCAGCTCCCAGAAATAAATACCCCCTCACATTATTCCAAAGATGGAAACTCTAATTCTTCCTGTAGGATTAGCTCTTGTGGCAACAGTCATTTCTAGGCCTCTGCTGTGCAAATACACCCACAAGCCCTTCTTTTTGTACCAACCATTTCCAACAAACACATCTTTTGACTCTATTTATGAGGAAGGATTTCTGTGTAATTGTAAATTTGGAAAAAAATTCAAAAGTGCAAACATGCATAATGAAACAATATTGCAAAGCCACATTTTTTAGCCTAAAAACTGCCCCTAGTGAATAAGTTGAGTTCTGTGGCTTGTTTTGTTCAGACTGTCCAAGCTTCCCAAACTCAAAAAATTGTAACTATCTTATCTGAGCATGAAGTTCTAGGTAAACAGGAGCATAAATGATGCAAGAACTCCTTTCTTGTTACTACTCAATTTTATGCAAAATCCAGGCATTCAAAGCAAACAAGTAGTCACTAGCAAAAAAAAACAAAAACAAAAACAAAAAAACAACAAACCAAAACCAAATAACCAACCAACGAAAAATCCACATCAAACCAACCAACAAAAAAGAAAATCCCAAGAAACAGAACAAAATTTCTTCGGATTAATTGTGGCAGTTTACTTACCTTAGTGTACATATAATTTTTTTAATGGCACACTGGACAATATCCTTTGGAGAAAGGCCAAGATCTCCAACAGCCACTTGTAACAACTGTTGGATCATCTCCAGGGGTTGACCATCTATACACATAGCTACTGCCTGGTCATGGATTTTTTCTTTCTCTGACCTTGACAAATCATATAAATAGCCGTACTTCTGTAGTGTATCCTGTGAACAGATAATTTTTGAACATGAACCAGTGTACTCTTTATTTATAGGAATGTATCATTCAGAGCCTTTTTTCTACCAAGATTTAATATGTACCGTGGAAAAGATTGATGGAATTGAATTTTCAAAGACCAGGTCAACAAAAAACAAATCTACAAAACATTAATAAAATATGACAGAAGATTGATATCCATCACTGCTAGTCACAGCAACACTCAAAACAAGCACCTGATCAGTAATCATTACCTGTTCGCTGTTTTTCAAGTAAGCGATAAAACTATGAGTGAGTGTCTCCAGATGAGCAAGAGATTGCTGCAAATGATTCAGAGTTTCTTCATAAGCAACAGATGGACTTTCAGCATCTTCCATGTCATTCTCAGAAGTTTTTTTTCTTGATTTTTCAGAAAGATGTTTTACTGCCTTAATAGCCTTCTTTGTCACATCTATCCTCATTTCAACTGGCAGCTGAAAAAGATTACTCAATATTTAATCATCTGTACACTAGAATTTGTATTACAGTAGTGCCTAGAGGTCAAGTGGCTCCACTGTTGTACAGCACAGCACAAAACTAAATGAAGTATTTTATGAAAAGCAACCTTATTTCTTATTAGTAATTTATTTAAAAAGGATGAGTATGCCATTACTTTCTTGTGCTGTCCTTTCTTTTCTTGATGTTGAATCTGGTTCATATTAAGCCACGTGAAACTTAGTTTGCCTAATAATATTCATTACTTTCGTAAAGTGCCACCTTATAATCATTGTTTTTTAATTCTGCATTGAGAGATGTTTGGGGATCATTTTACAAGATTAACTGAAAATCCTAAAAGCTGAAAATTAAGGTTAGTTTTGCGAGGTTTAGAACACTGTGTAAAACGTATTCCTAAGACTATAATCGTAAGCAAAAAAAAAAGTAGGTGGTCTACAACTTTTAAATTAACCCATTCAAAGCACAAATTACACAAAACAGCAAGTTACTATCTGAAAGACCTGCGCAACTACATGTATCTAGCCATTACACTGAAACAAGAAAGTCTGGATTGTTTGTTGTTGTGGTGTTTTTTTTCCATTAAACTTTTCACAGAGTTTAAATTCCTAAATATAGAGTCACACATACACTGAATGAAGTTTCCCCTTGCTCCCCCATTTAGCATGAAAGGGTCATTGTAATGCGTCAGAATGGAATTTAGGAGTTCAGAACAGAGCCTGGGCAATGATCAGAGATAGCCAAACTTCCGGAAACCAAATTATTTTGGAAAGGGATATAGCAGCAAACTGCTTTTAAACCAGGAAAAACACAGCTTCAGCTCCAAGTCCAAAACAAAGTCTGTTCGTTTATAACCTCAAGTACAGTTTTAAGGATGCTTGCAATATACTTTCTAACATGTGGGGGTCTCCTCTGCCTAAACCCACAGCATTAGGAGCTTTTATTATTAGGTGTTTTAGTTACTGGAATATAGGACAAAGACATACGAACAACTTGAATTTTCAAGTTGAAATACACAAGAAATAGAAGACCACACTTAAATCTGTATGACACACTGAATAGGAAAGGGGCTGAAATAGCACAGAAAGAAGAAAATTAAACTGCTATAGGATTTTTCATAAGGAAGTCAAATTGATGTTTACATCATGAATTAAACTATCTCCTTGTAAAGGCAGAGAAAGCTTGATAAGGATTATGTAGCAGAAAGTTCTACAGTTTATCTATTTAAATTATTTCCCGCCTCCAAAAAAAACCCCAAAAAACCAAAGCAACACAGAGTGAAAGATGTAGAAGTTACTCCTATTTTTCAGTTGCTGCTGCTGCGAATCACAATAATGACCTACAGGGCACTTTTAATGATAAAAGCAAAATGGTGGACATTGTGGTAATAGCGAAGAAAACTTGCAGCATTAACAGGGTAAATACAAAGAGTATTTTACCATTCAGTTCCAAACTAAACTCAGTTCCATTCCCAGCAAGAGAAATTAAGTATGATTTTGTTACTTTGAACAAGGTCTCATAGAATCATAAAATGGTTTGGGTTGGAAGGCATCATCATTTAATTCAACCCCCCTGCCATGGGCAGAGACACCTCCCACTAGACCAGGTTCCTCAAAGTCCCATCCAACCTGGCCTTGAACACACCCAGGGATGGGGCATTCATAACATCTGTGGACAACCTCTTCCATTGTCTCACCACCCTCACAGTAAAGAATTTCGTCCTAATATCCAATCTATATCTACCCTCTTCCAGTGTAAAACTGTTGCCCCTCAACCTATCACTACACTCCCTGATAAGAGTCCCTCCCTGTCTCTCCTGTAGGCCCTCTTCAGGTACTGGAAGGCTGCTAAAAGGTTTTGCCAGGCCCTTCTCCTCACCAGGCTGAACAACCCCAACTCTCTCAGCCTGTCTTCACAGGAGATGTGCTCCAGCCCTCTGAGCATCTTCATTGCCCTCCTCTGGACCTGTTTCAACAGGTCCAAGCCCTTCTTATGTTGGGGGCCCCAGAGCTGGACACAGAATTCCAGGTGGTGTCTCGTGAGAGTGGAGTAGAGGGGCAGAATCACCTCCCTCGACCTGCTGGCCACACTTCTTTTGATGCAGCCCAGAATGTTGTTGGCTTTCTGGGCTGCAAGTGCACATTGATGGCTCAAGTTGAGCTTCTCATCAACCAGCACCCCCAAGTCCTTCTCCTCAGGGCTGGTTTCAATCCATTCTCCTTCCAACCTGTGTTTGTGCTTGGGATTGCCAAGATTTAACTCTATCTGGGCTTTAGTTTCCCTAACCTGATCCCTGGCTGCTCAGACAATTTCTCTGTATTCCTCCCCAGCTACTTGTCTTTCCTTGTCTCAATATCAGGTTCCCTTCAAATCACATTACAATTTAATGGCTAGAATTTACATATCCATTTTGTAAACCTGATAAAAGATGAAAACAACTACATACTTCATTTTTTCCCTTCTACTGTACATTCTAATGTTCAAAATGCTATTAAGAGATGCAAAAGGAAAACAAGTTAAGTATTCCATCTAACTGTTATATCCTAAAGAACAGTGTGAATATACTGCTAGTTTAGAAGTCATGATGCCATAAGCATCCACAGAATAGAACATTAAAAAAGAGAACACAGGTTCTACCCAAGACTATTTTAATTTTGCATTCATATTTGCATAGTGCCAAAATGCAGCACTACCAACATACTATTTCTCTAGTTGTTTTATTCCAAAACACAAATGCCTATCCTCTGTACTTCTAGTCAGCTTCAGTAATGAGATTTGGTATCATACCCAGTGAAAAAAAAAAAAAAGAAAAAAAAGAGTAGCTTAGAGGCTAGTTCAATCCTTGTTTGCATGTGAAGAGAAGTTTTCTTTTTTTAAGAAGCTTTTACAGCTTAAAAAGACTTTAAATTCTATAGGCTATAATGTGCAATGAAAAATCCTAAAAATCTGTCTAATTTAATTTTCAAACCAAGGAACATCACACACTACTTCAGCTCAACAGATTTCACTCCTCAGGGTAAAAACTCATCTCAGAAGCCGATTTCCTTCAGAATACATAAGTATTTCTTAATAAATTATTGTACAAGTAGCATTCACTGCACATGAGGATGTTGATCCTGCCATTCTTATTGCCAGTAATTAGCGCACAGCTTTGAGATGATGGCAACAGCTCGCCCCCCTTTTAATGTCACAGGAACCTGGGATCCCAGCAACATTGAAACACAGAATGGTTGAAGTCAGAATGGACCTCTGGAGAGCATCTGGTCCAAACCCCCTGCCACCTACAGCCAGTGGCCCAGGACTGCGTCCAGATGAATTTTGAGTATCTCCAATGTGGAAGACTCCACCACCTCTCTGCTCAACCTGTGCCAGTGATGGATCACCCTCTTAAGGAAAAATGTTTCCTGATGCTCAGACTGAAGAGTTCAGTCCAGTTCCCGTCTCTACCAATAAATCCCAGCTTTATGCATTCCACCAACCAAAAGTCATGTAGCTACAAGTTACTAGAACGGAAAGTAAATTACATTAGTTAATTCAGAAGTAGGTTAAACAGTTACGGAATAACAAAAGCTGGTTCCCAATTCCTATAGGAAGAGAGAGAAAGATGAGCAGAAGCAAGAAAACTTGTGGATCAAGATAAAGATAGTTTAAAACCTGATGGAGGCGGAGCGGGGGGGAAATGAATAAACCAAGCCTAAATGATGCAAAGGCAAATCACCCACCATCTCTCACAAGCAGACCAATAGAAGCCAATCTCCAAGCAACAACCGTCTCCAAAGACACCCTCCAACCCTCTCTTTGTTACTGCTGAGCATGACATTATGTAGCACAGAACACCCCCTCGGCCAGCCCAGGTCCCAGCTGTGTCCCCTTCCCCACTTTTTGCCTACCTGCAGCCTAGTCAGGGCCGGGGTGTTGAGAAAAACAGAAAGCCTTGATGCTGTGCTAGTAGTGCTCAGCAATAGCCAAAACACTGGTAGCAATAACCACCAACACTTTTAGTCACAAATGCAAAGCACAGCCCTATAGGGGCTGTTGTGAAGAAAGATAACTATTCATCTGGAGATCAATGTAAAAGTTCTAATGCATGGAAGGAACTAGATAAAGACAAGGCATTATTCACTAAGTTTCATATTATGCAGTCTTGAAGCAGATTTAATTAAAATAACTGTATTAATGGCAAGGCACAAGAAGGTATCTAAAAGTGTACTGACATTAGAAAAAGAAGTACTGTCAATACACATGAAGAAAACAAGGTTCAGACAAGACAAACCAACTGAACTGAAGCACAGTGATAAAACAAAGGCAAGTAATTCAAAAAGTAACATCTGAATGCAGTCGTACTATGCAAGAACAGCATTAACACACTTGTATATCTTCAGGCAGCGTCATGCCCTGTCTTTTTCCTTAGCATTTTATGCAATGCAAAGAATTCAATCAGTCAGACAAAAGATACTGAACATCACTTCGAGCTTTTTGGCTTTTTTTTTTTTTAAACTGAACTTTTAATACAATTATTAAAAACAGCATTTAAAGACATTACAATTGAAGGAGAAAATGATGCAGGTTAATACCCAGTCATAACAAGTTCCCATTACTCACTCATTTGGTGAGTGGTCAAAATGTGGACATCATATTCCTGCTTAAGTAAAGGAAATGGTCAAAAAAAATCATTCCTGACTCAGAGAAAATAAAAGTCAACCTTTTAATTAAAAATATCAAGTTGCAAGCAAAGTTCTTACTTTGCATCAGAAGTTGGAAAAGAAGTTATAAAGGATGGAATAATAAACAAAAAATATCATCAGCCATAGTTTGAATGAATGTGGTCAAACCTATGGATGGCTGTGAGGAAGAAGCTGTGTAGGGAAAATTTCGACTTGCTTCTCTATAGAAGACCAAGCTGATGACTCCACTGCTTTTTATTCTACTTTTGCTGTCTAAAGTATAGTCTTTTCTTCCCAATGAACACATTGTACCCATCCCATTTGTAGCATGTCCTCAATAATGAAAACACAGCAATTAAAAAGGTTTTTAGTTCTGGTTTGGGGTTTTTTGGTTTTGTTTGTTGGGCATTTTTTTTTCAGAGTACTGTTAATCAACAAACATCAGGGCAATGACCTATGAGCTCTGAAACAGATGTTCCTTTGAAGACATAATTGACTATCTAGCATAACGAACAAAAGGCTGGCAACAAAAGGAAAAAAACGCCCAGGTTACCTAAAATGCTTCAAAGAGATCACAGAAAGGGGAATAAATGGGAAATCATCAAGATAAAACAGTTGACACGATCATTACTATCACTAAGAATCTATGAAGTCAGCATTATTTAGAAGCAAACAGAGCTGCTGAAAGAAATGAAGACAGACTCAAAATGGATGTCAAAATATAACCAGTAGTTCCACTGAGGATTTGGAATACATCCCTTTTAGGAAGAAATCTGTTTCATACATGCAAATAGCCTATGTTTACCAATCCAGAGGTGGACTGAATTAATATATAGTCAAAAAAACTTTAACAGTTATTCAGAATTAAAAGTGCCACAAGCACGAACCCTCTCACTTCTTGCAGCAGTGAGCTGCTGTGGTCAAAGGATCAATACTTCAGTCCTTCAACGTCTGAGGGTACTGACGAAGAGTAAAGGACTTCACCTATTTCATTTACTACACACACAACAGAAATATTGCATCCATCTCTCTCTATTTCAATTGATGACAGATGCTCAGTTTATTGAAGTCAAGGTTAAGTGGCCTCTCTTGAATGTCTGACTGTGGAAACTGATGACTACCTCTTTAGTAGAGCAGACAAAAGGTCTATTTTGTCTCAAAACCAGACAAAAACAGTTTAGCAAAGAAAGGTATTTTTAAAAAACAAATAGAGAATAATCAGCCACCAGAGCAATCAAGGATTACTCTGGATTCACAAGTCACCCTTAACCCCGCAAAAACTGGAAAACATCTCCTATAGGGTACACAGCACATCTAAAATAGATTACATTTTGGGAAGTAGTCTTATCTGTCTCATAGAGAATATCCAGTACATTAACCATGATACTTTGGGTCTAGGATTTATTAAAGTCCCACTATGATGCACCTCTGGCTCACACGGTTCCCATCACCCAGTGTCACCACTTCTCTGAACCCTTAAGGTTGGGGAACTGAATGTCATCTTCCAGGTGGTAACTCATTTCTACTGATTGCAAGGAACACGGGAGAAAAGAATGTCTCAGAGCTAAGAGCACTTAAAACCTCATCACACCCTAAACTACATGTCAGTATAACAATGTTAGTTGCCTTTTCACAAGTGCAAACTCCCCATCCACTTCTCCAATGCAGACATTCTCTCAACTCTTTTGTCCTGTCAAGCACCCACCTCTCCATTCAGTCACCACTGGATCAGAAAAGTAATTATCCTTCAATTTTCAGTACTACCTCTCTCCTCTCAGATGTCCATTTACTAGTAGCACAGAAGGAGCAACAATGCAATTAGCAGCTACAGTGTGTGTGCGGATGTGTGTGTGTAGCAGTTAGTTTTGGGTTTGGCTGCTTTTTTGTTTTGTTTTCACAAAGGGGGAAGGAGCCAATTCACCTCTCAGCACTCCTAAAAAAACCACTTACACTATCTCACTTTAAACTTCCTCTCAAGGTCCACTTAAAAGAACTCCACCATTTTTCTGTATGTGAGAAAACTCAGCTGCCTCGGTGACAGCAGAGATTATTGCATGGTAACGACCATGGGTATTTTCAGTCCTTTACATATATTAAATATCAGTGCTTTCATGAAATACAGAAACGTGCATCTGTTATGGGGGTAGGAAACTGATATAATGAAGTACTTGGCCATAGAACTGGGCTGAGAAGAAAGTGCTGAATTAGAGATCAAAAGAGTGATCACATGATCAGTGCAGCTTCAGAACAGGATCAAATTTTAAGTAAAAGGTGCAAGCCAAAAGGCAGTTTTTATGTATGAAGCATTTTTCAGATGAAAGTTAGACGAAAGAGAACTCTGAGAAATAAGTTTTCAGGTTCTACAACAGTAATTTTTCATTGTACACTTCCACTTGGAAATTGGATGGGATCCTGAGGCAAAACTAAGTTGCAAGCTGGTTCAACAGCTGTTCCATGCCCAAACCCAGTGCAGGGGACACACTAAAGCAGCTGATCTGAGCAACTGTTTCAACGCTTCTTGAGTAAACTTCATGGCCAAAAAGCTAACAGATTTCTGCTACAAAGTTCTGCTTGGCCACCAACCACAACAACTCTGCCACCGGTATCTCCTTCCTGCTATTCCTACTCATCGTAAGAGAGCAGAGGAACGGCATTTGAATCCTGAACAGAAGTAAGCAAATGAAAATAAACAATGTGTTTCAAAACAGATACAGAGTGGAGGCTGTCCATCATCTGGAATAAATGAGAAATAACCCTGACATGCCCAGGATACATTAACAGCAAGAGTTTCAAGTGCTCAGTAGTGGTGATCATACACAAAGACAGTATTT
Organism: Calidris pugnax; assembly: GCF_001431845.1. Classification (NCBI taxonomy): domain Eukaryota; kingdom Metazoa; phylum Chordata; class Aves; order Charadriiformes; family Scolopacidae; genus Calidris; species Calidris pugnax. Next base: position 7,097,440 of record NW_015091064.1, read on the forward strand.
CCTTCCCATTAGACAACATTCCCCGACTACCTCAGGCCAGGGTCAGGTCTGGCAACTGATATCTCTGGGAGAGCGTCAGGCTTTCCTGATAAACATGAAACACTCAGTAGGATTATGTGATAAAAAGAATCAAAATGTCTAAAGATGACAGTCGTTGTGCTTAAGAGACAGCTGATAGAACTAGTGATAAAAGGTGTTGGTCTAGCATGACAGAGAGATCAAAGTATAAATTTGGTGCTGACAAAGCTTTTCATTTTCCCAGGATTTCAGTCAATAGTTATTTTTTTCCCACCAAATTCTGGTATAGATGCAGGTGAGATGGGTTCTAATAAATTAATATTAATATTGTGGGAACACTAACACAACATCCAGAGAGGGAACAAACAACACCTCACTGAACGTGGTGAACAAACACTTCTGGAAAGTGAGCACAATCCAGAAGAGAGAAAAGAAAAAAAAAATATCCAGAAAATACCACCTCTTTATGATCTTTTCATCTCAGACCAAGTTATTAAAAGATCTTGAGATGTCTTTACTAAGCTCTTGAGAAATCTAATATCTTTTTTTTGCTTGGCAGTAAAGATACATAGGAAAGCATGGGCAACCTCTATGTTAGGAATATTCTTTTAAGTAGGTTTCACCGGGCAAAAAGAAACTGCAGATCTGGTAATGTATGTTACAGACATGAACGCATGTCCTTTCAATACCAGGCTTTCAGCCAGATGGAGATTATGACAGAGTTTATCACTTATATTATTACAGTGCCTAGAAACCATATGCACTGGCCCAGAACGCTTCTCTGTGGAGCATCCTATTCAGAATGCAAAAGTCTGGTAATAAACACAAGCCTGCGGCACAACGAATTTTAGGATGAGCACAAGTAAAATAAACAAACACACAAGAAGAATATCTTATTCTCTGCTGAATCAAAATACAGACACTTTGGGATTCCATGAAAAACTCTCTTATCCACAGAGCTAACTCCTCTAACTGAATAAAAATCTTTTTTTTATACTGGCAGTCATAAAAAGAAGAGGTAGGCAAAGGAAGGTAGGTTTATGAATTTATCTTTAAGAACTGTAAAATGAAAATGTAAAAATTGGTGAGGCTTTTTCATTGATACTATATTCAATTGCGCCTCACCTGAGGCCTGAAATTCTTCAATATATATCTGCTTACCTTTGTGACAGCTTTTGAAGAAAAGGTAATTTCATCAATAAAAGTGACAATATCATCTGGATCAAGCCTGTCCAAGTATTTTGAACACATATCGTATGCATGTAGCCACTCATCCATGGTTTCTGGTATTTTTTTGATGAGATGATGATCACCATTCCAAAAAAGTTTTTGTAACCAGACAGTATAAACAGAGCTCGGTGACAGCATGCTGCCATCTTTTTTAGGAATTTTGGGAGCCAATTTGGAAATAGATAAGATGTTTTGGCTTGTAAGGATGGGCTCCAGTATTTCCAGGGGGTTTTCATTTTCATCTGTTAGCTTTTTGTAATTAAGACCTATTGACAGAAAAAGGAAAAGAAAATAAAAGTTATTCATAGTTAAATTTACTCAAACTCTACACAATCAGTACTAAGCAGGACTAAACCAGTATCTGGCGAACTAGAAAGACACTACTTCATCTCCTTTTACAATCAGACACACTGACAAACTAGGGAGGAAGACAGGTTTGTATAAATGTAACACTGGGATTTTATTACATTCTGATGTGTGTAAAATCTCTCAATCCTGGGAACATACTTAATGTTATATATTGATACAAACTAAAAAAATAGATTCTCAAGCAAAAAATGTATAGAAAGAATTATGCTACTGTTTTTAAAATAAATACTAGAAAACCTCATGCACCACAAGACATAAATCTTCATAATTAAAGATGTATTCTGAACATGTAGCAATTGGCACTTAGTATCTATTCAGCAAAAATGCAGGGCACTAAGCACAAGTAAACTAAGTAAGGTCAATTAGAGACAGGACTGTAGATCAATTTAGATGAATATCTATGTAATACAAGAGTCCTGTTACTACTTTGGTTCCTACAGGAAGAAAACTCTTGCAAATTATTCTAGCAACAACAAAATATTTCTAGCAACAATACTACTTTATTCTCTATGCATATAATTCCTAAGACAACCAAGTTGTATTGCCATGCTCTTCTTTATATACTTAGGGCCTGTAACCTCTACAAACACTTTGACGTTGTTCCTTGCCTACTATCTATAAACTATGCTGAACGTTAAGAATTTTAATTAAGGGTATAATACAAGAGATTTCATTTTCTACCACAGAAAGTGACTAATTTGCATCTGATGTATCATCCTAGGACTTTTTTTGAGCAATATTTAAAAATAACTTTGAAAGGAAACAATAATTTCTTGACAGATTTTTCTTTGACATGTACCACAGAACTTGAGCGCTTAAATACATCAAAAAGAAGTGAAGGTAATCCTTCCTCCCCCAAAAAATTATTGCCTTTTTTTCTTCCTGCAATACGTAATTTCATATGCACAAGCTCTCCAAATTCTGCAGCAAAGTTAGTGTCTGATACACAAGGTTCCACTATTGAACAACTAATTCATTCCCCACAGCATGTAATTCCACACAGTGCATATTTTTCATTCTGAAACGGGATTTGGAGTTATTCAACTGAAATTCAACATACTGCTAATACTTGACTGACAATCAAATTGAAACTGGTATTCAGCTCATTTTTACAGGCATAGTCCGATAATGTAGGAGAACAAATGATGTTGTAGTTCTTCAAAAGCAAAAGGTAACATCAAGGATAAAACACAAAACAAAATTACCCTCTTTAAAACAAACAAACAAAATGCTTAAAGTTCCTGATAGATTATGTAATTCAGACTTTTGAAAGGTAAACTTTGAGTTCTTTGAAAATAGCTACGTTAAACTTACAGTGTTAAAAATTATGCTCTAGGGGGTCTGTATTTTTTCTGTCAAAATTCTCTATGAACCACTGCCAATAATTTTAACTTGCATCATCAACAGAAACCTGTTTCTAAACATTTTTTGCTTACTATGATAAACTAAAATTCTCATAATACAAAGAGAAGGAAGTTACTCCTGTAAGATATGACAAACCTACTAAATTACTTGCATTCATCTGATATACTCATTGAAAAAAAACATTACCTGGAGAGTATAACTGAGATAAGCATCATCATGTCAAGACTCACATAACAGGAAAAAAAAAAATACAGCTAAGAAGAAAAGAAACAGGAACTCTCTTACCTGGTGCAACTGCTTTGAATTTTTTCAGGAGTCGGATGTGAGTCTCAGGTTTCAGAGCATGCTTCACCACTTCCGAGCAACCACAATTTTCAAGGAGTGTAAAATAATAAAGCAACCGCTGGTGATCTCTACCTTCAATACTTGGGTAAACATATTTAACCATGCGTTCATGTAAGGCTTCAGGACTGGTTTTCAAAGTCTCAAAGAGACCAAGACTTTGTGCTCTTTCTTCTATTTCCAACGTTGATAACCTGCGTTTAGAAAGGAGTCTGGCTTTAAAGGCCTGGATGTGCCATGAAGGACTCTTCAGCTGCACGCTTGGGAAACAGGACATTCTCTTTATTTAAGGTTCAACTTTGAACGGTATTTTGAAAAAGTAAATACTCGTTCATAAATATTTAGATAGTTGTTATTCTCTACAAACAAAAGTTAAAGGGCTCTTATATTTCCTGATCTTGTTATGCGTTGACTTGGACATGCAAATTAAGGGTCATGAATACGAAAGTGAGATTCAAAGCAGCATTTCCAATCTCTAAGTATAGCTATATGTAAAAGTAGATATATGTCCAAAGTATGTGCACAGGAAGCCTTAAAACAAACAAACAACACCCCCCCAAAAAAAACCCCAAAAAACCTCGTGGCTGCATGATGCTAGAAAATCCTATTGCCCAATTAGAAGTTCTCCCAATCTATTACATTCTATTTTCTCTAGTCAATGGGCACCTGTGCATGCTCTGAGAGATATTATCAGTGAATACTGGCTCTTGCCCACTAGTTAATCTATCTGACACTGTTATTCATGCTTAGCATATTTCATTTGACAGTTTTATCAAGTTGCTTCTCAAACTGTCATCCATAAAAGCTTATGAAAAGATCAGCAAGTCTTGGGTTGACCTCAGCCAGTCTCACAGCTTCAGGAAATTTTTTTCCTGACCCTTTTGAAAAGAATACATTAGCTCTTGCACAGCATGAATGCAGACACCTCCAGCTGACTACATAAAAGATCGCTGAATGCAATCACTCCTTTTTTCCTCAGCTGGGAGAAAAATGGGTGCATATCAAGGAAGTCTCATCTTAACTTTATACCTTTCTCAACTGAAAGTTTTACCTAAAATCTGAGGAAAGAAGTAACCTACAGATGACTAACACCTTGACTCTCCCCAGAGTCCAATCATATGTCACGTTAGGTCGTACATTTCATTTGGAAATCAGATGTCTTCTAACCCCATTTGATTTTCCTCTACCTTTAAAACTGATTAAATTAGAATTTCAACATCAATTTTCCTGCGTATAAGTGCCACATTTAAGTTAGTGTTTCTCTTGGATATCCAAGTAATATTTGTCTCAGTTTCATTCCTAAAGATTATTTTCTTTCAGCAAATGCTACAAACACAACCTTCTCTCAGTTAAAAAAATTATTCTCTGATTTTTGAGGGAGAAAAAGTTATTTTGGAGTTATTTTTACATCCAGAACCTACTCCAGTTAGGTTGTTAACCTTGCAAACATTAATTTAGTTCTCTAAATTCTTGTTATTTGCTAAGTGTTCTACCATATTAATTGAAGCAAGTACAACATTAATGAAAATAAAGCGTCATTCACTCTTAATATCAAGACAAAATAGGTACTTGGACCTGATGTATTTCAAGAGTGGGAGCTGAATACACTTTTCTGTCCACACCCAACGTTCACACAAAAGGGTAGATGGACACTAAATTATATCAACCGGATCTGCAGAGGTTTGCCATGTGGTTTTGGGGAAGGGCTTGTGGTGGATAGAAAGGGTTTATTATGCTGTTCAGAAAGATTCTGGAATAATAGGTTCTGTGACAGGCAAACACAACATTTCCTGTCACTGAAATCATAAAAAGCATTTTATAGATTTTTGGTAATCAAATGTGAAAGAAAGTATTAAATTTCCATTGAATTTTTTAAAAATGTTAAGTCTAAGCAATTTTCAGACCCAAATTCACAGCATAACAGAAAAACTTGTGATGTTTATTTGCCATCGAGTAATCAAAGAAATAGTTAATACAAACTATGTAAGTGCTTCTTTTGAGCTTCTTCTACATAAAGTGGCTTATAGAAATACTGCATATATGGTTAAAGAGATTAAGTCTTAGAAGAAACTTCTTTCAGTTCAGAATGAATGCAGAACGAGGCATGCATTATTAATACCATAATCCCAAGACTAAAATATACTGTAATGGCCATATGCTGTCAATCAACTTTAAAATGAGATTATGATACAACAAAAACATGCTCAGCAGCATATTATGCTATTATACATCAATTTTCAAGACTTTTTTGAATTTCATTAGGGAAAAGGTTGTTACTTTGTACTTCAGTGATTTCAGAATTCTATGAATACTAACTCATAGAGGACAAGAACAAAGAAAATGATAGGAAAATGTTGCAAAATACCTTAGGTGATATTCTAGCCCCAGAGAAGTCAGCTGGCTCTTTCACACTCACCCCAGCGTTGCCATGTTTATACCCTGTCTATTTTGTTTAAAGCACTAAATAATTAGCAGCATCAAAATTTAGAGGGTATGACTTCTCTGGTTTCTGGAGGAAGCAAAGAAAATCTCAGAATGTTATTTCATCTTCTCGGTTCTTGCACCAACATCTATCAGGCTCTGATTTTTTATGCCTCATGTTTTATAAACCATTTTAATGCTTTTTAATTAATAGTTAATGTTAGGAGAGGTACAAATAGTGCTGTAAGGTAAAGGTGCTTTCACAATTTAAAATCTGAAACAAACGAGACTAATTTGATCATGTCTGTCAGAACAGTAGATAAGAGCTGCTGTATTACACAGGGGGCTCTACATCACTGTCATCCAAATGCACTTTCAGGCAAGTTGCTCAGTGTTTCATCGAATGGGTTTATTCATCTTTTACTGGGAAAAAATACTCGTCTGATTGACAAGATGTCAAAGTTAAAAAAAAAAAAAAAAGGCAGCTCTGGAACCAACTCTGGAATAGAATAAAAAAGCATCCCTCCCCCCGTGCCCCCACCAATGCCCGGTCTGGTCTGTGGTCTGCCATAATCCCGTAGGCTAGAAAAGCTCCAAGGAAATACTGTAAAAAAGGGCTGAGATGAAGAGATGAATAATGTGAACGGGAAGCTCCAATATATTTATTACATATTATGAAGAAGAGAGATCAATAAATAGCAAGACTTAAAAAAAAAATATATATATATATAAAAAAAAAAACTGATCAAGCCTCAGAATATATTCCAAGGGACTGTAAAAACAGCTACAAGATAAGTTGCTATGAGAAGAGAGCACTAAGCATTCAAATCCTGGAAACCTAAACACTGAAACAAAGTACTGGGATACTCATACAAACAGTTAGACACAGACACTTTTATCCTTTCCTGTAACACCTGCTTTTATGGCTGATTACAAAAGCATCATGTGGAAAAGACAAAAATTGCCAAACTACCACAACAGAAAGAATACAAAAACCACAAACCAAACTCTACCCCCAATATACTTTAATTTTCTTATAGGTTAGCACATGTTTCTGTGTAACAGAGTAATATGTGAATTTGCAGGGGAGACAACATACCCACTGTCAGTGAATAAAAATTCCAGATGGGTCATATAAACTTCCCAAAGTGGTACGTTGTATCGCTGAGCCAAAGAAACAGCAATCTTGTAGACATTTTCTTCAAGTGTTCTTATAGAGGAGAGACATGAAAGAAAAGGAAAAAAAAACAAACACTAAGCCCCTAGAGACACGACATAAAAATAAATGTTTATATTAGAAAAGTAATGATTTTTTTAAATTTTTTTTTTCCATAAACCAAGAAACTAGAATCACAGTTAAATAAAAATACAGTTTCTGCTTAACCTTTGTGCTAAAGCAAAAACCTAGATTTTCATTTCAATTACCAAGTGGTAAATGATGCAATGGGTCACAGTTTGCATTTATATGATTTATTTGTAACACCTACAGTGTTTTACCACAACTGGTACGTAGGTCCTCAAAGCTCTTCCTAGAAGCTCAGACAGAAACATTCTTAGTTTTGCAGCATAAAAGGTGTGAAAATGTCCAGGTCCACTCTGTAAATTATTAAAAGCTGGTTTTTTTGTTACTGTATTTCCCTTCAACAGAACAGATGGAGAATCTGCTAAGTGATGAAAGCCTGAACTTAACTTCATATTAATTTTTACTAATCCACTGAAGCTATGTCTCAGAGATACGCGTTTTTGGTTTTATGCTGGTATAGGTGCAATACAGAACTATTAAGGCTCATGCTGGGTTTTGCTTTATAACTATTGCCCTAATGGCTAAAACAAAACCAAAACCAACAAACCATAAACAAAACAAAACCCAAAAAACCATGGCCCTAAAACACGGCATTAAGAGAAATAAATTTTGATAAAAATAAAAGTATTTACTGAAATGTATTTATGAAGGAGGAAGCAGGGGAAAAAAGACCAGACCAACAAAAAACAAAAACTACACCACAAAAAAAGCCACACTATCCTGTGTCTTCTGTTCCAATGGCCACAGCACCTTCCCTCTGATTTTCCAGCACAGTAAAGCTCCTTGTGGCCAATCTCTTGACACTAGACTCAATACTTCAATGCAAAATGGAGAATAATTTTTAACCCAGCCAGCAATGATGTATGTGTTAAGAGGATGATGATCTAAACTTTTTCAAAAATACTCAGTAGAAGTCATCTAGTCCTTAGAGGCAGATGCTCTATTCTATTTTTTGACATTAAGGAGAAGTACCATGACAACACCACATTGCAAATTCTGGATTAGTAGCCACAGTTTGTGCAGATTGTCATTAGATACATAAAAGCAGATAATTTTTTTTTAACTGGGGATATGTAACAGCTGTTGCCAAATCACAGCACACATTCCTTTGCCTTTTCCAGAAATCACTTGATGTACCATCAAGAGGGTGACTAGTTGAAGCGAAGGTGAAGATCGATGCAAAAGCTGCACAGTGAGTATGCCACTGGCTAAGGGGAAGATAACAGAGGATATTCAGGAAAAGCTACACTGGAGATGATGAGGCTAACAGCACTATTCTGCAGATTAGTCCTCAACACTGATCTCAGTAATTTCATTAATTAAAAAAAAAAAAGTACAATATATTACTTTCCTTGTATCGTCAACTCAGATACAGAATAACGTGACAGAAGAAAAAGATGATCTGCAGGAAGGATCTCATAACTCTCTACTTAAAAAGTAAACATTACAACTTCTGAAATGAACAATGGGGCTACTGGAGGGAGTCCAGTGAAGGGCCACAAAGATGTTGGAGGAACTGGAGCATCTCTTCTTTGAAGAAAGGCTGAGAGAACTGGGACCGTCCAGCCCAGAGAAGTGAAGGCTCGGGGGGAACTCATCGTGTATATAAATACCTGAACGGAGGATGCAAAGAGGACAGAACCAGGCTCTTTTCAGTGGTGCCAAGTGACAGGACCATGAGTAATGGGAACAAACTGAAACACAGGAGGTTCCCTCTAAACACCAGAAAACACTTTGTTACTGTGAGGGTGACTGAGCACTTGCACAAGTTGTCCAGGAGGCTATGGAGTCTGCATCCTTGGGGGTATTCAAAAGCCATCTGAACACGGTCCTTGAAAACTAGCTCTAGGTGGCCCTGCTTGAGCAGAAGCATTGGACCATGCTCCAGAGGCCCCTTATGACCTCAACCATTCTGTGACTCTGTGATTCAGTGAAAGAGGAAGACTATATGAACGCTTTAGTTGCAGAATAACTCAGACAATCCTACAAATTAGCCGTGGCTCTTGGAGCTAGTGGGATCCATTCCCCATGTAGACCTTACTAGAATCCTATCCTTCTGTCTTGAGTAGCATGCAGTTGCAGCATGAGGCAATGGAGGTTTAAGGAAACTATATTGTATAAATGAGGAACAGTAAGGAGCTACTCATTGTCAAGATAACACTGACAAGACAAGAACAAGTAGTTGTTATACAATGAGAAAGTAAGAAAACATCCATTACCTTGTAAAGGACCTTTTAACTTTCTTTTACACACTTCTTTTCATGTCCAGCCCTAATTGCTTGTCTCTTGTGAACCTGAAGACTGCCAGAGAAATCCCTACTGAAATCTCCGGTGAGGCAAAGTTTGGATGTACCTCCTGGGTATTGTTGAACCAAGACTGGTGCAAAAACAAAGTCAGAAGCAGTTCCTGTGGATGGTTCTTGGCCACCCTGCATGTATGCTAACATGCAGTTCCAAAGTATCAAAAAATATGGCCGTGAAAGTGTTAAAAAAAATAATAATATCTATACACACCTGTGCACTAGCATTTAGCTGGGAATTTGCTGACTATCTTCAAGCTCACAAAAATAAAGATTTTGCAACTCAGAGCAATTTTTTTTTCTCTCTGAAACCTCTGTTGTATCATACATGTGCATGTGTTTGCTCATAATCACTATTTTCAAAGTTTTTGGGAAAAGAGATCCACTTTTCCAGTGGATCTCATTTGCCTATCCTCAAAAAATGTTAAAAAAAATCCTACTTGGAGAAATGAAATGAAAATTTAAACCAAGAGCCTTTAGTTTCCTCTCATGTTTGAAGCAGGAAAAGGTGATGGAAAGTTACAGCTGTTGGTTAAGTTCTGCAGCAGCACCGCATCAGGGAGAAAAGGCTGTGTCCACACTGGCAATAGAGCAAAAGCTTACACAATGATGTATGCTGAAGTATGTTTGAAGTGGTTTTATACAGTTGTTTAGTCTTCTGGAAAGGGACCTAGTTCATAGGCACCAAAATCATTCTGAGAACCCAATAAGCACAAGCTAAGTTTAAGAATTCACATTGCTTGATAACTGCACAATTTTTCCAAAACTATAAAGTAAGTATTTCAGATCAGTGACATAAGACAAGGAAGAAATTTGCATTAATTCATTAAGAACAACTTCTAATTTCAACATTTTAAGGACTGAAGGGTTGAACGTCAGAGAACGTGAAAAAAAGAAAAAAGAAAACAAAACCCACCAAACCCCAAAAAAGCAGCCACCCAGAAGTTGGCCTCAAGAGTAATTTAGAAACCTTATACACCATAGTTGGCCTGAAGCTACATGGGACTTCACCTGATTATTCAAGAATTCCCATTCAGTCTTGCTCTAGTTTCCCCAGTTCCTTTCTGGATACATTCTGGTTCTATTTTGCCCAAATAAATTGTCAGCTCCTGGAGAACCAACCTTGACTACATCTGGGAGGCATCCAGATCTTTAAATGTTTGATAAATAACACATAACAATCTCTAATGTCAATACATCAAGTATGGAAGATAAAATTGACAACTATTTAAGTAGTTTTAGCAAATTGCTCGTTCTAGTACAAAGCAGTTTTGTAAATAAGATACCATCTCTCTTCCAGGTGTCGTTCCTGCAAACAGCACTTCAGAAAAAGATTAAAAACATGAGGCAATTAAAGATAATTTAAAAATAAGAAAATATATGCTACACGATTATATTAAATTTGCACATTGTTTTCATAAGAAAATGCAGATTAAGAGTCAACTGAGAAGATTAAAGCAAGGAAGCTGCAAGTTGAAGAAGTAATTAATTGGGTCTTTGCAACTGCCTAATATAGAACTACCACTCTCATCCTCATGCTATGAAGCCTTATTTTTACTAACCCTTTCATGCTGTGTTTTGATCTCTACTTACTGTAAGGAACTTTGTCTTTGTAACATTTACTTGATTTTTACAAAATACAGTATCTAAAGGACTCTTGGATAAGACTGTAAGTAAGCATGCTGCACCCAAAATAAATATCTATAATAGCAGAGGATTTTTGTATTGAAGTTACTCTAGATAATCAGCAAAATGTAACACTCACTTAGTGACACACCACTGATGTGATACGTGCTCAATGAAAAATATCTACAAAATAGGTTATTCCAATGGAAAGATTAAAAGATGCCAAAATCTATACAGGTACAGATTTTATAGATGCAAAGCAGCAGCTTAGTCTTCAAAACCTGATATACTATTATTCAGCACTTCATACCAATGTTTTTTTACTAACAAATTCCCATTAGAATTGTAGCTATGAGTAGCTACATAGGTGGAAGACTGTAAACATCTAAATATACTCTTCAAAAGCTTTATGCATAGAGTAGTTTAAAACTCGATTAAAAATTATATCAAAAGCTTCTCATTGCACAGAACTCTTCCTTTGACAGTCTAGCAGCTATTCAACTGTGATTGCCTTCAAAACATACAGAATTCAAGTATATTCATGACTTGTTCACAGTTTAACTGCATGCAGATGTTAATCAAAGGTATTTTTTAAAATGAAAAGACAGTACTATCCTATATCTTTCCTTTTTTTTTTCTATTCTGGATAACTGAAAGGTGAGATGAAAGCACTCTAAATATCAGAACATGTGCAGTGAAGACTTCAGTACTTCCAAATGACTACGGGGGTAGGAGTGTGGGGTGTGTAGAATATTGTAATATATAGTAGTTTTAACTAAATTATTAAAAATAAAATACAGTTTATTAACTTTTTTTAAAAAAGCTATAGTTCATTACAGACTTTGATGCTTGGGCATACTCTATTAGATGGTTAGGGCAGGTTTATATGAGATGAAAGAAAAGATCAGACCTCCACTTACGCTCTGATTTCATTGATCCTTTATTAACTTTAATGTTAGCAGTTAAGGAACAAAGAGTTATAGCTTCCATTAAAAGCTATCAATCCATTTATTTGATCAACATTTCATTTAAGTGGAGTAGTTCAATAGAAAAGGCTCCAATTGTAAACATCTAAAGCAACTGGTTAACTTATCCCTTCTAAAGGTCAGCACTACTTTCAATTTACTTTCCTGATTTAAAGCTTAAAGTGATTCCGTTTTAAAATAAAGAAAATAAACATAATAGACATTACTTACTCAGTCAATCCTAATATTGTTTCTCTCTTGTACTGTCCATCTGCTGTAAATCTCTGCACATCCACTCCTTTGCCAAGTCCTTGCAGAATCTGAGCTTGAGTGAAATCCAGTAGTCGCTCGTTGTAGTAATGCAGCTGATCTATCAACGTTGCAATTTCTTCAGGCCAGTCCGAGGAGCCACACTGAGTAACGTGCTTTGTCACCATCTCAATCAGCTCTTTTGGATCAGCCTGTGAAAATAATTGAAGACGAGCTTAAAAAAGCCCTGTGAATTTCTGTGAAAAATTTACCATTCTGTAATTGATCCCCGTGTTCAGAACTGAAAAGCGTTTCCCATTTTTTAGAAGTTTTAAGTACAACAGAATTCCAAATTTTCTGTAAGGGCTATTCACTATGACTTTAAAATTTGTCCTTCTGGAAAGTTTTAGACGGCTCTATATGCTACAAAAATTCACACAAACTTACCTAACCAAATTAATACTAAGAAGTACTTCACTATTACTGAAGTAACTTGTTTTTAAACCCCTGATTTTAATTAATGTTGAATTTGACAAATGATTGGTAAAACACGTCAACAAATCAATGAAAACTTACCAAAGTAAGCAGAGTTAGTTACCTCTCTTCAATTACAAAAGCTACAAGTAAGTTTACTCAAAAACAGGGATTCTACCTTAAAAGTCAGAATGGAAGCAATATTGCAAACTGGATTTTTTTTGTTACTGGATTTCTGATACACTTCTATTATACAGAATGGATAAAAGGAATAGCTTTGCATTTCAAGTGTCAAGCACCAAAACTTTCCTACGGCTATGCTATGTCTAGGCATCTGCACCTGAACACAGCTGTGTGTGATACGTAAACACCCAATACCTTAATTTCTCTCTTCCATGAAAAAGGAGGCCACCAGCAGCACAGTGCCCACAAGGAAACACCATGACATCTGTGTAGCACCCGCTGAGGAAGGAGTGCTGCCAAAAGAGCCAACTGTAATTGAAATATTTTGTAAAAGAAACAGCTAATTTAACTGCTGTGATCTCAAGAATGTTGAGTCTATTGAACAAATATACTTTGTTTTTACTACAGAATGATTCTGCTAAATTAGAAGCTAAACTTATGAACATTAACTAGAGCGCACAGCAGGGTAAAACATGCACCAAATGTTTGAATCTTGAGGCATGCTTGATTTTTTCTAAGACTTGCTGGTCATTCTCACTGGATTCCTATTTTTCTTTTTTTTGTTTTCAAGCCTGAGCTGACAGGCTGCTCACCAAGTCACATTAAATGCTACAGGGCATCCTTTTTCCTCTCCACATGATATTTTTCTGAAGCCCTCTAAACATGCAAACTCATTGATTTCGCAAACATCAGTAGTTCTTTCAAGGTTGCTTAGGAGATTGGTAACAGGATAATAAAACCTCAGAAAAGAGACAGGCAAGCAGAGCAATGTCTCTGCAATACAATTATATCAGCTGGAAACCAATCCATGGCTTATTATGTACCCTGGTATCTCATTTTAGGTGATACACTAGAATGTGAGCATGGAGACAGGGAAAGTCAGAGCAAGATGAGGAAACCTGTTTAACATAATTGCCTGTATCCTCTGTACAGTCCAGTGAGAAAGGCAGGTCCCTCTGAAAACCTATGAGGCAAAATTTGCTCCTTTTTTGCCAGGTTTCTCCTCTCTCCATTAAGAGGAGATGTCAGTACTCTTCTTCCAGTGCACAGCCCACAGGACTGTTTATACAGTACACAAAGAAAATCTTGAAAGTATTTTCAACTAAATACATGAGAACTCTTCCTTGAAAAACGGCTTCTGAAGATGGAAAGATAACATTTTTAATAAGTTTCCTGAATAGCACATAACTTTTCACCTTGTGCCAGAACTGGACTTTTTACAACAATAACTTAAAATAACACTAATTACTAAGATCACTTTATTTTTGGTCCACTGATGTCTTCAATACATTGGGCAATCATCATCTTCAAGTGTGAAATACTTTTTTAAAAAAGTAATCTGCTACTGCACTTTCAATCATAATATTCTGACAAAGTTGTCATCCTTTCAGTGACACGTATCACTAGTGCCAACCTGCATTTCCCTAAAAGCATCTGTGTGCAATCTTCCATGCTGCCTGCTTATGCTTCATAGGGACACCTTGGGCTATTTAATCAGCTTAATAATTTTCCTGCTAATACTTTTGCCAAATGATACCTACAAAGTTGCAATAATGTGTGTTGTTTCGCCCTGTCTGCTTTCTATCAAACTGGTCAGAACTGTGTCACTGTTTTTTTTTAATCTGAACTTCTTTTACCTCGTTTCAAAACCAGGTTATAATAAAAATAAAATTAAAAAACCTGGATCAAGGACGGCTGTGAGACACAGTAGTACCACAACAAAAAATAATGCTGACAAACTGTTCCAAGGAGAGGAAGAGAAGGAAGTGGAAGATAATTTGAAATACATGTTCTTTAAAGGAACAATGTGACCCTTGGATGTATGTATGAGGACTGAGAAAATTAGATTGATGTTTTTCACTAAGATAACTAACTCCCTAGACTACTAGGTTTTTCTCTGGCTTTGAAGTTCTGAAGTATGTTATAAAAGGATTTAAGAAACATGTCTTACAGTAATATACAAATAATGTCTTTGGAAGCAGGGTCTATCGAGCTTATTAATGACAGAGCTAGAATAATCACATCATACCCTGCATGAATTCCCATGTATGGACATCCATGCATATCTAAGGTTAAAAAGTACAAAAAAATCTTCAGTCTAGGAAATAAAAGTACAAGATCTGATAGCTGGTAAATTAACTTATATACAGTCAGACTAAAGAAGACACAAGTTGCTTTTTATTGCAAACAGTTGCCAAGGACTGTGTTGAAGTCTTCACCACCAAAAATCTTTCAATCAAGCGTTATTTTATCCCTTACAAGACTTATGTTCCAAACTATTAAAGCACGTGAAATCAAAAATTAGAGAAATCCCACAGCCTGCTTCACGCAAAGCCACTGACATCTGATGTGAGACTTTCTAGATTTTTTTATTATATAAAAACCAATCTTTCCCAAGTCGCAGTTGTTTGCAAAAGTAATTTACTGGAATGACAAACATTTTTCCTTCTCTCAGACTTGTTATCCTTCTATAGATTTAAAATGTTTTCTTAAATAACAGTGCTGCTTGCACAGTACTTATCAGACATTCAACACAAGCTCAATGAGACAACATAAAGAGCTGAAGTGTTTGGTATCAAGTTCCATAGAACTTGTATTTCATAATTTTAAGTACTTATTCTTTAAGGTCTTCACATTTTTAGTAATACATATTTTTTAAAGCTAAGCACAAATATTTCTATATCCATTAGATAGGTAGTCAATTACGACATGATTCTTGTTCTAACATACACTAATACAGGAAGATCATCACAGCTGTTTTGCCAGTATTCAAAAATGTCTTAACAATTTTTAATTGAAAAGACCATAATAAATAACTATTAATAGTAGTTGGCAATAAAGAAAATTAGCAAAATCAGTAAAGGCTGACTTACTGCATTCTTCATAGGGTTTACAAATTCTTTGACCTTAAAATTGTAACAGGTACTGAAAAAAAAAATCTACAGCAATTTGTGTAAATACAAATGAACTATGACAGGTAAGACTGATAAGAAGTCATACTCAACTCTTTCTAGTGTTATCTGTTAAAAGAAAAAACACCACAAAAAACTCCAAACCGGTACCACCCTATTATCTCTGTTGGCTTTTCAGAGTCTTTCAGACACTTAGAAATTGTGCCTAGGTGTCCAACTCCCTGCTTTGCCAGATAAATCTCCTCCCGTGCTTCTAGACAGACCTCTGAACACAGCTTACCCTCCCTGATCACTCAGGAAGGGCATTTTACACAGAAACACAGCAGTAAACATAGCATAAAATTCCAGAGAAGCCACAAGAGCTGACTCCGATGTATTACACCTTGGCAATAGTGGCACTGACTTTGCTTAGGATTTAAAAAAAAAAAAAAAAAAAAAAAAAAAAAAAAAAGGGGAAAGGAGCCACCCCATGGTTAAAGCATGGTTTCTTTTTTTTTTTTTTCTCTTTCATAGCGTTTGCAATAGTTCAAAGATACAACAATGAGAACACTTCAGAAGGGGAATGGCTGAGTGTGTGTGTGTACAAGAGAGATTAACTACTGTAATTAACATTCCAGTAACCATTTGCTAATGGATATATTTAAAAAAACCCAAAAAACAACTCTTTAGGATACGGGGGATTTTTTTAAATGTATTGTTTTACACTCAGCCAGTTTTAAAGAATCTACAACAGTCGAATCCTCCCAATTCCTGTCAATAATCCAGTCTGCAAGATTAGAGATTCTGTGAAATATATTGATTATTCAGCTACAATAGGAGCTATGTTTGGGATTTGGGGGAGTTAAGCATGCGTTACCTACAGCCTGCTCCCAGGGAAGGAGTATTTCATGCAGCTCACAAGGTTCTTTCATGATTGATGGTTAAGGGAATACTGCCAGGTTCAGCATGGAAGCACTTCTAGATGCATTATTAGGAAGAGTTTAAAAGCAGCCTAGGGCTGTTTAGAGAGGCAATAGTGCTTTCTTTATTAAAAAAAAAAAAAAAAAAAAAAAAAAAAAAAAAAAAAAGAGGAGAGAAAAAAAACCAACACACCTATCACTTCAGCATAAAGGTAATTTAATTCCATGCTATTAAATGTGATTTACTCAGCCCAGACCAAGACAAGTTACTGTCAATACCAACACCACCAGTGGTTACTAGTAAGCCTCAGTGGAGATCAGGGTCCACCTGACTAGACGTTTTGAAGCAGTATTTCTCTTTGACCACCCTCTGGCAGGCACACCTGTGAAGCCCTTCAGTGGCTGCTATGTCACACTGTGGCAATATAAAAGCAGCACCAGTTTTAAAAAGAGATAAGTTTTGATCTTGAAATTTCTTCATCCTGATCCTTAAAAAAAAAATCTTCTACGGAAGGCAAACTACACCTCTGGAAAGCACTTACACTTCAAGGAGGAGAACTCTCCTTAATCCTTCTAGCAACTGCCACAATCCCTGTTGCAAGAGATTCAATGTGCTATAAATTTGATGGAGGGGAAGGCAAAAAAAAAGAAAAAAAAAAGAATGAAGAAAAACACATAGGTGACACTTTTCCTCATGTACTGAAGCAGGAAAAAAAGATTTACAGGAAAGAATCAGATCACTCAAGAAATAAAATCCATCCCTCCATAGGACAGCTTTTAATGAAGTAAATCAATGACACTTGTTCTCAATTGAGTGTGCTGTCACACTGTGAGTCAAGAGTACATTACCTTCGACACAGCACCATATGAATTTCAGGTGGCCCACCATTCAGATCACAGCTGTCTCCCATCTGATCTACTCAAAGCCAAAGATAAAGCACATGGCTGAGATGGAAGACCAGAACATCTCAGAAATAAAACCTGTACTGTCACATCACTCAAGTACAAGGATACCTCAACTTCTTTTGTCCTCCTGCTGCTGCAGCTACATATATTGCCAACAACACTGATTTGTTCAAGATCAGCTTTCCCAACCATTTTTTAAATGGATACAGGAAGCAACAAATCCCATCACTCACCAGTGAAACCACACCAACTCAACATATAAAGATACCTACTACTGTACCTTTTGTAAGCTACAAGATGCATCACAATAAAGTTGCACAAACTAACAAAAAATGAAGCAGAGATGAGCTAAGGAATAAATCCTCAATTATCAAACTTGTATGTAGGTCTTATACATTCAGAGAATATGAAAACAATTTTATATTTCAGATTTATAATCTTAAACGATTCATCAGAAGCTTTTGTAACAGATTATAATGTCTCAGCTACATTTAAGTATAAGGATTTTAAAGCCCATTCATAGTCTTCAAAATGTTTGTCACCACAGTACACCAAGAACAAACCACGTATGTGTTGGTTTGGTTTGCCTGTTTTAATAGAGGGAGTGTTAAATGTTTTGAGCAAGCAATGCTGAAAGGCAATGGTTGAGAACAGAAACACTTGGAGAGGAAGGCAGTGAAAGCCACTGCTGCTTCAAGGTCATTCTGCTGGAAACTAACTGAGTCTTGTGAGGACAAAAGGTTGCCCAAGAGGCTGGTACGATTAAAGGTAAGAGAGAAGTGGAGTCCCAGGAATATTCTCTGCCAACAAAGCCACTAGAAGAGACTGAATTAGAAAAGATTGAGAGTTAGGCTGTTAGTTTTGAATTATGAATCAGATGTTCCTAGCACACAACCTTAAAATAATATTACCTGCTGTTTTTATTTCTGCTTCAGGAATTACACTAAAGACGGTATTAGAATTGGACTAAGCAGCGTATAACATCTATTATACAAAACCATGTTCTGCAGGATCTTTTAACAATATTTGCTGAGGTACCACAATTGTTCACTAGAAATAACAGAAAAACCAGGACGAAAATGCAGCTAACAAATTTCTTTTCATCTATACATTTTGTTTTAACGTCAAACAGCCACTATCACAAAATTAAATGATATAGTCAGCCAGGTTAACTGCAGTATTTATAAGACTACTGAACATTAAAATCTGCAAGTTAGTCTACAAATTGCCTTGAATTTTTATGGAACATATTTTAAGGTAAATTCAGCGTTGTCTGAAAAGTTACCTATATTGCCAACCCAGATGAATAAAATTTTGCTGAAATATTTTGTTTTCTAAGATGAACAGAAAATTTCAGTCAGGCTGCCTGGAAAATTAACGATGTTTACTGACTGCAGAAAATCATTACAGAAGCACAGAAAAGGAAAGTAAAATAAAGATAGAGCCGACTGACTAAGGGAAGACTGCTTCAAAAAGCTGTTGGTCACCTTTTCACTGTTTCCCAGAGAGGAACAAAACCTTTTGCAAGATGGAAAGCATTAGTGCTTATCTCAACTACCTCTCTTGCATGAAAAACCACAAATATGTCCCCAGAGGAACACTGGCAAGCTAGACCTCAAACCTCTCCTGAAATGAAAGCCTGGTTTGAAAGCCTGGTTTGAAGATCCTCTTTTTTAAAAGAGTATTTCTGAATAGCTGGCTCAAGAACAACACTCACTCTGCTTTCAGAAGTAGGATTTAACAGAATAGCTTATATAACCCTTGAGAAGAAAAAAGTAAGAAACACCGTAACTCCTTTTCTTAGGCACAATTTATCTTGAAGGAAAAAAAACAGGGAAAAACTCAAACAAACATTTTCTGAGTCACCTAAAGACTATCTGGTCCCACATAAGAATGGTAATGCTTTGTAGCGTTGTGTGCTTAACAAAGAAATATGAGGACCTGTGAAACACTGGCTTATCTACAACAAATATATCTCAACCAGAGAAACATAGTTGTCACAATCTGACCAAATCGCCACTAATTGCTGCATTACTAATTCAGGGATCACACTGGAAGGTGTTAAAAAATGTCCACAACGACTGGAGACCTTACTTGAGTTTTAAGCCTTTGAACATACTAGAATTTAGTGATCTGCCATAGGATCTGCCTCTCTCCCTCCTCCTGTTACTGCCTTCTTACATAGTAATTATTTCCAGTTCAAATTTTATTTTCAACATCCTACATTTAGAATATTACCTAAAGCTGTAGCATAAGGACAACAGCTGGGAGTTCTGCTTCTCTAGCTTAATATAGCTGTATTTATAATTAAGGTCAACCTTATACAAATAAGCAACAGAACTGCCTTGGGAGCCAGGTCAAGCCTGCAGAATGAACTCCTGGTAAAATCAACACAAACTTCTAGATATTCAGTCCCAAGTTCCAAGCACTGTTCTTTTGACCTTGCTTTCATTTATGCAAAAATAGATAAACACATATCAGCACGTAACAATTTAAAAAACTGTTCCACATACTGTTTTTTCTCTATGGGAAAGGACATAAGAGAGAATAAGACACACATGACGTATGTGTCACAGCCACCTAATGCACTTAAAGCCTATGGATGCCATTGTCGTGAGGGCAGTACAGAGAGACTAAATCCAGTCTTGTGAAGGAAGATGGGAATAGACAGAAAAAACAGACAGGAATAAAGAGAAACAGCACGGGAACTGAAATACACAACAGTTGTGATAGAAACAGAGAAAACGAAAACAAAACAAAACCAGAAAAAAACCCTACTTTGTAGACAGTGAATTTATGTGAGGTGAAAGCAAACCTAATTCTGCCTCTTGCAGAGAGATTGATAGAGGCTTCCCTAAGCAGCAGCCACGGAAAAGGGAAGCAGGTTAAATGCACAGAGCAGGAGTTCACTGTATAAATGCACCCTTTCACAGAGTGCCTCAAAAACCAGTTCTATCAGGGTACTTAACCCTGTGGAACTGAACTCCCAGCTTCTTTGCCAACTCTAAGCTCCATCAAAAGCATCACGAAGGAGAAGCTCTGTGGTTACCATTTCAACATATTGCCAGTTGCAATGCACAAAAGGACAGGAATAGAACTCATTTTCTTGAGTGGAAGTAACAGGTAAGAGAATAAAATAAAAACCGAAGAATCTTCTGCTAACAGCAATCTTCCTCATCTGCCTATTATTTGCAAAATTCCCATTCCCCTCTGCAACTTAGCAGCATTTGTCAGTAAAACACTCCTCTCCAAAATCATAGAAACACCTCAGCATTAGATTAGCATGAGGACAAGAACATAACATATTAATTAACCTTAGGGTAATTAAACTTTTTCACTCCTTTCTGGAGTAAACAATCCCCCAGATATATTTGTTCTGGTGACTTATCAGATCACCGGGATAGGACAAATGAGGAGATAAGCCATTAACAGCAAAAATTATGCAGTAAATTTCTTGCTGTACAGCTTTTCTTCTCGCTCATGGAGACTGGGAAGCAGCGAGCAGTGAATCAGAGTGGCAGGGGGAGACAGCCCTGATGCTCACAAGCAGGGTGCAGCAGCAGCTAAAACACCGAAAGGCTGGTGTGTTATCAACACTTCCAGCCTCAAATGTACAGCACAGCCCCATAGGAGCTGCTGTGAAGAAAGTTAACCCCATCTCTGCCAGGCCCAGTACAGACCTAAACCAAAAATAAATACAGCTTCTCCAAGGGTAATGAGTCTCCTCACACCAATGCTTTCCGCAGTCAGTCCATTTCTGGAAATCTTGTTCTCTTCTTCTGCCTGGTATTATTCTTATAGACCTTTATCTGTGTTCTTATTTGCTTGTAAAACTCCTTTAACATCTTCCTCGGGATAAGAAACTAATATAGCTCAGATGCCCTAAACTATAACTGTTATGTTTATATTATTATAACAACTAAAATTCTAAATTGTTTTGGGTACAAGGCTAAAGAAGTACTTTACAACCAAATCCCTTTGTTTCTCCTTAAAGCAAAGTAATAACTTCATCAGAAATAGAAATTATCAAGCTGATTTCCTTTGGGCCATCAACAGTACAAAAAAGTTAATGAGAATTTCTGGCAATTTATGATTCTGTTTTGATGTGCAGATATTATCTGTCAGTATTTCATGTGACACTAAAAATAAATAAATAAAGAAATCAGCCTTCATTCAACAGACCGAATCATTCCTTCAAAACATTTTTCTTGACTAACAAGCAAATCCTAAAATTCCATCTTAGCCATTGGAAAAGGAACTCTCCCACCCCTGCTCCATTATCCTTCTAAAACATCTGTCATTTTCATTTTGAGAACATTTCTCCCATTATGCCAGAGGTACTCATGTACTGTTTTGAAAGATTTATATAATGTTATTTTAAAGTAGACACAGGAAGTGTAGATTTCTCCATGCTTCTATACAGCTTCTTATAAATTCAGCTAGAGTTTTCAGACAGGACAGTTGATTGAATGGACTGGAGAAATCACACCTACTGTGACTCAGATGCTCTTACACAGAAATATATGTTCTATGATCTTGAGGATCCAACTTCTAGACATGTGGCTGAAGTAGCAGATTTAGATCTTCACTGAATACATAAAGGTTTAGAAGGGGGAGGAAAAAGAATTGGTTATACATCTTCACCCACAAGAACTGACTCTGTTATCTTTCCTCTGGGCATTAAGAATAATAAGCAGCTTTGAGTGATACAGTTAAAGGACCTAGAGATGCATTTCTCTTTTGAGAAATAGTTAGAAAGTAATGGTGACGCAAGACACCAGTGGCATGAGCTAGAAGACAATCTTTATCGAATTACATCTGCAACTGAGTTTACCATCCTCGTAAAAATTTGTACCATAAAAGTTTAAATTAATCCCCCCCCCCC